>NC_051076.1:76011884-76611884 GCF_004664715.2 Peromyscus leucopus | reverse complement strand
TTCGGGAATCTTGCAAGAGTAGACCAAGACAGCTGGCAGCCTGGACAGTCACCTGATGTTTCTCAGCATTGTTGGTGCATTCAAATTGGCTACAGGCCTAGAGTATCTGACAGACCATTTTCAGAAGCAGGAATTCTGAGAGACCATCTTACCCTGTCTTGGCAGAGTACAGTGGTCGCTTTCCTTGTGTCCCGCTTGTCCAGAAAGGACAGCATTGCATTTGTACTGTCAGCCGTCAAGGCAAGGGCAGTTCTTTGCCCAGTAGGCCATTTTGTGCCAAAAAGACAAACTTCCAAATGGAAATGTCTTAGAAGCCCAACATTCTCTCGGGATCAATTGGTGCAGCCAGGAGCAATTGTGTCTCACATCAACAGAATTTTAAGTTATTTAAATGCCATATTCTCTAGGTCTATGAAGTGTTTGAAGATTACCTATCTATCTGAAATATATCTATGTATACCTAGAAGACTTAACTAACATGGCTACAAATATGATTATCATAGATGACTGATTATTAATCTATTTTTAATCATCCATTACAATTTTAAATGAGTTAAACATAATACCTCAAACAAGAATAGAAATATATATATACAGTATAACAAAATTAACTTTAAGTTTGTATTAATAAACTAAAATTTTTACCAATGTAAAACATTTTAAACATAAACTAAAATCTATACCAATGTAAAACATTTTAAACAAGTTGTTCTTTAAAAGTAGGTTCATTAATCTACCCTTTTATCTTATCATCTCCATATCCTCCTATATATCTATATTATATCCCCTTTTCTTTTTTAGAAAGAGATCACATTTATAATCAACCTATTTTAAATAAAAATATTGGTTTTTCTCTGTCCCACACCAGAGGGCTCTTCTGATTTGGGACACAAGAATCTTTTAACCATTTTTTTTTAAAGCAATATGTCTGGGTTTAGAGGGGGAGTGAGCCAATTCCACCTCTAAAGCCAGCTTGGTATATTTGGGAATTTGGGCGTAGCATCTCTTACTACTTCCTGCTGGAGGGGGGCGCTGTATCTTATGGGGATACAAAGAAAATTTTAGACCTATGGGGTAGTCCGTGAGGCTGTATTGTGTGAACCAGTTGCCTTGAAACCGCTCTGGATGTTGGATCATCTGGGCCATGGTGTCATCGGAGACCTTTCAGGGGGTCTTGGCTGGTGAAACCTGATGTATCTTAATCTGGAACAAATCCACAGCCTCTGGCTTTCTGTGGAGACAAAAGCAGAACCTCTTTTCCAAAGTAACATATCCTTATATCCAAATTTTGAAGTCAAGGTACTTTTAAAATATACATTTTGGCATAACTCAACAGCTTTTGTAATCAAATGTTTTTCTTCAGTTACGAATATCAAAGACAACATAATCCAGATTCTCTGTGTGGTAGCCATCGTTACGTGGCTTATTTTTTATATTACCTTGAGCCTATTGCTTTAAACTGTACCATTCTAAGACTGAAATGGCGCTGTGACTGCTGGCTCCACCCACTTCAGCTTCCCAACATGGCAGTGGTACATTTTCCGCCAGCTCTGGGAGTCATCAAGTCTCAGAAATAGTGGGTCTAAGCTTTTATCAAAGCAGCGTGTAGCCCAGAAACCTCTTTTTTTTTTTTTTTTTTTAATACTAGTAAAGACTAAATCTACCACACAGCTTAATTTGCCGCTGGCAGATGTCTCATTTCCACCATACTGCCAGTCAAACGCACCCGCCAGGAACCCGCCAGTGTCCAAACTTGCGTTTTGCCGCATCTAGCTGCCCGTATGAGACAAGAAGCAGGAACCGGGTTTTGGCTCTGTCTAGAATTGGTTATTAAATATTCTCAGGTTTAAGGTGGAAACTCAAGCCGTTGGGCGCCATTTGTTGCTGGAGGGCTTCTCTCCAGGTTCCCCAAGCCCCGCAGTCCCACAATCCACATATAAAATAATCACTCAGACGCTTATATCACTTATAAACTGTATGGCCGTGGCAGGCTTCTTGCTAACTGCTCTTTTATCTTAAATTAACCCATTTCTATAAATCTATACCTTGCCACGTGGCTGGTGGCTTACCAGAGTCTCTACATGCTGCTTTTCCTGGCGGTGGCTGCAGTGTCTCTCCCCCAGCCTTCTGCTTCCCAGAATTCTCCTCTCTCCTTGTCCCACCTACCTCCTGCCTGGTCATTGGCCATCAGTGTTTTATTTATATAGAACAATATCCACAGCAAAAAGTCTTTTTCCAATTCTTTGAAAATGTCTTTCCAGTGTTTCTGGTACCCTAAAGTTCAGTTCAGCCAAATCACATTCCATGGAGACAGCTCAATTCCATCCATGGGACATTAGAATTGGTCTATGGAAATTTAAATATACAGGCTGAGTATGTAGCTCAGGTGGCAGAGTGTTTGCCTTGCATGCATGAAGCCCTATGCCTGATCCTCAGCATTGCATAAACCAGGCCTGATGGAGCAGGCCAGTCATTCCAGCCATCAGGAGGTGGAGACAGGTGGATCAGAATCTCAAGGTCATCCTTGATTCCAAAGCCACACATAGCTACATGAAAACTTTTTGAAAAAGAGCTAAATATTATAGTTGTGAATATTAGTTCCTACTTAACAGAGTAGCTTTCTCTAACCCTTATCAAATGAGCTGTCTACATGGAATTATGTAGTTCTGAAATTATCAGTGGTTGTGTGTTTAAAATGATTCCTCTATTTACACAGTTTTCCTCACTGCATGGAAGTCCTATTTTACAGATTTTGACATTTTAAATTTTAAATTTTAAATATGCACATAGTGTATATATAATATGTATTACACACACACACACACACACACACACACACACACACACACACACATATATATATATATATATGATAAATGGGGATTCATTAAATTGCCTTTCATGATAGGGAGTGAATACTCCAACAACGGCTATCTGCATGCTGGAGAGGTTGAGAATTTGGCAGCTGTAAAGTCTAGAGAACTGGATGCCTCAGCATCTGATGTTAGCAAAGGATGGAGCAGCAACAATAGTGTAGACTCACTCACTAATAGTAAATAAAGGCAGGCAAGCAGCACTGTTCTTGCTTGGGCCTTTCTGTATGTGAGTCACTGCAAGAAAGTACTGCCCACTCTGGGAGAGATGGTTTCCTACTCAATTACTTCTTCCTGGAAATGCTGTCACAAACTTCAACAGAGAAAGTTGTTCAGTTGATTCCAGATCCAACAAGTCAACAATCAAGATTAGTCATCACAGATTGTTACTGGCCATGATACAAGCAAAGCTTTCTATGGATGTACATGTCAGGACTTGCTTCTTTGAGCTTTCATGGAAACTGTAGCTTTGAAGAGAATGAGAAATTTGTAAAGCATCCTGAAGACACCCACGGAGCTGATTCTAGCCAAGACACAGATACAGAGGCTAGGAATAAAAGTTATTGAGATCAATAAAATTAAGAGTTGTTCTACCAGCATCATTAGATGATAATTGATGAGAATACCCGGTCTGACCAATGATTGTTTCTAATGGTTGCATGTGGGAAATACTCTACCATGTCTGCAAAGACACTTAACTTCATCAATATTACATCATTATGTTTGTTCAGTTGGAACCCCCACTTCAGACCCACCCGCCATTCTAAACCCTGCCCCTCTCAGAAAGCTTGCCAAAGAGTAGCTTCTCCCTCAGAGCTTAATGTCATACCTTCAAGGTATTTAAGCTCCAGCTTTGGTCCCTAGACCTGCCATATGATTTCTCCTCCTCCCTCTACTACCTTACCTCTGGCGGGCTTTAGAGTCACCCGGGAGTGCTTTGCTCAGATTAAACCTGGTCCTTTACTTTTTAATTTGGCTTGATCTGGCTTATTGCATCACTACCCAGGATACAAAAATACCTATCAACTTGATTCCTGTAGTGGGTAGTTGTTCCAGCTTTGACCTGGAAGTACTACCAACATTGTGGCTTCTGGTAACTGTCACACCTATGAGGCAGGCAGACAGAAGCCCTTAAAACCAGAGATCTGGATGAGCTGGCTCTCTTGGTTCCTGGATCCTGGATGCTGTATGTAGACCAAACAGAGTTCTCCAGAGACTATCACTGGACTGCATTTCACCTCTCCCAGACCCTATAACCTATCTCTTTACTTGTAAGTTACCCCACAAAATAAACTTCCCTTTTAACTATGTGAAGTTGCCTTAATATTTCCACCAATAGATGCTGAACTTGGGTAGAGTTGAGTCTTTCCCACTATTTCAAGAGAAGCCACTCTCTCTTTGACCCCCTCCCTGCTTCCACTGGACTGGACTGTCTCTTGACTCAGTAAGTCATCCATTTCCAAACCAAAAGCCTTTAAGAGTTCCAGGACCTCTTCCAACCCCCAGGATCCCCTGACAAGCTGTAGCCACACCAGGGCTAGCCTTATCCATTTCCAGAGCAAAGGTAATCTTTGCTTTGTGGATCTTTGTGTGAGGAGACATCCTTCCCAAGGGCAACCTTCACTACCCAACCTCAGGTTATCGAGGGGGACGCCTTGCCCTAATCTTTGGTCTCTGGCATAAACTTAGAAATGGGCAATGCTGAGTCTAAACCTGATCTTCAGTCACTCCTGGGGTGGGTGCTGCAAAATTTATCCAAATTGGGGCTGTCTCATGCCATTTGAGAGATGGTTTGAGATCCCTCACCCAGGACTTTTCCCTTCCCCTGCCCTGTTCTCTGTTTGTCTGCATCTCTGCCCCTCCCCCATTCTCTGCTTCTGCCTGCTCTACCAACCACCCCCCACCCCTGTACCATGTTGGAATTCTACCTACTCACCCCACCCAAAACAAATCTGTTCTCCTTTTTGTTCCTGCACTGCCACTCTGTTTTTCAGTTTCTTCCCCAGTGCCTTCTGCTCTGGGCTCAGGTGTATGGGAAAAAGAAGAGTTGACAAAAATTTCTAAGACCCAAACTCATCACGAAGAATGCTCTCTGATAAGAAGCCTAGTGAATAGCTACTGGAAGTGTCTTCCCAGAATAATGTACAAATTCAAATGACATGACTGGAAGAATAAGGAAAAGATATCATATACAAAGAAATCTTAGCAAATAGAGATGTATGATTCACCAGACAGAATTAAAAATACAAGGTGAAGGGAATCATGGAGTTGGCCTTGTCTAGCAACCTTTAGAGGCATGTATCATAAGTTTTTGAGATTAGAGTTTGTGGTTCCTGGGGCATGATGTGCCATTCAGTTCCTGAGAAATGGAGGCACTTCCCTAGGCAGTGAAGCATCCAGCCTTTCCAAATCTCTATGTTCCCTAGAAGTCAGTGAAGCAAATAGAAATTTTGCTAAATAATTAGTCTTATACATTAATCTTGTGTACCCTGTATAGCTTGCAAATGTCATTGTATCCAGGCAACTACAACTGTATTCTTCCTGGCAACTGTCATTATGTTCTGTTTTTGATATAAAAAGTCTGATTGCTTGCAATAAATTTGTCTCAGCTTCAGTCTTGTTGAGACCTACAATTTGACCTGGTTTTATTTCCCACCAATCATATCAGGAGACCCTGGTTTGGTAAGTAATCACTGGCACTTACAATAAGAACCATAGGGATAATAAAATCCATGCTGCACAAGACCTGAGTTTTTATTCTCAGCATCTATGTACAAATCTGCCCATGTTGGCATGTGGCTATAATCCCAGTGCATGGCAGGGCAAAATAGGCAGATTCTTGGTGCTTTCCATACAGCCAGTCAAGTCAAAACAGTGAGGCTCAGGTTCAGTCAAGAAGCTATCTTAAAAAGTGAGGTGGAGAGAAGTTGAGGAAGTCAAACACACATGAGGGGTTGCAGAAAAATGGTGAGGAAGAGGGAGAGGGAGAGACAGAGACAGGTGGAGAAAGGTAGAGAGAATATTTAAAAGCACCAAACATAAGTTATTAAACTAAAGGAAATATGCTGAAAATACACACACACACACACATACACACACACACACAAACAAACACACATACACACACACACATTTCATGGCATACTATATCACAAAGAAGTGACAAGCCAATGCAAAGACAGATCTTTGATACCAGGAAATCAGTTCCCCTGTTGGTTTCTTTAGTATTGTTATCTAAGAATTTTCAGAACAGACTCACATGGGAGCCCCAAATCAATGTGACTAAAGTTTGGAAAAGACATCTAGACAAGGAAAGCTATGAATCTCATCAGCTGGCTGAAGCAAGAAAATGGAGAAGGGGGAAAGCCATGCTGCCTGAAGTAAGAGAGCATGGAGACATGGAGACCAGTCACCTGGGAGAAAAGGAGCCACATGGAAGGTAGAATAGCCTTAAAGAGAGAGTGAAGGCCAAAGTATGAAATGTAGTTGGAAGTTTTCCTGCGGGCCCAGGCAGTACTAGAGAAAACTAACAGCTACAATGAAAGAAGCTCCAGTTGTTAGGGAAAGTGTGCTTAGAAAAGAAATAGAAGAAAAGCATAGGTTACATTTTCTGGATAATTCCAAGATGGGGAGAATTAGAAAGCTGTATATTTATGGCCCTGTGAGAAATTGCACTAGGGAATTGTAGCTAGAGTTTTCCTACCTTGCCCACAGTCAGGACAAATTTTTATCACCCGCCAGTCCCACAGCCACTCAGACCCAACTAATTAAACACAGAGACTTATATTGCTTACAAACTATATGGCTGTGTCAGGCTTCTTGCTAACTGTTCTTATAGCTTAAATTAATACATTTCCATAAATCTATACCTTACCACGTGGCTTGTGGCTTACTGGTGTCTTCATATGCGGCTTGTCATGGTGGCAGCTGGCAGTTTCTCTGACTCAGCCTTCTACTTCCCAGAATTCTTCTCCTCCTTGTTCTGCCTATACTTCCTCCTGCCTGGCCACTGGCCAATCAGTGTTTTATTTATTGATCAATCAGAGCAACAGATTTGACATACAGACCATCCCACAGCAGGGAATTCAATTCTGGAAAGCAAAAAGACATTATCTTATTAAAGGGATAAATATTCCTCCTATCTCTTTAGAATGGCTCAAGTGGATCTTCCTTCTTAAGGGGTGGTCTGTTGGCCAGGTGATTGGCTAACCCCATGGGATGAATTAAGGGAGGAGATACTGGCATGTCCTCACCTGGGATCAGATTGTATTCTTTTGCCTGGGAGACAATATCTTTCTCTTAATGGGCTTTCATCTCTGCTGTAATATAACCAGAGATAATGCAGAGAGCATATGTTTGAAAAAATAGAGGATATAAAGTTTAAAGGATTTGGGGTACACCATCAGTCTAACCAAAATTCATTTAAAATGGGATAAAGAGAAAGAAACAGAAGGGTTACTGAATAAGGCAATGGTTAAAATTTGCCAAATTTGGCCAGGCGATGGTGGCGCACGCCTTTAATCCCAGCACTCGGGAGGCAGAGGCAGGTGGATCTCTGTGAGTTCCAGGCCAGCGTGAGCTACCAAGTGAGTCCCAGGAAAGGCGCAAAGCTACACAGAGAAACCCTGTCTCAAAAAAACAAAAAACAAAAAACAAAAACAAAAACAAAAAAACCCTTGCCAAATTGGTATAAATAAATGGATGAATATTGAGGCCCTAAATGATGACAGATGACAGGAAGGCTCACAAACCTACCTAAAGCCACATTGTGATGCAAATGTCAAAAGTCAAAAACAAAGAGAATTACTTATCTTAGTCAATGTCTTATTGCTGTGGAGAGACACAATGACAGTAGCAACTTTTACAAAAGAAAATATTTAATAGGAAGGGATCATAGGTTTAGTCTATTTCATCATAGCAGGAAGCATAAAGGCACACAGGCAGACATGGTGCTGGAGAAGTAGCTTAAGAGTTCTACACCCTTGATGAATGAACAAAACGTGACCTGGGAACACAGAAGAAGGTGCTGCCCAGCCACCAAACCAGATCACCAGAAACATAAGTATATACTTCACTGACTAAGATCAGCTGCTCCTGAAGAAACAGCCCAATAGCACCAATTTAACCAAGAACTCCTACTAAACCAAGACTAAAAATTAGAACAAGAGAGACACTCTCAGACACAGACACCACCTGCACCAAGCAGAGGAAGAGATGAGTAGATACCAGTGCAAAAATACAGGCAACAACATAAAGACCTATATGGCAACATCAGAACCTAGTAATTCTACACCTGCAAGACCTGAACATACCAAGACAGAAGAAACAGAAAAAAAATCAATCCTAAAAATGACTTTAAGAAGATGATAGAGGCCCTTAAAGAAGAAATAAAAAATTCCCTTAAAGAGGAAATAAAAACTTCCCTTAAAGAGGAAATGAAAAACTCCCTTAAAGAAATGGAAGAAAAAACTAACAAAAAATGGGAAGAAATCAAAGAAAGCCAAAAGAAAGCAATTAAACAGATGAAAGAAACATTCCAAGATCTGAAAAATGAATTTGAGACAATAAAGAAAGCACATGCTAAGGGGATGCTGGAAATAGAAATCCTGACTAAATGAACAGGAACAACAGAAACAAGCATAACCAACCAATTGCAAGAGATGGAACAGAGAATCTCTGACACTGAAGACACAATAGAGAAAATAGATTCATCAGTCAAAGAAAACACTATAGACAAAAAAGTCATAACACAAAATGTCCAAGAAATTTGGGACACCATGAAAAGACCAAACCTAGCCGGGCGGTGGTGGCGCACGCCTTTAATCCCAGCACTCGGGAGGCAGAAGCAGGTGGATCTCTGTGAGTTCGAGGCCAGCCTGGGCTACCAAGTGAGTTCCAGGAAAGGCGCAAAGCTACATAGAGAAACCCTGTCTCGAAAAAACAAAAAAAAAAAAAAAGAAAAGAAAAGAAAAGACCAAACCTAAGAATAATAGGGATAGAAGAAGGAAGGAGAAGAATACCAACTCAAAGGCGTAGAAAATATATTCAACAAAATCATAGAAGAAAACTTGCCTAACCTAAAGAACAAAATACCTATGAATATACAAGAAGCTTACAGAACACCGATTAGGCTAGATCCAAAAAAAAAAAAAAAGTTTCCTCGTCACATAATAATCAAAAAAATAAACACAGAACAAAGAAAAAATATTAAGAGCCGCAAAGGAAAAAGACCAAGTAACATATAAAGGCAAACCCATCAGAATAACACCACACTTCTCAATAGAGACTATGAAAGCTAGAAGATCCTGGACAAATCTTATGCAGACACTAAGAGACCATGGATGCCAACCCAGACTATTATACCCAGCAAAACTCTCAATCACCATAGGCTGAGTAAACAAATTATTCCAGGATAAAACCAGATTTAATCAATACCTGTCCACAAACCGAGCCCTACAGAAAGCACTAGAAGGGAAAATCCAACCCAAAGAAGCTAAAAACATCCATGAAAAATCAAGAAATAGATAATCCCACATTAACATACACCAAAGAAGGACAATACAACACAACCACAAAAAATAACAGGAATTAACAATCACTGGTCATTAATATCCATCAGTATCAATGGTCTCAACCCACCCACAAAAAAGACACAGGCTAACAGAATGGATTAGAAAACAGGACCCATCCATCTGCTGCATACAAGAAACATAACTTAACTTCAAAGACAAACACTACCTCTGAGTAAAGGGCTGAGAAAAGGCTTTCCAAGCAAATGGACCTAAGAAACAAGCTGGTGTAGCTATCCTAATATCTAATAAAATAGACTTCAAACTAAAATCAATAAAAAGAGATCAGGATGGACATTACAAATTTATCACAGGAAAAATCCACCCAGATGAAGTCTCAATTCTAAATATTTATGCTCCAAATATTAAAGCACCCACATTTATTAAAGAAACACTACTAAAGTTTAAAACGCACATCAAACCCCACACATTAGTAGTGGAAGATTTTAACATGCCACTCTCACCAAAAGAAAGATCTACCAGACTGAAACTTAACAAAGAAATAAAGGACCTAACAGATGTTATGACTCAAATGGACTTAATAGATATCTACAGAACATTCCCTCCTAACACAAAAGAATATACCTTCTTCTCAGTGCCCCCATGGAACCTTCTCAAAAATTGACCACATGCTTGCACACAAAACAAATCTCAACAGATACAAAAAAAAATGGAATAACCTCCTGTATCTTATCAGACCACCATGCCTTAAAGTTAGACCTCAACAGCAACAAAAATTATAGAAAACCCACAAACTCATGGAAACTGAATAATGCCCACCTGAAACATCAATGGGTCAAGGAAGAAATAAAGAAAGAAATTAAAGATTCCCTAGAATTCAATGAAAATGAAAGTACAACATACCCAAACTTATGGGACACTATGAAAGCAGTGCTAAGAGGAAAATTCATAGCTCTAAATGCACACATAAAGAAGATGGAGCAATTCTATACCAATGAATTAACACCACAACTGAAAGCTCTAGAACAAAAAGAAACAAACTCACCCAGGAGAAATAGACGCCAAGAAATAATGAAATTGAGGACTGAAAACAACGAAATAGAAAACAAGAGAACAATACAAAAAATCAATGAAACAAAGAGTTGGTTCTTTGAAAAAATCAACAAGATAGACAAACCCCTAGCCAAATTAACCAAAAGGCAAAGAGAGAGCACCCAAATTAACAAAATCAGAAATGTAAAGGGAGACATAACAACAATGAGGAAATCCAGAGAATCATCAGATCATACTTCAAAAACCTGTACTCCACAAAAATGGAAAACCAGAAAGAAATGGACAATTTTCTGGATAAATACCACATACCAAAATTAAATTAAGACCAGATACACAATTTAAATAAATAAACCAATAACCCCTAAGGAAATAGAAACAGTCATCAAAAGTCTCCCAACCAAAAGAAGCCCAGGACCAGGTGGTTTCAGTGCAGAATTCTACCAGACTTTCAAATAAGAACTAATACCAGTACTCTTCAAAGTGTTCCATACAAGAGAAACAGAAGGAACACTACCAAACTCTTTTTATGAGGCTACAATTACCCTGATACCCAAACCACACAAAGATGCAACAAAGAGAAATACAGACCAATCTCCCTCATAAATACTGATGCAAAAATACTCAACAAAATATTGGCAAACCGAATCCAAGAATACATCAAAACAATTATACATCACGACCAAGTAGGTTTCATCCCAGGGATGCAAGGATGGTTCAACATACGAAAATCAGTCAATGTAATACACCATATAAACATACTGAAAGAAAAAAACCACATGATCATCTCCATAGATGCTGAAAAAGCCTTTGACAAAATCCAACACCCCGTCATGATAAAGGTTTTAGAAAGATCAGGAATACAAAGAACATTTCTAAATATAATAAAGGCAATTTATAGCAAGCCAACAGCAAACATCAAATTAAAAGGAGAGAAACTCAAACTGATACCACTAAATTCAGGAACAATATAAGACTGTCCACTCTCCCCATATTTATTAAATATATTACTAGAAGTTCTAGCTAGAGCAATAAGACAACAAAAGGAGATCAAAGGGATACAAATTGGAAAGGAAAAAGTCAAACTTTCACAAAGGGGTACAAATTGGAAAGGAAAAAGTCAAACTTTCACTATTTGCAGATGATATAATAGTATACATAAGTGACCCCAAAAACTCTACCAGGGAACTCCTACAGCTGATAAACTCCTTCAGTAAAGTGGCAGGATACAAGATCAACTCAAAAAAATCAGTAGCCCTCCTATACACAAATGATAAAAGGGCTGAGAAAGTAGTCAGATAAACATCACCCTTTACAATAGCCACAAATAATATAAAATACCTTGGGATAACACTAACTAAACAAGTGAAAGACCTTTTTGATAAGAACTTTAAATCTCTAAAGAAAAAAATTGAAGAAGATATCAGAAAAAGGAAGAATCTCCCATGCTCATGGATAGGTAGGATTAACATAGTAAAAATGGCAATCTTACCAAAAGCAATCTACAGATTCAATGCAATCCCCATCAAAATCCCAACACAATTCTTCACAGACTTGGAAAGAAAAATACTCAACTTCATATGGAAAAACAAAAGACCCAGGATAGCTAAAAGAATCCTATATGATAAAGCAACCTTTGGAGGCATCACCATCCCTGACCTCAAACTCTACTATAGAGCTATAGTAATAAAAACAGCTTAGTACTGGTATAAAAACCGAAATACGGATGAATGGAATCGAATTGAAGACCCTGATATTAGGTTTTTGACAAAGGAGCCAAAACTATACAATGGAAAAAAAGAAAGTATCTTCTACAAATGGTGCTGGCATAACTGGATGTCAATATATAAAATATTACAAATAGATCCATATCTGTCACCATGCACAAAACTCAAGTCCAAGTGGATCAAAGACCTGAACATAAATCCAGTTATACTAAACTTAATAGAAAAGAAAGTAGGAAGCACTCTTGAATGCATTGGCACCGGAGACCATTTCCTAAATAAAAAACCAACAGCACAGACCCTGAGCACAACAATTAATAAATGGGACCTCTCGAAATTGAGAAGCTTTTGCCGGGCAAAAGACACAGTCAATAAGACAAAAAGACAGCCAAGAGAATGGGAAAAGATCTTCACCAACCCCACATCTGACAGAGGATTGATCTCCACAGTATATAAAGAACTCAAGAAACTAGACATCAAAATACTATACAGTCCAATTAAAAAATGGGCTAAAGAGCTAAACAGAGAATTCACAAAACAGGAATCACAAATGGCTGAAAGACATTTAAAGAAATGTTCAACATCCTTTATCATCAGAGAAATGCAAATCAAAGTGACTCTGAGATACCACCTTACACCTGTCAGAATGGCTACGATCAAAAACACCAATGATAGTCAATGTTGGAGAGGATGTGGAGGAAAGGGATCACTCCCCCACTGTTGGTGGGAATGTGAGCTTGTACAACCACTGTGGAAATCAGTATGGCGGTTTTTCAGAAAATTAGGAATCAAACTACCTTAAGACCCAGCCATCCCACTCTTGGGCATATACCCAAGGAATGCTGATTCATATCATAAAGATACATGCTCGGCTATGTTCATAGGAGTACTATTTGTGCTCATTGCATGAGTTGGCTGTTTGAAACCTGGGGCTTATGCACGGACACTTGGCTCAGTCTGGGAGGAAGGGACTGGACATACCTGGACTGAGTCTAATAGGTTGATCTCAGTCCTCGGGGGAGGCTTTGCCCTGGAGGAGGTAGGAATAGGGGGTGGGCTGAGGGGAAGGGCAGGTGGTGGGAGGGGGGAGAACAGGGGAACCCATGGCTGATATGTAGACTTGAATGGTATTGTAAAATAAAATAAAAGGAAAAAAATTTTAAAAAATACTTTAAAAAATATAATAGTTCTGCACCCAGATCCTCAGGAAGAGAGAGCACTGGGACTGGCTTGAGCATTTGAATCCCCAAACCCCACCCCCAGTGACACACTTCTTCTAAGGCCATGCCTTCTAATCCCATTCCAGTTAACACCACTCCATAATGACCAAGCATTCAAACATATTAGCCTATTGGGGACATTCCCATTCAAATCAGCACATTCTACTCCCTGACCCCCATGGGCTTAAAGACATATCATAATGCAAAATGCATTCAGTCCAACTTCAAAAGTCCCCTTAGTCTATCACAGTCTCAACACTACTTACAAGTTCAATGTCTCTTTGGAGACTCATGGCTACCTCTGAATTATAATCCGCTATAAAAGCAAAAGCAAAAGCAAATCATATACTTCCAATATACAAAGTCACAAGATATATATTATCATTCTAAAAGGGAGGAAATAGAACATAGTGAGGAAATACTGAACCCAAATAAGACCATAAACCAGCTGGGCAAACTCTAAACTCTAGCTCCATGTCAGATGTCAAAGGGATCTTTATATCTCCAACTCTTTTTAGCTGTGTTGATTACAACATACTTCTCTCTTGGGCTAATTCCCTACTCTGTCTAAAGCTTTCCTTGTCAGGTATCTCATGCTTCTGGCATCTTGAGGTCCATCTCCAAAACAATCCAGGGTTCACATTCACAGCTTCATGTGAAAAATTCTCTGAACCTCCATGCATTAACACCCCTGATACAAGTCTGTCCTATGACTTTCCTTAGCTGTGATGAGATTCCATAACCCCTTTCTATGTCCATGTCTCTAAATACAGAACTCTTAAAGTAGTGTCACTTCCTAATAATCAAACATTCAAATGTATGAGCCTATGGGGACCATTCCTATTCAAACCACCACAATTATGAAAGGAACATGAGAAAAGTTACTCGTCACATTTAATCAAATACCCTGAACTCAGTTTCAACATAACCTAAGCACAGTAGGCTAAAAAAAGGTGAGAGAAATATTGATTCAAACTACTTAAAATTTGAGGAGGGATGGAAGAGAATCATCTCAAACCATCATGAGCTGAGTAGCTATTGGCAGTTGCTGGCTCCTCTGCGAGGGAGAGACACTTTTATTTGGGGATATGACTCATAATAGATGGCACATGTCTCTAGTGGATGGTTCCACTTCCATGTACATATAGAAAGTAGATATGTACAGGGGAGGCTAGATAGGAAGTAGGAGAAGTAGGCAGTGGATATTATCAAGAAACAGTATATATAGGCAAAGACTAAATAAAAACTATTAGTTAAAATTACAAATTAAAATAAAAAGATTTGACAACTAAAAATGAGTCTGATGAATGGAGATGTAAAAATACTGAACAAAATTTGAACAAGCAAATCTAATAGCACAACCACAATAACATATATACTACTGGGGTGTTCATCACTGGGACACAAAGATGATACACAAGTTTTGAAATTAACTAATGTAATACATAACACACCACATTAATAGAATGCATACAGTTTACACGGTACTCTCAATAGTTACAATGAAAAATGTAATTAAGTTAAAAGTTTTTGACATAGTGCAATATACTTCTTTGGAGTAATTTTTATCAGCCTGATACTAGAAGGAAGGAAGCAAAACATAGTGACATGGCTAGTGTAACACCATACTCAATGGTGAAAGCAGGAAGCTTGTCCTCTAAAACCCATTCTTGCTACTTCTATTCAACCAAGCGGTAGAAGTCCTACCCAGAGCAATTAGTGAGAGAAAAAATGTATCCAAACAGAGAGAGAAGAACTTCCCTTGTTTGTAAATGTCATGGATATTAGGAACAGGAAATCCTAAGAGCTCAAAGATGCTGCCCAATAAATAAAATAATTTGGTGATTTTTTCAAGATATAAAATCAATAAAAACAAATGTCATATCTGTAATCTAGATACTGTAGAACTATCTACAAAGGAAATTAGGCTATGGTAGTTGGGCCAAGTATCAAGAAGGAAAAAAAGAGAGAGAACATGATTTTTAGGAAAGACCATGTTGAGAGGACTTATGAGAAGGAAGAAATAAGGGTAGCTATGATCATGTTTCATTGTATATATGCACATATGAAATAAAACCAATTAAGACAAGTTATTGTTTAAGAAACAAACAAAAAAAAAAAAACAGTAAGCTGGGAATGGTAGTGTACATGTAGAATCCTAGCTCTTAGAAGGCTGAGACAGGAGAAAGACAGTGAGTTCAAAGCCACCCTGGGCTACACAGTGAGTTTTATGCTAGCCTAAGGAACAAAGTAGGACTCTGTCTTTAAAAAAAGGCTGAAAGTTGTGAAAACAAAGTTATAAAATACTGATGAAAGAAAGAAAACAAGACACATGCAAATGAAAAGACATGATCATGTTAACTAACAGGGTCCAATGCTAAGCTTTGTCTGTACTCTAAGATTGCTATCTTTACTGCGTGTCACTCTGTTAATATACCATTGGTAAATTTTACAGATTAAAATAAAAAATATGAATTCTAAAATGAAATGCAACAACAAAAACTACAGATAGCCACATTAATCTAAGGAAATGCAATCCAAGTTGTATGTCTCCTACTTTATAAATTGTGGAGGCCTACAGAGGTTTCCTAGTGAGATCTGAGCTTGCTTTACCCAGCAAGGCTGCATTAGAAGATGACTTGACCACATGTGTGGTTAACAGGTGTTTGGAAGAGTCTGTACTTAGTTATGCTAGGGCTATGTTTTTTGCTCCTCCCTTGGCATTCCTATAGAAGACACAGAAGGGGCCAGTGGATACTGATCCAGGCCCTCCTGAGGATGTCCTGTATTTCTGTTTTTCTCCCCTCTATCTATCTAAATATTTCTCACTCCTCCCTCCTAAAGAGTAACTTGGGAAAAAGGTGGGAGTGGGTCTTCTGCAGAGAAATGGGTAGGCTTCCCACAGATGGCACCTTAACAGGGACAGGGACTTGGTTAAAGGGCAGTTGGGAGTCCCATAGGTAGAAGTTCGGCATTTCTGGTTTTGTAGTAAAATTAAGGCAGTGGTATTTTATTTTCTGGAGTGAAAGTAAAGTGGCTTAAAGGAATGCCAAAGTGAAAAGTGAGGCTGCAGTAAATATGTCTCCCTATCTTGATTTCTTTCTTTTCTCTTTCTCTTAATCTCTATCTGTAAAAACTAGGAAAAGCTATAAAATAGGAATATAGTGAAGGAGAAAATTAAGATAAGGTAGAATATAGGAATATAGTGTAGAAAAAACTCAGGGTAAGATAGAAAAGCAGCAAAACAGAGTAGCTGTGTTCTTGGGACTATGAATGCAGACTCCTGGCGAAGAATCAGAGTCATGAAAAAAATACTAAGAGGAAAATGGCCAGAAAAAGATTCCTGTGGAAGCTTTTGTCCTTTGGATAGCTTACATTTAAGCCCTGAGTGTCAGGGAAGAATTTTCCCTGAGGCAGACAAGGATGAAACAAAACCTTCCTCTCTATTGCTGCTGGATAAAATGCTTGCTGATAACATCGTACCAACAGAGTCAGTTTCTTCTTGGCAAAAGCCAAGGTTAGGGAATAGAAGTCTTGGGAAAAACCTAGTAATCTTTCTTTCAAAATCAGAAAGCTTTTCAGGTCTTTCCTTCTCAGATCTTTTCTTTCTGTAAGGGCAAAATTGGATTGACTTGGGAAGAACATCTATCAGAATAGAGAAGTCACCTGTAATTTCCCTAGAATAAACACCTCTTGGAACATTGAAAACCATCTTTGCTAGTCTTGTTTCCCCTTCAAGCCAGTATTAACAAAAGTAGCTAGGGGCAGAGCATTCACAGAGGTACAGAGGAGGCACAGCTGTTGTGGGATGCTTTGTTGGGCCTGGAAGCAAAAGAAGAGCATTGTACTCTTAGTGAAGGTCCTGAGCCATGGCAGTAGCATCAGAGACTCTGCATCTTGGGGAAAATGACAAGCAAGACAAAGAAGACTTATCAGGGAAGTAATTTTTCTGAAAAAGCTTTTATTTCAAATACTTTCATAGATCTAGTAAGGGGGGAGCCAAGTGCCAATCAATAAGCATATGCAGGCAGGTGCAGCCTGCTACAAGGACAATGTCAGGTGAAGTAAATACACATGCCAATGCCAGTTCAGGGAGAACAGAAACCTCCCATGGCAAAAAAGCTTGATTTTGATTTTAGTATAAACAAAGACCATGTAAATGGAGCCAGGAGTGCGCAGCCATCATTAACTGTGGCTGAGTTTTCTCCTGGAACCAAAAGGCAACTTGGGAAATGTAGTTCTTAACAGCATGGTGGTATAAGCAGGCACAGAGGGAAGCTCAGATATAACAGCAAAAATGCCCAAGGGAAAATTTTTGCACTGCCCCAAAAATCTGTCTTTTCACATAAAAATGCTGCTTTTTCCCAAGTGCTGTTTGAAAGATTAGCTTATCTCTCGGGAACAAGAAGCAGGTGAACAAAACCTACTTGTCAAGAGACAATTAAAATGCTAAGCCATTTGTCAACAAGCCACTTTGAAACCCTTTAGAAAGCAGGGGAAATTGTCCAAACACCAGAAAATTGCTTTGGGTGTGGAAAAAACTTATGGGCAAATAAACAACTTGGGTTGTGCTTGAAATGCAAGACAGAAACATTGTCATTGTTAAAATAGCTCATGTTAATCCTGAAATGCAGCTTCAAAAAATTAGGAAGGAAGAAATTGTACCCTCAGAAGCTTGTTGGCTGTCTGAGTTCTGTGAGAAGTGTGGAACAGAGGAATGTCAGCTCCAATGACTGCTCCAGAGGCCTAATAATTGCACAGGAAGGTTTTTTTTTGAGAGTCTATAGCATTTCAGTATGATAATTACTCATGATTTGCAAACTCTCTGTCTTGATGGAAGATAATGTAAATAGTTCAGTTAAGAGATCTATTTTAGATGTTTGCTAAAGTTTGTAAAGTAGTCCTATAGAATTTGCTTTTGAATGTAAGTTTGTAAAAAGTGTAAATATGTATCATGATAATAGTTCTGTTAAGAAACCTCTTCTAGGGCACCATTAAAGT
This sequence comes from Peromyscus leucopus, assembly GCF_004664715.2. NCBI lineage: Eukaryota > Metazoa > Chordata > Mammalia > Rodentia > Cricetidae > Peromyscus > Peromyscus leucopus. Next base: position 76,593,486 of record NC_051076.1, on the reverse strand, counting down.
TAGTAAAATAGTTCTATAGAGTTTCCTTCTGAAAATAAGATTGTAAAAAGTATAAATATGTATAGTTATATTCATGTTAGTTGTAAATATGCAGCAATGTTCATATTAGAATTGTTTTTATTACTCCATCATTATTTTTCTAGTCTGGATAAATTAGGTAACATTAAATTTTAAAAGAACATGATTTATAAACCAAATCAATTACATTAGAAGCATCCCAAAGCTTTTGCCCCCTTTAACTTCAGATGCATTTGAACACTTTTTATGATCGCCCAAAATATAATTTTTATGGTCTTATTGGCCTCTAGATATCATAATTAGGGGAGGTTTTTTGTCTTCCTCCTAGAAGTTTCCATACTCCTCTGTTTCTCTTCAAAAATTGGTAGGCCTCCCACAATCGAGTTAGTTTGTAGAGAAAGTTTACTGCTCTGGTAGGAACACATGTATATATGAGCTACTTAAACAGATAAAAATGTCTTTAAAATTATCATGGGTGTTTGTTTACTTGAGTGGATACTTTGATGTGTTTTAAAACGAGTGGATTTTCCTGGAAATCAAAACATTCTCTTAAAAATTTTATTGATACTAATTATTATCCTCTTAGGTACTTTGGGTATTGACAATGAAAAACTTAATTGCTTTTATTTTTAAACTAATGAGGGTTAATTCTGATTTTATTCTACTCAGTTTCTTAATGAATATAATCATGTAGAAAGCCTTGCCTTTGTAAGGAATATCTGTTAGGAGGGAGTTTTGATTTAAAAAAGGGCTTTGTGCAGCTAAGATTGCTGTAGTCATCTTAGACACACTTCAATAGGATATTCCATCCTTATTATCCTTTACTCTTTTCCTGGGAGGTACGACAGCCTACAGATTGCTGTGGATATTCCAACTATTGGCTAGCTTTTAGTAGGGACCTGAGTCAGAGTTGAGTTAGGCTCTGTACTCCCTCTTGCCAGAGGCTGTCAGCCAAAGATGGGCAAATTTCTTCTTGATAGCTTTCTGAATGTTTGTATTTAAAATTAATCAATAAGGATGACCTATTATAGGCACAGTTTATCTGAGGGGCCTGAGGGACTCTTTATTATGTTAAGAGGGGAATTGTGGAGACCCTCAGAGGTTTCCTAATGAGATTTGAGCTTGCTTTACCCAGCATGGCTTCATTAGAAGATTGCTTGACCAGATCATTGGAAGGGTCTACATTTAGCTGTGCTAGGGGGAGGTCTTTTGTTCCTCCCCTTGGCATTCCTATAAAAAGCTCTTTTAAAGAGACAGAGGGGCCAGTAGATATTGATCCAGGCCCTCCAGAAACTAACCTGTGTTTCCATCTGTTTCTCTCCCCTATATCTTTCTATCTAAATATTTCTCATTCCTCCCTCCTCAAGAATACCCTAGAGCAAAAATGGGAGCAGTCCTCCCACAGAGAAATGGGTAGGCCTCCCACACTAAATTCAAAACTTACTGCAAAGGCAGGTAGTCAAACTGTATGTTACTGACATAATGACAGTCATTGAAGTTTATAAAAAACATATATGTGTATGTGTGAGTGCCTCTATGTATGCGAGTACACAATGTGCTTGCTTGGTATATATGGAGGTCAAAACAGAGAGCCAGATCCCCTACAACTGCAATTATAGAGAGCAGTGAGATACCAAGTAGGTGTTGGGAACTGAACCCAAGTTCTCTGAAAAATCAGCCAGTACTCTTAACTTCCATCTTTCCAGCAGTCACTTAGAATGGCAGACTAAGGTAAAGAACACAGTAAAAAATCCACATGATTAACTTTTATAAAGGTGACAGATTAAAAAAAAAAAACTTGGCAAGATTATACCTTCAGCATATGATTGTAATCATTTCAATAAAAAATCATGTTTTGCCTTTCAGGAGTACTATTAAGATTGTGAAGGCTGGGTGGGTTCAGATAGCTTGCTGCACAAGCAAAAGGACCTAAGTTCAAATCCCCAACACCCACTCAAAATCTAGACAAAAATCATATAATCTCAGCACTATGGAGGGAGAATACAGGAGGATCCTAACATCTGATGGCAGCCAGCACAGTTCCAAGTTCAGTGACAAATCCTATGTCAAGTGAGAAAGTAATAGAGCAGAATACGTGGTCTCTGCATGAGTGCATAGATATGAACACCCCCACCACACACACACACACACACACACACACACACAATAATAAGGAGTTTCCAGTAGCACTGAATGATTTTCATCTTTATTTTTGAAATGAATAATTTTTAATAGAATGACTACAATAAAAAGTAACAATTGACACTTATAATTTATTATATTAATATAACTCCTTGCTTTATTTTTTGTTTTCAGATTGCTCTGTAAGATGTACCATTTCAACTTCAATTTTATTTCATTTGTTTAGAAATACTATTGATAATAATAATATTAAAAAAGAGGCTATCAACTTGAGATTGCAGAAACTTGGGAGAGACTGGAGGGATTGAAGGAGGGGGAAGTGATGTAACTCTATTTCAGCTAAACTATATTAATTCAAAAAGCTGCAAGTAATTTTACATGTGTGATGGGGCTTTAATGAAAGCCTTGAATAAGTGAAATGAAGTGGCACTGATATTTATTTGCCCATAGTGCATTTAAGATTTTTATAAATAGCTTAAAATGTCAAATGTCTGTGAGCTACAGTTGGCTCAGTGGACATATCACTTCCTTTGCAAACATGAAGACCTGTGTTTAGGTCCCCAGCAATCATGTGAAAGTTCAGCATGCAGTGTGTTCCTATAACCCCAGTGCTGAGGCAGATAAAGATAAGCAGATCCACAGTGCTTGCTGATCCCCCATCTAGAATGAACTGGTAAGCACTACATTCACTGAAACAACGGTCTCAAAAAATATACACTGAGACCAATAAAAGAAGACACCCAACTTTGACCTCTTGCCTACACACAGGCCCACTAAGGTAAGCATATCTATACACACATACAAAAATACATACATATACTCACATACTGCAATGCCTGGTTTGTAAAATAATTCGCATTACATTTATTTATTTTATTGTGTGTTGTGTATGGGGATGAATGCCTTCTAAGGCACACATGTGAAATAGGAGGACAACTTGCTTGAGTATGTTCTCTTCTTACAACATGTGGGGTCTAGGCATCAAACTCAGGTCACTGGGCTTGACAGCAAGTGTCTATACCCACTTAACCATCTGGCCAGCCCTGATGTGTAAAATATTATTGTTACATTAGACATGTAAATTAAAATTATTTTTGTAGATGAGAACTCTTAACATGCATTTGACTTTTTTTTTTTTTTTGGTTTTTTTGAGACAGGGTTTCTCTGTGTAGCTTTGTGCCTTTCCTGGGACTCACTTGGTAGCCCAGGCTGGCCTTGAACTCACAGAGATCCACCTGGCTCTGCCTCCCGAGTGCTGGGATTAAAGGTGTGTGCCACCACCACCCGGCTCGCATTTGACTTTTAATGAATGGTCTAATGAATTACTTTTTAAATCTTTGCCTTTTAGTTTATGTATTTTATCTCCATACCCAAATAAAAATAAAAGTTGTTGTTATCATATAAATAAATAAGCAATGACAAGAAAACTATATTTACATGTAAAAGAAGGATAGTTAACACATCTCATATCATAATTAGAAATAAAACAGACATAAATGTAAGACTCGAAACTGCAGGGCTCCAGTGGATAATGGAGAAGGAAAATGCCAAGAGTCTGTCCATTACCATGGCTGATACAATGATGAGGGCAGCACCTCAGACACAGTGTGTAGGGTACAACCAAACAAGTAGAGTGGCCTTAAACATCAGCTAAACTCTCCAGAGCAGAGGAAGCAGTCTGCAGAGTGAAAAGGCAAACAATTAAGGGAATAAATCTCAAAAATGTTTATGGGGTCCCTACAACTTATCATTTTTTGTGTATGTGAGCATGAATGTAAGTGTCTGTGCTGTATGTTTGTATGTGCACATGTGTGTGCATTTGTGTGTGAATGTGTGTGTGTGTGTGTGTGTGTGTGTGTGTGTGTGTGTGATAAGAACAGTGGTCAATGTTAGGTATCTTCCTCTAGCTCTTCCCACCTTATTTTTTGAGACAGAGTCTCTCACTAGACTTGGAGCTGGGGACCAGCGAGCACTTGGGTCTGCCATTCTGCTGCCCTCTCCTGCTAATGCTGGAGTCGCAGCCACCTGCCCCCTCCCCCACATCTGACTTCTCAGTGGTGCTGAAGAGCTAGGCCCATATCCTCATGCTGTGCAGCACTCACTTTTCTGACTAAGCCACCTCCCCAGCCCACAATTCAACACTGTACAAGAACAATAACCGGATTTTACCATATGCAAAGACTTAAAAAGACATTTCCCTAATGAAGATAAGGAAATAGACAATGAATATGTTTCCTTATGGGCAGTAGCACAAGTCCCTAAATTTGCAAGAAGTCCAAAACTTTGGTTTTTTTCAATGCTTTATGTGTATTATCTTACCGAGCCTAATTCTTTAAGGTTTTATTAAAAATTAGATTATTAATTTTTAAATATAATTAGCAAATTCATATATAAAGGACATCTTTATATATATTTGTGTAACAATGGTAATTATTGATCTCTTTAATATGCATTCAGCCTCTGGCATTTTATAAGCTTTCAAGGATGCAAGGTTTAAGAAGACACTTTCCCAAGCTGGTGTCCTCCAAACCAGAATTGTCAGTGGTTGCTAACTTTTCCCAGGTTTGTGTTAGTGTTTTCCTAACTGAATCATGACTATTTACATGAGTAAAGATATTTGATATGTCTTAACACAGTGTATTCCATGCACATCTATAAACAAAGACATAGTTTCCAAACTAGGTTTTCTGTAAATGTTTGTCCCTGTTGATTGTATTTTTTTTTTTTTTGTAAAGCTTAAGTGTTGCTAACATTCAATAAAAATATTTTCTCTTGGTGGCTGTATTTTGTAAAGCTTTGTAACTAACTGCTGTTTGTGAATATTCTGAAAAAAATATAATCCCTAACAACAGAACTCCAAAATAGTTTTCAGACACTAGGACACCATCTATGGGACAAATAGAAGTAAACTACAAGATGGAATCTGAATAAAGATGATCTAAGAGACAATTTCTGTACATCTTAGTTGCTTTAAATTGTCTTTGAGAGATATTATTGGCAATAACTCCTAGACATTTGTCACATACACACCTTAATGTGGGATCAGTTCAGACCCACTGAGACAGAGATCATTCCAGTATTAAGGGATAATTTAAAAAAAGAATCACTGGATTGTTAATCAATAGTGTTCTCAGGAAATAATGTCCCCAAACAAGAGTGAGCATTGTCACACTGAGCATAGTATACTCCTTAGATGCCAGAGTTGGGAAGCTGAAGGAAGATTACAAAGTTGAGCAATTCATTTCAAAGTGAACAGTAGAAAATGGAGTCAGGTATGGCAGCCTATTGAGAAATAACTGAAGCCAATAGGCAATAGAGAAATGGTTCTTATGCATGATTACTTAACATCATGGGAAACCATTCTAACTTGGACTCTTCTTTGTATCTATTTAAATATTTGTCTCAGTTATACCCATATTCTTGTTCAAGACTGCAGTATAATGAAGACTGGGGAACACCACCCTGGTGGAAGAAATGGAAGTGTTCTAAAGAGACTGTTAAGCTTCTCCTTTTGGTTATTAGATAAATGAAACAACAGATCCCAAGAAACTGGAACCCCTCCCCCAGGAATCTCATGTTGGAAGAAAGAACAGTGAGGCCTCATGCCAGTCAGAGGAAGAGCTCATCACCCAAAAAATAATTTAAGGTACATTATCAGATCCTGAAGGAGAAACCATGGCTGTAATAATAACAGGTCAATAATGGTCAGGACAATACCTTGGTCAGGACTGCTTAGCTAAGGATAACCTTTGCCTTCTATTTAAATCTAAGCTTCTTAGTACCAGACCATGCTGACCAGTAGGGGCTCACTGAACATTACTATTTTTCCTCTTCCTAATATGGTCACATTGAATAAGTCTCCTTGCTTTCTGTTTTTGGTTATTACTTGTTTGTTTAATTGGCTTGTTTAAGTCAGATGACTGAGCTTAGGTGGTTAATTCTGGCTTGATCCAGACTCTTGTTCTAACAACTCCAGTACATTTGTAATTCACATAGCATTTAAATAATGTTTAAGGTATCTGTGTAACAAGCCTCATTGCCTTACTAGGACTGGGCTGAGAACATTGCATGGTTATAACATATGCATTTTTTTTAATATATATTTTTTATTTTACAATACCATTCAGTTCTACATATCAGTCATGGGTTCCCCTATTCTCCCCCCTCCCATGCCCTCCCCTTACCCCCAGCCCACCCTCCATTCCCACCTCCTCCAGGACAAGTCCTCCCCCGAGGACTGTGATCAACTTGGTAGACTCAGTCCAGGGAGGTCCAGTCCCTTCCTCCCAGACTAAGCCAAGTGTCCCTGCATAAGTTCCTGGTTTCAAACAGCCAATTCATGCAATGAGCACAGGACTTGGTCCCACTGCCTAGATGCCTCCCAAACTGATCAAGCCAATCAACTGTCTCACCTATTCAGAGGGCCTGATCCAGCTGGGAGCCCCTCAGCCTTTGGTTCATAGTTCATGTGTTTCCATTCATTTGGCTATTTTTTTTCAATAATTGAGTAAAACTGAAATTTATTATATGCCACAGTCGTCCTAGGGACCTCCATGCTATATATATATATAGCCTTTATGGTTCTATGGGTTGTGGTCTGATTGTTCATTTTATATCTAGAATCCACCAATGAGTGAGTACATACCATAACTGTCTTTCTGGGTTTGGGTTACCTCACTCAGGATGATTTTTTCTAGTTCCATCCATTTGCCTGCAAATTTCATGCTTTCATTGTTTTTCTCTGCTGAGTAGTACTCCATTGTGTATATGTACCACATTTTTTTCATCCATTCTTCCGTTGATGGGCATCTAGGTTGTTTCCAGTTTCTGGCTATTACAAATAGTGCTGCTATGAACATAGCTGAGCATGTATCTTTATGGTATGTATCAGCATTCTTTGGGTATATGCCCAAGAGTGGGATGGCTGGGTCTTGAGGTAGTTCGATTCCTAATTTTCTGAGAAACCGCCATACTGATTTCCACAGTGGTTGTACAAGTTTACATTCCCACCAACAGTGGAGGAGTGTTCCCTTTGCTCCACATCCTCTCCAACATTGGTTGTCATTGGTGTTTTTGATCGTAGCCATTCTAACAGGTGTAAGGTGGTATCTCAGAGTCGTTTTGATTTGCATTTCTCTGATGATTAAGGATGTTGAGCATTTCTTTAAATGTCTTTCAGCCATTTGTAGTTCTTGTTTTGTGAATTCTCTGTTTAGCTCTTTAGCCCATTTTTTAATTGGACTGTTCAGTGCTTTTATGTCTAGTTTCTTGAGTTCTTTATATATTGTGGAGATCAATCCTCTGTCAGATGTGGGGTTGGTGAAGATCTTTTCCCAATCTGTTGGCTGTCTTTTTGTCTTATTGACTGTGTCTTTTGCCCTGCAAAAGCTTCTCAGTTTTGAGAGGTCCCATTTATTAATGGTTGTGCTCAGGGTCTGTGCTGTCGGTGTTTTATTTAGGAAATGGTCTCCAGTGCCAATGCGTTCAAGAGTGCTTCCTATTTTCTTTTCTATTAAGTTTAGTGTAACTGGATTTATGTTTAGGTCTTTGATCCACTTGGACTTGAGTTTTGTGCATGGTGACAGATATGGATCTATTTGTAATCTTTTACATATTGACATCCAGTTATGCCAGCACCATTTGTTGAAGATACTTTCTTTTTTCCATTGTATAGTTTTGGCTCCTTTGTCAAAAACCAGGTGTTCATATGTGCATGGATTAATGTCAGGGTCTTCAATTCGATTCCATTGGTCCGTATGTCGGTTTTTATACCAGTACCAAGCTGTTTTTATTACTATAGCTCTATAGTAAAGTTTGAGGTCCGGGATGGTGATGCCTCCAAGGGTTGCTTTATCGTATAGGATTCTTTTAGCTATCCTGGGTCTTTTGTTTTTCCATATAAAGTTGAGTATTTTTCTTTCCAAGTCTGTGAAGAATTGTGTTGGGATTTTGATGGGGATTGCATTGAATCTGTAGATTGCTTTTGGTAAGATTGCCATTTTTACTATGTTAATCCTACCTATCCATGAGCATGGGAGATCCTTCCTTTTTCTGATATCTTCTTCAATTTCTTTCTTTAGAGATTTAAAGTTCTTATCAAAAAGGTCTTTCACTTGTTTAGTTAGTGTTATTCCAAGGTATTTTATATTATTTGTGGCTATTGTAAAGGGTGATGTTTCTCTGACTTCTTTCTCAGCCCTTTTATCATTTGTGTATAGGAGGGCTACTGATTTTTTTGAGTTGATCTTATATCCTGCCACTTTACTGAAGGAGTTTATCAGCTGTAGAAGTTCCCTGGTAGAGTTTTTGGGGTCACTTATGTATACTATCATATCATCTGCAAATAGTGAAAGTTTGACTTCTTCCTTGCCAATTTGTATCCCTTTGATCTCCTTTTGTTGTCTTATTGCTCTAGCTAGCACTTCTAGTACTATATTGAATAAATATGGGGAGAGTGGACAGCCTTGTCTTGTTCCTGAATTTAGTGGTATGGCTTTGAGTTTCTCTCCATTTAATTTGATGTTTGCTGTTGGCTTGCTATAAATTGCTTTTATTATGTTTAGAAATGTTCCTTGTATTCCTATTCTTTCTAAGACCTTTATCATGAAGGGGTGTTGGATTTTGTCAAAGGCTTTTTCAGCATCTAGGGAGATGATCATGTGGTTTTTTTCTTTCAGTTTGTTTATATGGTGTATTACATTGACTGATTTCCGTATGTTGAACCATCCTTGCATCCCTGGGATGAATCCTACTTGGTCGTGATGGATGATTGTTTTGATGTATTCTTGGATTCGGTTTGCCAATATTTTGTTGAGTATTTTTGCATCAATGTTCATGAGGGAGATTGGTCTGTAGTTCTCTTTCTTTGTTGCATCTTTGTGTGGTTTGGGTATCAGGGTAATTGTAGCCTCATAAAAAGAGTTTGGTAGTGTTCCTTCTGTTTCTATTGTGTGGAGCACTTTGAAGAGGATTGGTATTAGTTCTACTTTGAAAGTCTGGTAGAATTCTGCACTGAAACCATCTGGTCCTGGGCTTTTTTTAGTTGGGAGACTTTTGATGACTGTTTCTATTTCTTTAGGGGTTATTGGTCTATTTAAATGGTTTATCTGGTCTTGATTTAATTTTGGTATTTGGTATTTATCTAGAAAATTGTCCATTTCTTCCTGGTTTTCCATTTTTGTGGAGTACAGGTTTTTGAAGTATGATCTGATGATTCTCTGGATTTCCTCATTGTCTGTTGTTATGTCTCCCTTTTCATTTCTGATTTTGTGAATTTGGGTGCTCTCTCTTTGCCTTTTGGTTAATTTGGCTAGTGGTTTGTCTATCTTGTTGATTTTTTCAAAGAACCAACTCTTTGTTTCATTGATTTTTTGTATTGTTCTCTTGTTTTCTATTTCATTGATTTCAGCCCTCAATTTGATTATTTCCTGGCGTCTATTTCTCCTGGGTGAGTTTGTTTCTTTTTGTTCTAGAGCTTTCAGTTGTGCTGTTAATTCATTGGTATGGGATTGCTCCATCTTCTTTATGTGTGCATTTAGAGCTATGAATTTTCCTCTTAGCACTGCTTTCATAGTGTCCCATAAGTTTGGGTATGTTGTACTTTCATTTTCATTGAATTCTAGGAACTCTTTAATTTCTGTCTTTATTTCTTCCTTGACCCATTGATGTTTCAGGTGGGCATTATTCAGTTTCCATGAGTTTGTGGGTTTTCTATAATTTTTGTTGTTATTGAGTTCTAACTTTAAGGCATGGTGGTCTGATAAGATACAGGAGGTTATTCCAATTTTTTTGTATCTGTTGAGATTTGTTTTGTGTCCAAGCATGTGGTCAATTTTTGAGAAGGTTCCATGGGGTGCTGAGAAGAAGGTATATTCTTTTGTGTTAGGATGGAATATTCTGTAGATATCTATTAGGTCCATTTGAGTCATAACATCTGTTAGGTCCTTTATTTCTTTGTTAAGTTTCAGTCTGGTAGATCTATCTTTTGGTGAGAGTGGTGTGTTAAAATCTCCCACTACTAATGTGTGGGGTTTGATGTGCGTTTTAAACTTTAGTAGTGTTTCTTTTATGAATGTGGGTGCTTTTGTATTTGGAGCATAAATGTTTAGAATCGAGACTTCATCTTGGTGGATTTTTCCCGTGATGAATATGTAATGTCCATCCTGGTCTCTTTTGATTGATTTTAGTTTGAAGTCTATTTTATTAGATATTAGGATAGCTACACCAGCTTGTTTCTTAGGTCCATTTGCTTGGAAAACCTTTTCCCAGCCCTTTACTCGGAGGTAGTGTCTGTCTTTGGAGTTAAGGTGTGTTTCTTGTATGCAGCATATGGATGGGTCCTGTTTTCTTATCCATTCTGTTAGCCTGTGTCTTTTTATAGGTGAGTTGAGACCATTGATATTGATGGATATTAATGACCAGTGATTGTTAATTCCTGTTATTTTTTTGGTTGTGTTGTGTTGTCCTTCTGTGGTGTATGTTGGTGGAGGATTATCTATTGCTTGATTTTTCATGGATGTTTTTAGCTTCTTTGGGTTGAATTTTCCCTTCTAGTGCTTTCTGTAGGGCTGGGTTTGTGGACAGGTATTGATTAAATCTGGTTTTATCCTGGAATATTTTGTTTACTCCGCCTATGGTGATTGAGAGTTTTGCTGGGTATAATAGTCTGGGTTGGCATCCGTGGTCTCTTAGTGTCTGCATGAGGTTTGTCCATGATCTTCTAGCTTTCATAGTCTCTATTGAGTAGTCTGGTGTTATTCTGATGGGTTTGCCTTTATATGTTACTTGGTCTTTTTCCTTTGCAGCTCTTAATATTTTTTCTTTATTCTGTGTGTTTAGTGTTTTGATTATTATGTGGCGAGGGGACTTTTTTTTTGGATCCAGCCTATTCGGTGTTCTGTAAGCTTCTTGTATCTTCATAGGTATTTCTTTCTTTAGGTTAGGAAAGTTTTCTTCTATGATTTTGTTGAATATATTTTCTGTGCCTTTGAGTTGGTATTCTTCTCCTTCTTCTATCCCTATTATTCTTAGGTTTGGTCTTTTCATGGTGTCCCAAATTTCCTGGACGTTTTGTGTTAGGACTTTTTTGTCTTTATTGTTTTCTTTGACTGATGAATCTATTTTCTCTATCATGTCTTCAGTGTCAGAGATTCTCTGTTCCATCTCTTGCAATCGGTTGGTTATGCTTGTTTCTGTAGTTCCTGTTCGTTTTGTCAGGATTTCTATTTCCAGCATTCCCTCAGCATGTGTTTTCTTTATTGTCTCAAATTCATTTTTCAGATCTTGGAATGTTTCTTTCATCTGTTTAATTGCTTTTTCTTGGCTTGATTTGATTTCTTCCCATTTTTTGTTCGTTTTTTCTTCCATTTCTTTAAGGGAGTTTTTTATTTCCTCTTTAATGGAGTTTTTCATTTCCTCTTTAAGGGAAGTTTTTATCTCCTCTTTAAGGGAGTTTTTTATTTCCTCTTTAAGGAAAGTTTTTATTTCCTCTTTAAGGTAGTTTTTCAATTCCTCTTTAAGGAAAGTTTTTATTTCCTCATTGAGGGAATGTTTTATTTCTTCTTTAAGGGCCTCTATCATCTTCTTAATGTCATTTTTAGGGTTGATTTCTTCTGTTTCTTCTGTCATGGTATGTTTAGGTCTTGCAGGTGTAGAATCACTAGGTTCTGATGTTGCCATATAGGTCTTTATGTTGTTGCCTGTATTTTTGCACTGGCGTCTACTCATCTCTTCCTTTGTGAGGTGCAGGTGGTGTCTGTGTCTGAGAGTGCCTCTCTTGTTCTAATTTTTAGTCTTGGTTTAGTAGTGGTTCTTGGTTAAATTGGTGCTATTGGGCTATTTCTTCAGGGGCAGCTGATTTCGATCGGTGAATTATATACTTATGATTCTGGTGATCTGGTTTGGTGTCTGGGTAGCACCTTCTTCTGTGTTCCCAGGTCACGTTTTGTTCATTTGTCAACTCCTCAGCTGATCTTGTTTCTTCAGACTTTAAACTGTAGGCATCTGAATCCTCTCCCAGATGGGTTTCAGCTGAGCAGGGTAGTCTCACCAACACCTCCAAGTTGTTGGGTTTCACAGGATCAGCAGCTGGGCCCTGGGTTGTCCTCAGATGGAGTGTTCAGATTCGTTCTGGTTCTGACCCACCGAGATAGCTTCTTCCCCAGATGTTGGGGTTAGGGGCGTCCCTGTTCCAAGCTGTGTCTGCTTGTCTCCGTCCCTGGGCCTGTTTACCTCTGCAGTCCGCCGCCGGGCCTGTATGTCCCTGTCAGCTGCCGCTGGGTCTGTCTGCCTCTGGGGGCTGCCACTGGGCCTGAATGTCTCTGCAGGCTGCAGCTGGGACTGAATGTCCCTGTCGGCTGCTGCCGCCGGGCCCGTTTACCTCAGCGGGCCGCTGCTGGGCCCGTCTACCTCCACAGGCCGCCACCACAGGCCTACCTGTGTCTGCTTGTCTCCGACGCCGCCGGGCCTGTCTACCTCTGTGGACCACCGCTGGGCCTGAATGTTTCTGCCGGCTGCCGCCGGGCCTGAATGTCCCTGTCGGCTGCCGCCACTGGGCCCGTCTACCTCAGCGGGTTGCTGCTGGGCCCGTCTACCTCCACGGGCCGCCGCCGCAGGCCTACCTGCCGAAAACTAACATATGCATTTTAATGGAACACATTTTGAGCTTCCTAGGAATTAGGCAGGGTGACTAAATGCCACTCAGTCTGTTATTGGAAAGAATTATTGGCAGTAAAATATGCATCTCAACCCACTGAGCCAGAAGAAATGAGAACAAGGTAAGAGTACAGCAAAGCCAACATGCAAAGCACAGCCAAATCAAGTCTGTCCAGCATGGTGCTGTAGACCTGTGGTTCTAGAACTGGACATCCTAAGGCAAGACAGTTGTAAGTTCGAGGAAACCCTGAGATGTATACAAAGACTCTGAAGACTAGACCAGGGGGTAGGGGGGATGTGCCAAATGTCTACATATTGTGCTACCATAGTGGATTATTATCTAGGGGTCTAGCCTCAAGTTCTTTTCTAAGACCTGGTGACATGTCAAATTTTGATGATTTTTGATAAATCCATATCCTATTAAAATCTCTTTTGTTGTAAAATTTACTCCTTTGTGTGGTGTTTATTATTTTTCATTAAATAATTTTCCTATGGTTTTCATTTCAAACAAAAAAATTCAAAAATGAGACCTATACTTTTCATATTTATAATTTCTAAAGTATTTATTTATTTATTTATTTATTTATTTATTTATTTATATTAATATCCACTGGTATACATTCATGCTTTTGGGTAATGACAAAGACAAGAAGGGTGTATTGGGATTCCCTGAAGCTGGAATTACAGGCTGTTGTGAGCCACCCATTATGGGTGCTAGGACCTCACTTTGGTCTTCTGTAAGAACAGCATGTGCTCTTAATTGCTGAGCCATTTAACACTGGAAGTTTTTGCTAAACAGAGACCTTCAACATACCAGCCCTTTCTACCCTACTATCCAAGAATAAGTTCACAAAGACAAAGTGGACATTTCCTTAGTTTTACATTTGTGTTCGTAGAGTAGGAAAAAATGTGAAGATGGGTGAGCCATTCATATCATAGGGCCTTTTTTCTCCAGATTTCCTACATCATTCCAGTTGGCAAATCTCTGTGAGCAAGCAGTCTCAGTTAACATCATGCCCATGGACATCTGCCTACAAGGATTTGGAGATTAAGCTAAGGCCAGTACTTTTTGGAAGTAACACTGTGGCCACAATTCAGTAGTAAACAGCTTTGAGGCACCAGGTGTCAAATAAAACATCAAATCTTTTAGTAACCAGCCATAGGGCACCATTGGTAACTAATGTTTAACTGTAAAACACAAGACTGATTATAAAAATGAGAGCTCATGTTGCAACCAGTTATCAGGGGGACATATATAATGATCTCTGAAGCTCTGAATGGCCATCCATTGTATACCTGGGTTTAAATAGACATATGTAGAATTCATGCCAGGGTTAGTGCTCTCAGAGTTTGCTAGTAGATGTGGAAAGATGCCTGCTAGACATGTAAGTGGACACATGGAATAGCTGTTAAGATTATAATGAAGCTGAGAAATCCACACTGAAGATGCTAATTAAAAACATCAAGACATAAATTCAGTTTTGAGACTGGCCACAGCTTCCAGAGGATAAGAAGATAAGAGCAGAATTCAAATGCTAAATTTAATGGATCTTAGATTCTTGGATATCATTGAAATGAGCAACGAAAACTTAAAATAAAATATAATTTTATAAATTTTGAAATTCATGAAATAAATTTAAAATTAAAATAATTCTATTTTCTCATAAAATAATACTTATTATATAGAGCTCAGGGATATCAAACTATTTCATGCAAACTTTTAGAGACGTTCTCTTCCTAAATTGCTAAAAGTCTTCTTTTTGTGGAATGTTTTTGAGATGAAAAATTGCAATTGATGATGTTTGTATTTTATGAGGGGAAATATGATATCTGGATATATGTGTCTACTCTAGAATAATAGAATCAAGTTAAGTATCCCATGCCATATGTGTTGACAGATCTTATCTCCTTTATAGGCACCCTTCTGAGCTCTCAAGTCATAGTTACATAGTTTTTCCATCCTCTCTCTGATATCTTCAAACTCAGTTCCTAGGGTTCTGAGGTAGAGAATGCAAAAAGGAGAATACATCTCTTGGTTGTTATAAAATAATCACTCAGACACTTATATCACTTATAAACTGTATGGCCGTGACAGGCTTCTTACTAACTGTTCTTTTATCTTAAATTAACCCATTTTTATAAATCTATACCTTGCCATGTGGCTGGTGGCTTACCAGAGTCTTTACATGCTGCTTGTCTTGGCGGTGGCTGCAGTGTCTCCCTCCTCAGCCTTCTGCTTCCCAGAATTCTCCTCTCTCCTTGTTCCACCTACTTCCTGCCTGGTCACTGGCCATCAGTGTTTTATTTATATAGAGCAATATCCACAGCAGTCCCAATATCAGATACTATGGAAGTGTGCAAAGGAAATAATTTGAAAGAAAGATTTTGTGTCTGTATCCTTCAAATTATTTCTGACTAGAGACTTCCTTCAAAACTAAGCCTCCAGGAGTGTACTATTAAATACAATACTTACAATAACCTTACTGCTATGTCCATCCCATGGCCAAGGATAGCTATAAAAGTAGCAAAATACATAACATAAACTTACTTAAAATGTTATGAAATATATTTGCAATTAAAAAAATTGATTTCAGGATTCTGGAGAATGAACTTTGCCAGTGACAATGTTGTGTTGCAATGTCAAAAGTAGATGTACCTGGTAGACAGTTTGTAAATAATTTTGTTATTATGTGTGTTGTTTTGTTTGTGTGTGTTTATGTGTATTTAAATACATGTACATACATATGTAGTGCATCTGAAGCTGACTTGTTTATGTACTGGGCAACACAGTATTTATGCTTGGTGTCTACTTAAGTATTAGCAGGCTTAGAGGTCACTGCAGAAGAACACCTCCAACAGAATAAACAGCTCACAAAACTAAGAGCTGAAACAACAGGACTTTGATTATGAAGAAAAACAAAAGGACAGACTGCATCCTATCACTTTTTCTGGATGGAGACATGGCATTCTTAAGTGCCTAGAAGGTTATTATATAATTATATACACTTTATAGGATTCTGGCAATGTATAAAAACATATAATTGTCCTCTGCTCTGAGAGTCAGTCCAAATGAGCCTGTCAATCACCTGGATGGAAAAAAACATTTCCCAAGAAAGGTCTTCTAGATGCTTTAAAATACTATAAAGCCTATTTAAAATGTTGATTGGGAAAAAAATTAAATGTTGGTTGATATGATTGTGCCTTTGGAATTCTCCACTCTCATCCCTGGAGTGAAAGTTTTGTGACAATGGACCTTTGTTCACGGTCTGCTTTCATCTCTCAGAACTCTGCAACACACAATGGATGGCTCCTTTTGCCACTAACCATTTTTCACCTTTGACAGGGCATCTTATGACAGTCATGTCTTTGACCATTGTCTGCTTTCATCCTTGGGAGTATGCCCTACACAATGATCCCTTTGGTCATTGTCCGTTTCACCCCGTAAGTTTCCTATACAATGGTCCTTTGGGCCATTGTCCATCCTTAAATTTGAGAGACCTGTACTTTATTCTATAATGAAATCCACCCATTGTTCTTCGTTATGCTTTGTGTCTCATCTGAGTTATTTTCAAGAATATCACAGGACTTGAAAACTGATGGGAGTCTGGAAGGAGATTTAACTAGCATCATTTTGGGTTCCTACCTGATTGTGGTTGGGTTTTCTCCACCTTTGTTGTGGCAAGGAGTGGACTCTTATCTATTGGGCTGTAACCATTGAATATCCAGATCATTGTACTTGCAATTTCCTTGGTGTATGCATTTCTACACCTGACTTTGGAATCTGTCCTTTTTTACCATAGGTCACCAACATTCTCGGCACATGTACTTTGGTTTCTTTCTACAACCATGCCAACATAACTCAAGAACCTTTATCTAAAATAGGTGTCTCTGCTCATGTATTGCATTCTGGGTAACCCATTGCTTTGTGATAAAGTAACTGCACTTCTAATATAAGATCAAGGAGGCAATTTCAGCCCTCAAATCATGGTTATCTCTATTTGGCAGGAACTTATTTTGCATAATGTACCTTTTCCTAAAGTGACTTAAGAGATTTCCCTGTGTCTGTTAGCTTCTAATATATTGTGACTAAGATGAATAGTTCAGTCTTTCCAGGTCTCTCTATATCCTTACAGGGAGGAAACACATGCTGCATCTGAGAAGGGTAATCATTCTTCTCCCATGTGCCAAAGATAGAAACAGGTTGGCTCCTGCCAGCCAAGGCAACTGTGGAATCAAATATGGCTGTTGGGTTGCTTAGTTTTTTTATTGTCAACTTGAAATAAACTAGAGTCATCTGGGAAGAGGAAATCTAAATTGAAGAATTTGTTCCATCAGATTAGCCTGAATACATGTCTTCAGGAAATTGTCTTGATTGATGATTGATGTGGGAGGGTCTAACCCAATGTGAGAGAAACCATTCTTAGGCATGTGGTTCTGGACTCTACGTGAAAGCTACTTGACATAGTCAGAGGAATCAAGTCAGTAATGAGCATTCCCCTGTGGTCTCTACATAAATTCTAGCTTGAGCTCCTATTCTGATTTGCTACAGTGATTATGTATTACCTGGAAGTATAAGCTAAACAATCAGACAAAAATAAGCTTTCCCTCACAAGTTGCTTTTGGTCATGGTTTTAATCAAAGAAACAGAAAGTGTGAATGAACATATTCCAAACCTGATTATCAGGAAACTTAGGAACTTGGCCCTCATTTCCCAAGAACTCTGGAATTGGATAGACATGCTACATGATTCCTAAGCTGTAGTTGTAGGATGTGACCCATGCTAGCAAGGACCACTCTCTTGTGGAACCTGTGTTTTTCTAGTCAAGGTGTTTTATGGGATGCTGTCTTCTGAGCATAGTGACCACTGCCATCTTCATCAGAATAACTCTGACTATTTGCAAGAGACTTTCAATGTTGAAATTATTAACAGTTCACATTCTTTCATAAAAGGAGAGGTTTGAAGCAGTCATTCATACAGCTGGTGAGCATATGTGCATATGCCCAATGGGTATATGGTCTTGTGGTCTTGGAAGGTGGTAAGGCATATAAAGTATGGCACTTTAACTGATGGACTCCATCTGTGAAGCAGTGGAATGTTATCCATTGAAAAACTCACTGACTTACCCAGTTGAACTTTGATGAAATTGTGCTTTAGTCATCCTTGGTGCCCTATCTCATGGGACAGACATTTATTTGTATCTTTCTCTCCCAGAAAATGTTCACATAACACAAGGTCACTGTGAGGCCAGGAAAAGCATTCTGTACTCTTTTATTGGAGTCCTTAGTAAAAGGGGAATACTTTGATCGTTCACTGTTGCTTTTGTTAAGACTCAAGTAGAAGAGATGACTTCTCCATGTGCTCTTTGTAGTCTGTATTTTCAGAAGTATAACTCTCCTTCAATTCTTATTGATTTACTTCTTGGATGTATCCTTTAAAAGAGAGACAAATTCTTGATCCCCCCAACTCTTAAAAAGAAAGAGATTAACAGCCTAAGAGGCTGACTTTATTTGCCTCTTTCACAAATAATGTAAAGTGAAAGAACTATATTTATGTGAACACTATTCTCAGAAAACTTAAGTAAGACATTGGGGAAGATATGACCAACATCTGAAAACTATTAACAAGAAACCTAATAAAATTTCTAATGTTTTTTTATAAATGAAAACTTATTTTATCATTATAATTATTAGTGTGTGTGTGGGGGGGGGTGATGTGTTTGTGTGGGTTTGCACATGCCATGGCACACATATGTAAGCCAGAGGACAACTTTATGCAGTTCCTTCTCTCTCTTTACACTGAAAGATAAATTGCCCAAATATTGGGAATTCTCCTTAGAATCTTTGTTCTCCCTTTGGCAAGCCAAAGCCCTGGGAAGCTTACTGTCCTAAAGACTGAAGGATGAACAGATCAGAGTCTAAGTTATTATCCCTATGTATTATTTATCTCTCTATTGCTATGATAAAACACCATGACCAGAAGCATTTGGACCTTGCACGCTTGAACTTTTGTATCAATTTTATAGCCACTTGTAGTCAGTCCATCTTCAGATGCCACCTGAAGATATCTAACTCTATATATATTCGGGTCCCCCTGATCATCTTTTGAGGGTTCTAAGTCAGCATGACTGGAAATATTCAGACTGATCAAATCCCCATCTGTTAAATGATTTTAGAGTCTCAACTATAAAAGGAAGAATATTAAGTAAATAGATATTAGCAATTTCGGAGGTCAATGAGGATAGACCATTCCCCTCAGAATCAGCAGTTTATAAAATGAAGAATTCAAACTACAGTAATTTGATCACTGGCCAAAAGAGCGGGATCTAAATAATATCCAAAATTACCCAAAAGGTGTAAGTAATATATAGTTATCTAAATTTTATATGATTTTTTACCTAGCAAAAGTATAAAAATTATGGTATAGAGGAAGAACATATCATAGCCCCTTCTTTTAAAGGCCATCTTTATGTGCCTGTCTACCACTTATAAAAGCATGCCTCAAGAAAAGCTGCTTGGTCTAGGGACTATAGTGTAAAGCCTTCTTACAGGATCCATCAGCATGTGGTTCCTTCAGTCTTTGCCCACTCTAATCCTTTTAGTTCTCTTTCAAGACAATTGTCTCTCTCACCATTTTGTATGCTATTAGTGTGTGAGATTGTCTTTTGCCCTACCTGCAGGGCTACAACGGGTTCTCGACCACCCTAAGGAGGGAATGTAGGGACAGGAGATACAAAGGAAAAGACACCAAGTCTAGATTCTGATTAAGGTGCCACTTTATTTCTCTTCCACAAAGGTTTATATAGTTCCACAGGGTGGGGGGAGCAAGAAGCTGTCATTCTGCATAAGGTGGGGCAAGCTAACAGGATGTTTGTATAGGATTTTTACAGGGTGAGAGGGTCAAGGGCTCTGACTCAATGTCCTGTTGCTAGGCAACCTGACTGTAAGCTAATCTAGTTCCCTGTCTTATTGGGGATCTGTATTTTTCCACTAACTAGAGATTCTGTCCTTGTCCCTGACATCTCCCCCTTCTTAGTAATAAATCTAAGGGCCAACATAAACCAGGTTCGAATGGTCTAAAAGGAGGGCTCTGAAAGAGGCTTTGCATGGAGGATTACAGAGGCCCTATCCCTCTAAAGGTTGTGAAAAGGTCCTAGAGGGAATGTCTCTCCAGACTCAAGCACCACAGGTGTCCCCATAGTGCAGGAATCAATGGACCGTGTAGTTTTTTGAGGGAGCAGAAATGGGTAAGCACAGGGTTGTTACTGCACAACCGCTATGCAACAGGGCACATAATCCAGGCTCTCGGGATTTTGGGGTACCATGGTCCCCAGCCTGTGCAGTCCCAGCTGCACTCCAATCACACCTTAAGTGAGCCCTTTTCCCACACACAGGTGCAGCCTCCCCTGAGTGAAGGGGACTGTGTGGGGCATCTCTTGTCAGGGGAAATTTCAACCCTGGAGTCCTGCATATCAAAGCAGTGGTAATGAACCTGGATCTGCCTGGCTGGCAGGTCTGTTATTTGGCTTCAGATGAACTGAGTGAGCCAGGAAAGTGCCCAAAGGCAAGGACCAGGAGCAGGCCTACAAACAGGTCCTAGGAGGGAGGAAAGAAAGGTCGTTAGCCAAGGGGAGTTTGGAAAACTAATTCTAGAACCACCTAAGCTCTTGTTCTCCTTTTCTTTTTCTCTTTTTTAGTCCTTTTTTAATCTTTACTATACTATCTCTGACTATCCCGATGTGGTCTGTAAAGAAGCAACATTTCTCTTTGAGCATAGTGCAAAGGCCACCCAGTTGTAAAAAGAGGAGATCCAGGCCTCTCCTGTTCTGTAAAACTATCTCAGCTAGGGAGGAAAGGGATAACTCGAGGGCAGAAATTCCCTGTTTAAATTGGGCAATATCCTCATCTATGGACAGTTAAGCTCAGAGTAATGTTGGTTGAAGAGGACCAGAGAGGCAATTTCTGTGCCTGTTTCTGCTGCTCCAACCCCCAGAAGGACTGCTAAGGTGGTGGCAGTAACAGGCTCCCTCCCGTCAAGGCAGTCATCTCAGCGAGGCTTCTCTTCATAAAGATCTAGGAATTGATCTGAGGAATAATAGGTTAGTCTAGGTGGAAGGGACCTAAGTGTCCTGAGTGGCATCTCTGGTGCTACCCTGTTTGCTATGCTACCTGCCAGCCACAGGATGTGTCAAGCTGGCCCAACATGGCTTGACCACCTGTGACACCAAGGCCAGCAAGTCCAACAAGCCTTTCTGACACTTTGGATGAAAAATTCAGCACTGCCCTTGGAAACATGACCCCTGCTGTCAGACTGGATTTGTGACAAGCAGTGTCCCTGCTCAGCCCAGAACGTGATTGACTATGGGACTTGTATACTGTGTGAAAGCTCTCAAACACAGTTTGCTGTAAAGTTCCCACTGTCCCCACACAGGAACTCTGAGCAGAGTGATAACAGACCTAACTGGGCTGGTGGGGGTTGCTGTAGGTGAGGACAATAGCCTGGATTGTTTGCCTGAGGGACATCATTTGAAACAGAAGAAGTTTCCTCAGGAGAGGGGCTATCTCTCCTGGGCAGATCAGGTATATTTACAGCTCTAACCAGGCCTTCTGGCAACCATCTGGGAGCAGAATGTATCTCTTTTTATGGCATCATTAACAGGATTTAGCCTTTCTATGATGATCAGCAATGGTGTTAATGCTGAATGTTCTCCTACCTCACATCATGAGAATCAGAAGGCTGCTCCCCCCACCCCCCGCCAGACTCCTCCCCCTGCCCCCGCAGGCCCCTGTGACTCTCTCACCATGAATGAAGGAGCCTGCAGGTGCCAAGGTGGAAAGGCTCTCCCCTCCCCCATCCATGGCCCCACAAACTCCCCTCCCCCCAGTGCCATTAAGACCTGACCCTCCACAACAGCAAGCATCTGGCCCTGCCAGCAACCCAGTCCCAGGAACAACCTCCAAGGCCGGCTCCATCCCCCATAAAGACAAACCATCTCCAATATCTCCTACATTTTGAGATCCTCTACCATCACCCCCTCCAGACCGGCCTTATTCTGTTGGAGCAGAAACAGGATCTCAGAGATGGCCCCATCCTGCACACCAGGCGACTGCCCATCCAGAGACAAAATGTCCCCCATCCCCTCTAGCCACCCAGAAAACTCATGGTTGCCTCGACAAATCCCAAAAGCACCAGTAGCTACCCCAAGCCCTAATTCCTGGCAGGCAGGGTTTGCGTTTTCAAAGGCCAAGTGTTTAATGAAGGTACTTTTGTTTTTGTCCGGCCGGAACAGTCTCTCGGCTGGGAGGGTATCCTGTCTGTGCTGCATTTGTATCATAGGGGAAGTTGCCCAGAAGTTTCTTTAGTGTCCAAGTTTTTGAGGATGGCTGTTTAAGTGAAGTAGTGGGAGTGGAGAAGGAACAAAGAAATCTGCAACTGGTTGTGATCAATCAATTGAGATAACTCACTACCTTCAGACCAGCCCTCTAGGAAAGCCTCCTTGGCAGGGCCTAGAGGGAAGTTAGAGGCAAAATTTTTAAGAGAGGGATAAAGATGGGCAGGGGCAGACTCCTGAGGATTCCTATGTTTAAAAGTCATGAGCATCCCCTCTTCCATAGAGCACAGGTCATGATCCTAGGGACAGACCAAAGGCCCTCGAGAAAGTGCTCAGGTGAACTTAGGGCAGGTAGAGGGGGAGTGAAAAGCTTCTTTGAAGATTTTTTCTCCTATATTAATAACCTCTTGCATGTCAGGGGAATGTTTATAGACCCTAAGAATGTCATTAATAAAACAAAAAAAGGCTTTAAGGTCTTTTTTCTTTACCCTAGTTCCTTGTATCTTGAGGGGCTCATTTAGGCCAGAAATGAATAATCCTGTGACAACGTTGCCTGTCCCATGGCTCATCACTTTCTTACCTGTGTCGTCTCTGTTCTCCTCCGGAATCTCATCCTGAACTGGGCCATTTCAGGGGAATCCAACAACTTCACCAAGGCCTTGGTCTTCCTCCTGGAGACTACGTTCCGAACCTTAAGAGTTGGTTTCATCCACGTTGGTGGCCAGTCGCCCCCCACCTGCAGCGCTACAATGGGTTCTCGACCACCCTAAGGAGGGAATGTAGGGACAGGAGATACAAAGGAAAAGACACCAAGTCTAGATTCTGATCAAGGTGCCACTTTATTTCTCTTCCACAAAGGTTTATATAGTTCCACAGGGTGGGGGGGAGCAAGAAGCTGTCATCTGCATAAGGTGGGGCAAGCTAACAGGATGTTTGTATAGGATGTTTACAGGGTGAGAGGGTCAAGGGCTCTGACTCAATGTCCTGTTGCTAGGCAACCTGACTGTAAGCTGATCTAGTTCCCTGTCTTATTGGGGGTCTGTATTTTTCCACTAACTAGAGATTCTGTCCTTGTCCCCGACAGTCTTTTATGACAACAGTCTTTTTGGCCATTTTCTTCTCTTCTGTTGAGAGGGATCATCACAAAATGTTTTCTCTGACTATTGGCTACTCCATTTATTGAGGATGAATCCAACAGTTTACTAAGTTCTGTGTCTAATCTGAATTTTTTTAATGCATATCACTGATACCAGGGAGTGAATGGGGAGGGAGACTGAGATCTTTGTGAGATTTACACACAAGTAAACATAGACAGACACATGCCATATTCTCAAACAGCTTTCTTCTAGATTCACCTTTTTATTGCATCTGTGGGTTCAGTTAGGCTATCGGGGGGTGTAGTTTGGTAGTAGGACACCTACTTGATATGCATAAATTCCTGAGGTGAGGCCTAGCACTGTCAAAATAAGAAAAAAATATGCTCAAAAGTAATCTAGGCATTTGAATTCCAATATTGTATGTTAAAATTACTTGCTGTGATTAAAGAAATGTGTTTTTGTTTACTTCAATTTTGTTTCGTTATTTCTAAAATAGTTCTGTTCTTATATTCCATGCAGTTTGTAGATTATACACTTCAAATAATCAAATGGTGCCAAGAAAGCACATCAACAAAATCAATTATGTTTAAGTGAGTGTTTTTATGTAGGGCCAGGAATGAGAAATATAAAGATAGAAGACAAGAATGAGATATAGTATCCTCACATACACTGCAGCTCAAAATTTTCACTTCTAGATATGAATTCTAAAGAATGACTTTGTACATACATAGTTAAATATATTGATGTTTATGATAACATGGTATAATGTGTAAATTTAGAAACACTTTCAAATGTCTAATAACAGGGGACTAGGTATGTACATCTCATGTTCTACATATAAAACTAGAAGGGATGGCTTAGAGCTAAATGTTTAATGTTTATTAAAATGACATCTTTAATAGAAACAGGGTGAGAAGAGTCAGGACAGGTTGGCAATATGAAGGAGAGGACAACTATCATACTGCTATTCCTTAGAAAGGTAGCAGAAATATCACAAGTTCCTCATAAGAAAAAAAATGTCCTTGTCTATAACTAGATTACATATATTGTTACAATATTTCTGAAGGGCATTGGAAATCTCTCCCAAAAATTTAAGACATCCATTTTCTGTTTTCCCCAAGCCTAGAGACACAGTCATGTTTATCAAACCATTGCAGTGTAATAGACCTTTTCTCTAGATTTGTTTCTGTTGCTGTGATCAAATGTCCTGACAAAAAGCAATATAAGGGAGAAAGGGTTTATTTTAGCTTAGAATTACAGGTTCACAGAGGCAGGAGTTTGAAATCATGGGTTATATATCTCATTCATAGACAAGAGTACAGAGAAGTGAATATATTCATGCCTGGTGCTCAACTTGCTTTTTCTACTCTTATACAGTCTAAAACATTGAAGCAGGACATGATGCCACTCACTTTTAGGTAGGTCTTTCCATATGAAATCAGACAATCAGTACTATTATCCATAGACATGTCCATAAACTAATTTTTTCTAGACAATTCTTTATGAAGACTTACTTTCCAGGTGAGTCTAGATTTGGTCAAGTGGACAATTAAATTTCACCATCACATCTACAAAATGCAATAGCACATGAAATAATATTATAAAACTGATAAGAGACTGTCACTGACTATGACATTCTATAATAAATGAAGGCAGTTTTTAAATGCTTATTATTTAAGGAGAATATATTTAAGACATGTGCCAAAGGCAATGAATTTCCTATTAATAATATGTTGCCAATGTTGATATTTGTTGCAAAACACTAGTAACAATTTGTATGATGACTTTTCAATTAGTGCTTAACTTAATGTTAGAACATATATCTATACTACATTAGTAGAAACTGCTTCTTTCTCTGCCAAAGGACACCCCGAGCTAAGTGACATCTCTAATTAAATGATTCAAAATTTTCATCTTTCACACTTAAAAGAAAACTAGTCATACTACCACCTACCAATGATTGACACTGATCACAATAGTTAGTTCTGTCTAGAATTTTCAGGAAAGATATCTTTATTAAACTGTACATGAATGGAAAGGGCATTATGTTCTTCTTAGGGTGTTTTAGTTCTATTTCTAGCACAGCCATGCTCTGGTACCACCTCTGACACAAATAACACTGAAGTGAAAGGGTAATTGAGCTTAAAAAATCACCGAATAAGATAAAATGGGTGGGTATCTTTTAAAAATTCACCTAAGAACAAGACGTATTTCATTCTTGTCCTAAATTGCAACGTTGAAATACAGAAAAGTAACCACATAGCATCAAATCAAGAAATTTGTCCTTTATCCTCTCTTCTCTCAGCTGTAATCCACAATTACACTTACTTCTTGAAAGAACAGATGACCTGACACTGTAACAGGCTCTTGACCTGCAATGCCCCTTCCTACATTTTCCCAATAGGATGGTGTCATGCATGATTTTCCACCACTGAGTTCACAAACCCTGGCTGGCTTCTTTGCTATTCATTTATTCAATCTAGAGTAATCTGTGTTTAATAGAGTGCTGGAGCATGTCAGGATGAACAATTAAATATGATGGTTGCCATTGACAACCAGCAGTTTATGATAAAAATGTCCTGGGCAAGAATGTGAGCATTGATGTGTTTATTTTAAATAAGGGAGATATTTAAATGAAGGAATTTTTCCAGATAATGACAATTAAATGCTACTGATCATGTACTGAAGAATTCTTCAGAATGATAGAACCAGTAACAAAGTTTCTTTCTTGCCTCCTTACCATTCTTTCTTACTGATGTAAGAAGTTAGTTCTTTACCTGGTTAGGTATCTATTCATTTATTTATTTATTTACTTATTTTTGTAAGAATCTGTGTGTGTGTGTGTGTGTGTGTGTGTGTGTGTGTGTGTGTGCTTTATGTATATATGGAGTATGTGCACATGTATGGAGGTAAAGTAACATTTTGCATGCTTAGAGACCAGAGAATATCCAGTATCTTGCTCTATCACTCTTTGCTTTATTCATTTGAGACAAGGTCTTTCTCTGCACCTGAAGCTAGACTGGTAGACAGTAAACTCAATCAATCCTCTGGTCTCCATGGCCCAGGGTTCTAGTTTTGCATAAGGCCTATATTCAGATTTTTCCATTGGTGTTGAGATATGAATTTAAAACCTTGTTCTTGCCTACCAAGCATTCTTACACACTGAACCATTTTTCTAGGCTCCTGATGAGGCTTTTTGACTAAAGCTGTGATTTATAGTAGTTTGCTAGAGAATGGTGGGATAGGGGTAAGGCAAACATTAGTAAACAGAGCATTACCATGAAGTAGACAAAAGGAAAAAAAAAACTGATTACCTTTGAGAATATATAACTAGCAACTAGAAATACTTTTCTTCATAGAAATCACCAAAGCAGATAGTGTCTTTTATTTCTCTAATAATTACACTGAGAAAACTTGTCATATTTACTAGTGTAGAGATAGAGATGTTTCAGAAATTTAATGTAGACTTGAGAGTGGTATCCTAGAGGAGTTACTGTTGGATTAGCGAGTACCACAATGAATCTAGAATGACAAAAACGGAACTACCATGCGGAGGGGCTGGGGAATTTTCATTGATTTTGCATTGACAGCTTTCCAAAGTGGCAAAGTATGACCTTGGTTGAACATAAAAGAACATTTGGAGCCTCCCAGACAGTTCAGTAGGTAAGAGAGCTTCCCAGTCAGCCTGAGAAATTGAGCTCTGTTCCCAGGACTCACCTGACATAAAGAGAGGTGCACACCACAAACAAACAAATGAACAAGTACATGTACAGAGTACATCAGGGCCAGAGAATAGACAGAGGACAGTGCAGATGAAAAGAGAGAAAGAAAGAGCTGGGGAGATGGCTCAGTGGGCAAAATGCTGAGAACCTGAACTTGAATCCATAGAATTCATGGTATAGGGACTGGAGAGATGGCTCCGAGGTTCAAAGCACTGGTTGCTCTTCCAGAGGACTCAGGTTGAATTCTCAGCACCCACATGGCAGTTCTCAACTATCACTAAGTCCATTTCTAAGAGATTTAATGCCCACCCTCTCCTGGTCTCCGCAAGTACTGAGTGCATGGACATGGTGTATATACATGCAGGCAAAACACCTGCCCACATGAAATATCATAAATAATATTTGTTTTATAAAACAATGAAAAAAGCCAGGCATGGCGACCAGCATCTATAATCCAGTGGCTCTACATTATTAAGAGAGACATGGACAGGAGAATCCCCAGAGGCCTGCAGCCTGCTAGTCTGTTATACACAGTAGTGAACTATCGACCCACCTCAAATGAGGTAGAAGGAAAGTGCAAACACCAAGATTCTCCTGGCACCTCTACATGTGTGTTGTGGATGCACACATGTACACACACATATGAACATGCATGTGCACATGGACACACATCACACACACATACTATTTTGTTTTGTAAACAGAAGAAAGGAAGCATTCCTTTGTGATAATAGCAGGAGATAGAGACAAGTCAAGTAGGACAGGGACTCCCCGGAGGCCTTAGAAGGGCCAGGGGAGGGCTCTGATCCTTGTTTCTTTGTTGTGTCCTAAAGGAGCTCCTCTGCTGAGGGTTCAGGTGACTGTGACTGATAGTGAGAGGACACACCTGGACTAACTGGCTAACATGACTAAGGAGCTCATCCCCTTCCCACAGCTCTCCCCAGTTCTGCCATAGCCCTTTGCAAAGTCAACACCTGAGGCTTGGTAAGTTTTGCTTTTTCCCAAGCTCCTGCCTCTGAATCTGTAATCAATTTCTCTCTAAAACTGTGGTCTGTGAATTTCATTCTTTGAATTTGGAAGACAAATATGTAGCAGAGAAGGAAAAACTGGTCAATCTTCATTGCAGGGAAGTATTTTGCTTTGATCCTGTCCTTCCTCACAGAACTACCTGCATTAACCTCAGGCTGACCAGTTCTTTTCCTTTCTCTGCTACACCTCACAAGGAAGGTGGGTTTAAAATATCCAACTCTCTGCTATCCAAAGGTCATGTCTGCCAGGAAACCAGATAGGCTGCCTGCAGACCTTCTCTTTTCTCTGTTCCCCCAGTTCCAACCCCCCAGTTTTACCCCAGCACTGTAGCAGAACACACTTGGCTATCTTTCCAGCCCCTGCCCCCACTTCCATCCAGCAGATCTTCTTCCACTTTGAATCTTCCCAGTTGCACTTGCTACATTGTCCCAGATGCCAACCCCAGCAGGAAACCCCTGCAAACCAAAGGAACTCTGCTATCAGGCAACAAATGGGCTTTAGGCAGACCCACACCTCTCCTAGTAATCCTGAGATCTACTCCCCACCCCACAGGTTCATCCCCAACTATGTGACCGGTAATCTGTGTGGTCTCCTTTATATCTCTGACCTCATCATTAAGGTATCACAAATATTTCCTTTTTCAAACTTTCTTCTCCAAATTCATCCCAGTATCCCTCCTTCCAACCCAGCAGGCATTCCCTGTGAACACACTAGCTGCATCCAGGAAAACATGTAACACAGAGCCATCACACTCTCTAAATACCCAGGGAGAAAAAAGAAACTAAGGAACAAAACACATACTCAATAGAGACAAATCCAGGAATCAGCACTTAGACCTATAATCAACCATCCCAATCCCAGATACCTAGATGCTAATATGAAAATACAATCAATAACAGTCAAGGCAATATGTCTCCACTTGAGCCCAACTATCCTGCCACAGCATCTCCTGACCATTCAAACATAGCTGAAGCACAAGAAAAAGATCTTAAAAACAACTATATGAAGATGATATAAGTCCTTAAAGAGAAAAATTAATAAAACCCTTAAAGAAAACCAGAGAAACACAAGCAAACAAGTAAAAACAGGAGGAAATGAATAAACCCCTTTTAAAAAAATCAAAGAAAAAAACAAGCAAAGAGTAAAAGGAAACAAATAAAACTGTTTGAGACCTGAAAATGGAAATAGAATCAATCAAGAAAACATAAACAAAGGGAATTCTGGAAATGAAAATTTTAAGAATTTGGGCAGGAACTACAGAGGGAAGATTCACCAACAGAACATATGAGAGAAGTAAAATATCAGGCACTGAAAGTATTATAAAAATAAATGGATACACTGGTGAAAGAAAATGTTAACTATAAAAAAAATCCTGAAACAAAACATCTAGGAAATCTGGGACACTGTGAAAAGACCAAAGCTAAGAATAAGAGGAAGGCAAAGAATCCTATCTCAAAGGCTTAGAAAATATTTTCAAGAAAATTGGAGAAGAAAGTTTTCCTAACCTGAAGAATGAGATTCCTATAAAAGTACAAGAAGCATACAGAACCAAAGAGATTGGACCAGAAAACTAACACCCCATGGAACATATTTAATCAAAATACTAAGCATAATGAACAAAGAGAGAATATTAAAAACTGCAAATGAAAAAGATGAAGTGACATATAAAGGCAGACCTGTTAGAAATATAACAAATTTCTCAATGGAGACTAAAAGACAGAAGTGCCTGGATGGATGAGCTACTGATGCTAGGAAACCACAGATATCAGCACAGAATACTACGCCCAGCAAAACTTTCAATAACCATAGATGGAGAATATAAGACAGTCCATGATAAAATCAAATTTAAACTGTATCTATAAACCTAGCCCTATAGAAAGTGCTAAAAGGAAAACCTCAACCTAAGTTTAACAGTACCCATAAAACAGGAAATAGATAATTTTACACCAATAAAATCAAAAGAAGGCACACACACACACACACACACACACACACACACTACCACCACCACCACCACCAAAACAACAAAATAATAGGAATCAACAATCATTGGTCATTGGTATTTCTCAACATCAAGAGCCATCAATAGTCCCAGTAAATAGACATAGACTAACAAAATGCATCTACAAACAGAATTCATCCTTCTGCTGTATCAAAAAAAAAAAAAAAACCTCAACATCAAGGATAGACATTACCTCAGGGTAAAGGTTGGAAAATGATATTCCAAGCAAATAAACCTAAGAAGAAAGCTGGTGTTGTCATTTTAATGTTCAAGAAAATAAAATTTAAATCAAAACTAATCAAAAGAGATAAGGAAAGACACTACATACTCTTCAAAGGAAAAATCCACCAAGAGGACATTTGAATTCTTAACATTTTTGAACAAACACAAGGGCAACTAAGTTTGTAGAAGAAGCACTACTATAGCTTAAATAATATATTGATCCACAAACCCTGATAGTGGAAAACATCAATATCCCATTCTCACCAATGGACAAGTTATCAAAACAAAAACTAAACAGAGAAACACTGGAGCTAATAGAGATTATAAACCAAATGGACCTAATAGATATCTAAAGAATATTCCTCCTAAACACAAATGAATATACATTCTTTTCTGCACCTCATGGAACTTTCTCCAAAGTTGACCACATACTGGGACACAAAGCATTTTCAATACAAGAAAATTGAATTAACTCTTGGTGTCATATGAGACTACTAGGGATTAAAGATCAACAATAGAAACAAGAGAAAGCTTACAAATTCATGGAAACTGAACAACTCCCTATTGAATGGAATATTTCAAGAGAGAAAAAAGACAGATATTAAGGAATTTCTAGAATTCAGTGACAATAATTACACAACATACTCAAACTTATGGGACACAATGAAAGTGGTGCTAATAGGAAAATTCATAGCACTAAATGCCTACATTAAAAAAATTCAGAGAGCCAGGCAGTGGTGGCAAATACCTTCAATCAAAGCACTCGGGAAGCAGAGGCAGGCAGTTCTCTGTGAATTCCAGGCAAGCCTGGACTACAGAGAGAGTTCCAGCAGAGCCAGGAATATATAAAGAAACCCTATCTCAAAAAAAAAAAAAAGGAGAAGTCTTATACCAGCAACTTAACAGCTCATCTGAAAGCTCTAGAACTAAAAGAAATAAGCACATCCAAGAGAAGTAGGTAGTAAGAAATAATCAAACTGAGTGCTGACATCAATAAAATAGAAGTGATACCAAGATTCAATGAAACAAAGAGTTGCTTCTTTGAGAAAATCAACAAGATGGACAAACCCTTATCCAAACTAACTAAAAGCCAGAGAGAGAGAGAGAGAATATTCAAAAGAAAAATACAGGAAACCAAAAGAGAGATATAAAGAAAGAAATCCAGAGAATAATAAGCACATACTCTAAGAACTTGTACACCACCAAACTGGAAAATTAGCTACTACTTACTAACGTTAAATCAAGATCAGGTAAAAAGGATTTAAATACACCTATAACCCCTAGAGAAAAAAAACTCAGAAAAAAATAGCTCAGGGCCAAGTCATTTTAGTGTTGAATTTTACCAGACTTTCAAAAAGGAGTTAACACCAATACTCACATTATTCCACAAAGTCAAAACAAAAGGAACATTGTCAAATTCATTTCATGAAGCCACAGTTACCCTGATATGCAAACCACATAAGTACTTGACAATGAGAGAGAATTACAGATTAATTTCTGTTAGGAATACAGATGTAAAAATACTCAATAAAATATTTGCAAACTGAATCTAAGATCACATCAAAAAGATCATCCACTGTGATCAAGTAGACTTCATCCCAGATATTCAGGGATATTTCAATATAGGAAAATCAGGAAATGTAATCCACTACATAAAGAAACTGAAAGAAAAAGAAAAACCATGAACATTTCCTTAGATGTAGCAAAATCCTTTAACAAAATCCAATAGCCCTTTATGATAAAAGTCCTGGATAGATTAGGGATACAGAGGATATAACTAAATATAATAAAGTCAATTTATAGTAAACCTATAGCTAACATCAAGTTAAATGTTGAGAAACTCAAAGGACTTCCACTAAAATCAGAAAAATGGCAAGGCTGTCCACTGTCTCCATACCTGTTCAAAACAGTAATTGAAGTTTTAGCTAGAGCAATAAGACAACTGAAGGAGATCAAGGGGATACAAATTGGAAAGAAGAGTCAAAGTATTGTTACTTGTAGATGCTACGATAGTACACATAAGTGACCCTAAAAAGTCTACTACAGAGCTCCTACAGCTGATAAACAATTTCAGTAAAGTAGCTGGATACAAAATTAACTCAAAAATAAAATCAGTAGCCTCCTATGTACAAATAACATATAGAATTAAAAAAAAAAGAGGGCTGGAGAGATAGCTCAGTGGTTAAGAGCACTGACTTCTCTTCCAGAGGTCCTGAGTTCAATTCCCAGCACCTACATGGTGGCTCACAACCATCTGAAATGAGATCTGGCACCCTCTTCTGTGTTATAAATAAATAAATAAATAAATAAATAAGTCTTTAAAAAAAAGAAAAAAAAGAAATCAGAGAAACAATACCCTTCATAATAGATTCAAAATAGATTCAAATAATATTAAATATTTTGGGGGAACTCTAACCAAGCAAGTAACAAACTTGTATGATAAAATCTTCAAGTTTTTGAAATAAGAAATTGAAGAAGATATCACAATATGAAAAGATCTCCCGTGTTCATGGATTGTAGGATTAATGTAGTAAAATGGCCATCCTATCAAAAGTAATCTACATATTCAACTAAATCCCCACCAAAATTCCAGCACAATTCTTTCTAGACCTTGAAATGATAATTCACAACTTCATATGGAAGAACAAAATGCCCAGGATAGCTAAAACAATTGTGATCAATAAAAGAACTGCTGGAGGTATCACAGTTCCTGATTTCAAGTGGTACTACAGAGCTATAGTAATAATAACCAATGATATAATCATAAAATAAGTCAGATTAATCCATGGAATTAGATTGATGATCTGGACATAAATCCATACACATATAAACACGTAATTTTTCATAAGAAGTCCGGAAATACATAGTGTGAAATGTATGGCATCTTCAAGAAATTGTGCTGTCCATGTGTCTACATGTAAAATAATCCAAATAGATCCATATGTATCATCCTGCTCAAAATCCAAGTGGACCAAGACCTCAACATAAAACTAAATACAAGTTGGGTGGTAGGTGGTGGTGGCACATGCCTTTAATCCTATTATGCCAGAGGCCAAGACAGAGGCAGATGTATCTCTGTGAGTTCAAAGCCAGCGTGGTCTACAGAATGAGTTCCAGGACAGAAAAAGCTACAAAGACAAACTCTGCATAAACCTCCCTACACACATAAAAAAGAAAAGAAAAGAAAAGAAAGGAAAGGAAAGGAAAAGAAGAGAAGAGAAGAGAAGAGAAAGGAAAGGAAAAGAAAAGAAAAGAAAAGAAAAGAAAAGAAAAGAAAAGAAAAGAAAAGAAAAGAAAAGCAGAAGGAAGTAGCCTTGAATATATTGGCACAGGAGATGACTTTCTGAACAGAACACCATTAGTGCAGGCTCAAAGATAACAATAAATGGTAACTCGTGAAACTGAAAATCTTCTGTAAGGCAAAGGATACCATCATTCAGACAAAGTAGCAGCCTATAAAATGGGAAAAATTTTTTACCAACTCCACATCTGATAGAGGACTAATATCCAAAATACATAAAATTTCAAGAAAGTAGATATAAACACCCCAAATGATCTGATAAAACAAAATAAAACAAAACCCAAATAATGCAATTTAAAATGGGATACCAACCTAAACAGAGAATTCCCAATAGAGAAAAATCAAATAGCTGAAAAATACTAAAAGAAATGTTCAACATCCTTAGCCATCAGGGAAATGCAAATCAAAACTACTTTGAGATTCCAACACAAGTGACATCTCATGTTGACAAAGATGTGGAATAAGGGGAGCACTCCTCCAATACTGGTGAGAGTGCAAACTTGTACAGCACTATGGAAATCATTATAGTTCCTCAGAAAGTTTGGAAACGATCTAACTTAAGATTGAGCTATACCACTCTTAGGCATATACCCAAAGAAGACTCCTTCATACTGTAAGGACACTTTATCAAGCATGTTCATTGCAGCTTTTTTCATAATAGCCAGGAACTTGAAACAACCTAGATGTCCCTCAACCAGAAAATGGATAAAGTAGGTGTGGTATATTTACACAGTGAAGTATTACTCATCTGTTAAAAACAATGACATGAAGAAATTTTCAGGCAAATGAATGCAACTAGAAAAAAATCATCCTGAGGGAGGTAACCCAGACCCAGAAAAATAAATACGGCATGTGTTTACTTATAAGTGGATACTAGTGTTGATATAAATGATACCCAAGCTACAATTTATGTACTTAGAGAGGTTAGGTAAAGATGATGGATCTAGGGAAGATTCATGGATCTCCTAGGGAGGGGAGAGGAAATAGAATAGATTTTACAGGTGGAGTGGGAGCAGAGGGTGTGATGAGAGCAGGAGACCAGGTAGTGTGAAAGATGCAGTGGAGGGAGAAAGTGAAGACTGAGATGGCTGGTATTGGCAGGTTTTGGGGTGGGTGGAAATCTAGTGCAGGTATACTACCTGTGAAGGTGATCCTAATGAGTACTCCTAGTAATGGGGGAATACAGAGTCTCAACTAGACATCTCTTGTTCCCAGACAAGGCTTCCAGTGGCAGGACTGCATTGCATTCAATGGAGTTGTTGGTGTGGGGAGAAGTAACAATCAAGGTTGTCACTAAGACAAAGTATTGCTCTCTGAAAATTGATAGTGGAACCCATTGTAGCTGGAATATTTTCCAGTACTGGCTGGCCTATGGTCAGGACAAATCTCTCTCACCTGCCAGTCCCGCACCCCCTTAGACCCACCCGAGTAAACACACAGAGACTTACATTGCTTAAAAACTGTATGGTTGTGGCAGGCTTCCTGATATCTAGTTCTTCTATCTTAAATTAATCCATATCTATTAGTCTATAAGTTGCCATATGGCTCGTGGCTTACTGCTACCTTACATCTCACTTTTCATGGCAGAGGCTGGCAGTGTCTCTCTGGCAGTACCAGGAAAACCCCAGATACAAATGGCACCTCAGAGGTTGGGAAGAGTTTCTACCTAAAACCTGAAAAAGAAGAGTCTAAAATGGGAGCTAAAAACAGCTTCCTAGTTATCTCTCTCAAGTTAGTGGTAGCCTGGGGGTTTGAGCTACTATGGCAGGTTCATGGCGTGTGAGCTTGACCAGTACTATGGGAGGAAGGAGGGGTCTCGAAGCTGCACATTATGCCACTCCTGTGTGGTGGATTTAGCCTTTTAGGATTTGCTAGGTCAAAAAAGAAAGAAAGAAAGAAAGAAAGAAAGAAAGAAAGAGAGAGAGAGAGAGAGAGAGAGAGAGAGAGAAAGAGAGAAAGAGAGAAAGAGAGAAAGAGAGAAAGAGAGAAAGAGAGAAAGAGAGAAAGAGAGAAAGAGAGAAAGAGAGAAAGAGAGAAAGAGAGAAAGAGAGAAAGAGAGAAAGAGAGAAAGAAAGAAAGAAAGAAAGAAAGAAAGAAAGAAAGAAAGAAAGAAAGAAAGAAAGAAAGAAAGAAAGAAAGAAAGAAAGAAAGAAAGAAAGAAAGAAAGAAAGAAAGAAAGAAATTTCTGGGCTACATGTTGCTTTAATAGAAGCATAGAACCACTGTTTCTAAGAGTTGCTGGCTCCCAGAATTGGCTGTAAACATAGCACCACCATGCTGGAAAGCTGAGGTGGGTGAAGCCACCAGCCAAAGCTGCTATTTTAGCCCTAGTAATGCTGCAATTTAAAACAATAGATTCACAACAAGACAGATTCAGATGGAACAAGATTTAAATGCTTTACAATGTGTGTAAAAATGTATGTAGGCTTAGAAGAGAGAGAAAAAGGAATATATACAATTATATAGAGAAATAGATAGTTTTTAAAAATAAAGTCTTTAAAGAAACAGTAAGGTAGTATAAAAAATAAGCCACATAAAGATGGGTATTACACAGAGAATCTGGATTGTGTTGTCTTTGGGATTTTTTTTTTTTTTGGTTTTTTGAGACAGGGTTTCTCTGTGTAGCTTTGCGCCTTTCCTGGAACTCACTTGGTAGCCCAGGCTGGCCTCGAACTCACAAAGATCCGCCTGCCTCTGCCTCCCGAGTGCTGGGATTAAAGGCGTGCGCTACCACCGCCCGGCAAGTCTTTGGGATTTTTAACTGCAGAAAAACATTTGATGGTAAAAGCTGTTGAGTTAAGCCAATATGTGTATTTTAAAAATACCTTGACTTCAAAATTTGGATCTAAGCATATGTTGCTTTGGAAAGGAGGCTCTGCTTTTGTTTCCACAGATAGCAAGAGGTTATGGATTTGTTCCAGATTAAGATACATCAGATTTGACCAGCCAAGACCCCCAGAAAGTTCTCCGATGACACTATGGCCCAAATGATCCAACATCCAAAATGGTTTCAAGGCAACTGGCTCAGACAATACATCCTCACAGACTAATCCATAATCCTAAAATTTTCTTTGTGTCCCCATAAGATACAGCACCCCCCTCCAACAGGAAGTACTAAGAGAAGCTACGCCTAAATTCCCAAATATACCAAGCTGGCTTTAGAGATGGAATTGGCTCACTCCTTCTCTAAACCCAAACATATTGTTAAAAAAAAAAAAAAAAAAAAAAAAAAAAAAAAAAAAAAAGGTTAAGAGATTCTTTTGTCCGATATCAGAAGAGCCCTCTGGTGTGGGACAGAGAAAAACCAATATTTTTATTTAAATCAGGTTGATTATTTCTAAAGAAGAAAAGGGATATTGCTGTGGGGTGTTCTGTATGGCAAATGTGTTGCTCTGATTGGTCAATAAATAAAACACTGATTGGCCAGTGGCTATGCAGGAAGTATAGGCGGGACTAACAGAGAGGAGAAAAGAAAGAACAGGAAGGCAGAAGAAGTCACTGCCAGCCGCCTCCAGGACAAGCAGCATGTGAAGATGTGTGTGTAAGCCACGAGCCACATGGCAAGGTATAGATTTATGGAAATGGATCATTTTAAGCTATAAGAACAGTTAGCAAGAAGCCTGCTACAGCCATACAGTTTGTAAGCAATATAAGTCTCTGTGTTTATTTAGTTGGGTCTGAGCAGCTGTGGGACTGGGGGTGACAAAGATTTGTCCTGACTGTGGGCAAGGCAGGAAAACTCTAGCAACAGGATATGATATAGATATGATAGGATGAAAGGGTAGATTAATGGACCTATTTTTAAAGAGTAACAACTTATTTAGAAATGTTTTAACATTGCAATAGATTTTAGTTTATTGATATAAGTTTAAACTTAATTTTGTATATATATATATATATATATATATATATATATATATATATGTCTACTGTCATAGACTCTCAAAAGTTACTTACATACTTCTCTCATTTCTCAGGTAATATTATATCCTTCTGAGGTCTTTGATGTAGTTGAAGACTAGTTATTTTTCTTAGTTATGATAAAAGATAAATTATATATGAAACCTTAGACTCACAACTATGAGATCGATAGGGTATCTTCTTTAATTTTGCCAAATCCAAATAGACTAGTTATTATAAATAGACTAGATATTGTAACTATAATTCTTGCTTGATAATTGTTTTTTTATCTGTATTTTTACTGTGTGAAAGTTAGAACCCTTCTTTAAAATAAAGAAAAGGGGAAGTGCTATGGGATGTTCTGTATGTTAAATGTGTTGCTCTGATTGGTTAATAAATAAAACACTGGCCAGTAGCCAGGCAGAAAGTATAGGCAGGACAAGCAGAGCAGAGAATTCTGAGAAGAGGAAGACTGAGGTGGGGAGACGTTGTGAGCTGCCTCCATGACAAGCAGATGTTAAGATACTGGTAAGCCACAAGCCATGTGGCAACTTATAGATGAATAGAAATGGGTTAATTTAAGATATAAGAACAGTTCGCAAGAAGCATGCCATGGCCATACAGTTTGTAAGCAATATAAGTCTCCATGTGTTTACTTGGTTGGGTCTGAGTGGCTGTGGGACTGGCGGGTGAGAGAGATTTGTCCTGACCATGGGCCAGGCAGGACTGGAGAAAAACTTGAGCTACAGGCGGGACTAGCAGAGAGGAGAATTGAGAGAACAGGAAGGCAGAGAGGAGATGCCAGCCTGCTGTCCAGGGAGCATCATGTAAAAGCAGGAGATAAAGCCACGGGACACGTGGTGACATATAGGTTAACAAAAATGGGCTGAGTATAAGAGTAAGAGCTAGACAATGGTAGACCTGAGCTAATGGCTGAGCAATTTAAACAATATAAGTGTCTGTATGTTTATTTTATAAGTGGGCTCCATGACTGCTGGGGCTTGGTGGGACCCAGAAGGAAAACTCTAGCTACACCCCATTGCCAAGTACAATGCCCACAAAAGACATCAAACATGAAGTCAAGCTAGTGCCTACATGGAGCCTTCACTCCTACATTATAGTCTCTTTGGTAGGTACTCTACAGGCTACTGAAAAGAAACCTGTACACCAATCCAGCCACAAAACCTTTGACTTACAGTCTGCCCTGCCTTCAAGAATGGCTGGGACAATGGTGGCACAGAACTCAAGGGAGTAGCCAACCCATGTCTATGTCTGATCTGACCTAAGGATGCCCCACAAGAAGAAACCTATACCAGAAAGTGCTAGGGTAACCAGGAGGAAGATACTAGATAAAGCAGACACTTAAAGTAAAACCAAACAAAGAAAAAAGGGATCAATACAAACCTTGACTCCTCATAAAATTCTGCTGTACTCAGATCATTTCCTTATTGTGTCATCATCAGCGAGGCTTTCTCCAGCAGCAGAAGGTAACAGCTGCAAAGACCCATAGCCAGTCATTACACAAAGATAATCCAAATGGGAGGCCTCCATCAAATTCCTCACCTCAGATATCAGAGAATCACATGGAGATTATAAGAGCCAGAGCAGATAGAGGACACCAGGAGAACAAGGCCCTCTGAGTCAACTAAGCAATGAACAACACATATGAGCTCACAGAGACTGAAGCAGCAAGCATAGGGCCTACACAGATCTGTACCAGGTCCTCTGTGTACATATATTATAACTATTAGCTTAGTATTTTTTTTTTTTTGAACTCTTGACTTTGAGAACAAGTGGATTTCTGGCTCCTGTGCCTACTCTTAGGACACTTTCCTCCTGTTGAGTTGCCATGTCCACCTTCGGTATATTAGTTTTTGCTTTATTTTGTCATGTTTTGTTGTTATCTCTTAGAAGTCTGTTCTTTTCTAATGAGAGACAGAAAGGGAGTAGATCCAGAGGAGGGAAGGTGGGAAGAGCATATGAGGAGAAGAAGGAGGGGAAACTATACTCAGGGTATATTGTGTGAGAAAAAAAAATCTACTTTCAATAAAAGGGAAAAATATAAAATAAAATTAACCACAACCTCCCTTTTTGCTTCTGCTTTCCTTGGCTGTCCTTTGTAGAGCCAGCTACCTCTGCTCATCCCATCTGAGATTATTCCACTATGGCAGGAAGTAACTCTCAACTCTAAAATTCAAAAACAAAACAAAAACAAAGACAAAAAACAAGGTCTTTGAATTGTTTTAATTCTGTGTTTCAACACTGCCAAATTAAAAACCATTTCAAGTACATAAGGCAATTGTTGGAAGACTCCTTTTAAGTCAATACAGTTGGAGATAGAGCAGGTTGAGGTGGTGATGACTTGTAATCTCAGCAGTGGAGAGGCTGAGACAAGATGGTTGAACTACTCTGAGAAGCCTGTCTTAAAAATGGAGGGAATGGGCATCCAGTGGGAGAAGGCTCTGGATGGGTAGGTTCTGAACCACTCACATAATTAGGCTTAAGTAATCTCTGCATTATGAACACCTGTGGTTCTGGTGGTTTGTGCAGTTTTCTGGCTTTCTCCTATAGATATCTCAACTAGGAAAAGGTTGAATACAGTCTGGAAAAGAATTTTGGGTTTCTAGAGCACCGAACTATAAAATGATTAGTGACCATTCCCAATTAGACAAGTTTAGGCTTCATGGGATATAGCATATGAGCCTGTCAATTAGTAAATGTAAAGCATTTATAAAACACAAAATAAGATGCTATCTGTTAAAACACAATCTGTATATTACATTAGATTCCACAACATGAATCAGGCCGCACTTTACTGAAGATCCCTCTGGGAGAGAGAGTTAAGAAGCAATCTGTGCTGTGACCTAACAGTTCTCAATTTATGGTACCTGTCTCCTCCATACTCTTTGTCAGGTACACTATGCTGAACTAAATCATATGACATAAGACTTCCCATCACCCCTAAAGTGTAGTAAATTGTTAAAAGTTCACTTCATTCTGGGTCTGATCTGACTCCTCAGACAGACTGCTGTAGAGATGCTCCCGAGGTCACTGAAGAGGATCCTCTGGCTTCCTGCCTGCCATCACTCTCATTCTGCCCACTCCTGCC
Organism: Peromyscus leucopus; assembly: GCF_004664715.2. Classification (NCBI taxonomy): domain Eukaryota; kingdom Metazoa; phylum Chordata; class Mammalia; order Rodentia; family Cricetidae; genus Peromyscus; species Peromyscus leucopus. Next base: position 76,552,962 of record NC_051076.1, on the reverse strand, counting down.
CCATGTCATGCCAGCTCTTAGGAAGCTCCTCTACAGGTTTTTAAGAAACTCCTCTCCACCCCTGTAAGGCTTCAACATACTTGAATCCCCATTAATGGAATTGCTTCTATCTAATGCTCTTTCCCCCTCTACCTCAAGACCCAATTATGAATAAAATTCAGTAAAGAGAATTGTTCAGCTTCTTTTGTAGACTGACTGTTGGGACCCTTTGCTTCTTTTATTTAACACTATCCCCCTTGCACTATCCCCCCTTGTTGGCTCTGGAGATCACACTTGAATCCTCCTGTCTGCATAGCAAGCATTTAACCGAGATATCTCTGCAGTCCTAAACTTAAACTTGTTAGTATAGATTTTACATTTGTGACAGCCATAGCAAACAATGCTCTCTTCTGATCAAGACACAGTATAAACTTAGGATTTTCTGACAGCCCTTGACGTAGGTGGTGACTCCCATGAGTATGAGGGAGTACTATACTGACTTCTGTACAGTTTAGGTCTAGGAACCTCTTGAATTTCATTTGGAAATTGGGAAACTTCAGGGCTAATTCAAGGTTGAGTTGCTGAGGAATGAAGTTCTCTGTTTGGACATGAGAAAGCTGGGTTCTATTTTCAACACATCCATCAACAGAGCCCCTGGAAATCCTTCCAGCTTCCCACTACTGTTTCAAAGGTAATTTGGGTTGAAGTTATGAGTGGGAAAACACCACAGTGTGTTTAGTTCACACAGTTTTCTATTCATCAGCAAATGCCATTGCTCTGCAATTTGCCTTTGGAAAATGCACACAATTTGCTTTGATAAACTGAAAAATCCAGCTCCATGCTGCTCTTCAAAGGGAAACCAGGAGGCTCCTACAAGGACTATAAATACAGCTGATTCTTCTCAAAGATCCTAACAGTGAAAAAATGAGAATTACAGTAATTGGATACATCTATTTTTAAGGGCTCCTGTAAGAATAATCTAGTACTATTTAACTCAAAGGGTTTTAATTTCTCAGCTCTCGTACCTCAGGTCTACCATGTATGGCCAAATACAATATGAAGCCAAGGTAGAGAAATGGAAACCTGAAGAAAAGCTGAGGAGAACAAACTGCAATCTACCCCTGTGAGGTATGAAGAGTAATTCATAGTAAATTAGGCTACATGGTGACTAAACAGTACTTGGACATCCCCTAAATGATGCAGAATAAGCAACAAGCATGGAAGTGCTGTGAGCACTCTCCTCCTCATCTCTAACTTCATTTCTTTCCCTTGCAAATATATTATTCTGAGTACAGTTCACTATTTAATGATAAACCACAAAGTAGTATTCATTTTCATGTAGGCCCTTGAGCTCTTGAGCTATTTTTTCCTGAATATTATTACCTATGTAATGAGGTTTTTTCCCCTCATAACTAGTACAGAAATAAGATAAGTCTTACTCAAAACTGAAAATTAAAGGTAAGGTAAGAAATACTATTTTTGGAATTATATTTGACAGACCCTTTATTTGTTTATTTTTTAATAGGTTGTAGCTCAAGACACAGTATAAATTTAGGATTTTCTGACAGCCCTTGACGTAGGTGGTGATTCCCATGAGTATGAGGGAGTACTATACTGACTTCTGTACAGTTTAGGTCTAGGAACCTCTTGAATTTCATTTGGAAATTGGGAAACTTCAGGGCTAATTCAAGGTTGAGTTGCTGAGGAATGAAGTTCTCTGTTTGGACATGAGAAAGCTGGGTTCTATTTTCAACACATCCATCAACAGAGCCCCTGGAAATCCTTCCAGCTTCTCACTACTGTTTCAAAGGTAATTTGGGTTGAAGTTATGAGTGGGAATATACATGGCTTATAAGAAATGTATTGCCAGTGGATAACATTCGTGTAGGATGACCAAGTTCCCCTTTCTATCCTTCTCTCTTCACTATGAAAATCATTGTTAGATGAGCACACATCTGTGTATGTATCCTTTCAGAGGTTTTATCAGAAGAAGCAAATATTTAAGATTTCACTGAATTTATTCTTTCTTTGACAATTCCATGCATGTATACAGTGCTTTTTTATCACTGTAATTCCAAACCCTCTCTAATCCCCCTCCCACCTCTATAGCCCCCTTCCTTCTCTCTATACTTTCCTTTCATACACTTTTTGATTCTCATCAGTTTACCCAGGATCATTTACTTTACCACAGCTTTGGAAGTAAAATTTTAATAGATACTTGTTTGTACTAAATCTGGACCCCAGAATCATCATGAGTAGAAAGTTTCAAAGGTGAGGAGTACAGAAATGGGGTTTTACTCCTTCATTTGCATTTGTATTAAAACGGGATCTTGCACTGGACACACTGGACTGGTCCACACTTCTCATTTGGACCACTTACCTCTCCCCATGTTGCTGCATAGCTGCTTGAGCATTGATATTTGCCCTCTTAAGGAAGGTCATTACTAAGAGACCAGAAAACGCAGCTACTTACTTGGTTTAGGAATTGCTAACTGTTTGCAGAAAGTTGTAATCTGATCCAGCTGCGCTCTGGAACCAAATACACAGTAGCCAGGACTGCCCTTATTTGCATGGCCATGGTTTACACAGCCCTATTTCATAACTTTTTTGCATGGCCTCTATTTGCACATTTGGAAATTACTTGTGCAACAACTCATGCTACCATCTCTGGACCATCCACCATCACCTGGTATGAATTTCATGTAGGAAACTGACAACAGAGACACCTTAAACTACTTTACCACCTTGGGACTCTCTCTCCCATAGCCTATTGGATGCGGCAGACAGTGCTCTAGTTACTGCCTAGACTCCTGCCTCTTACAGGGTACTCGAAAATTGTTCTTACTTTTGGGGCTAAAGAGTGAATTCATTCACTGCCTGTCAATTGCTTTCCTGCTACTACCATCACTAGTCACACACAGTTAACTACATTTCAGAGCCCACATTTGTTTCCTGTATCATGATAAAAGGAAGTATTCTCCTAAGTGTGAACTATAAGCTTAGAGCACATCCTTGCTTGGGTGAACTTGGAGCATTACTGTTAGCGTGATTGTTGCTCCTGTAGATTTTGTTAAGTTTCATAAGCTGAGAGGTGAAGCAGGAAGAGCTTCATTGAGCATTTTCAACTCAAAGTTTTCTACTCGTGATGATTCTGGGGTCCAGATTTAGTACAAACAAGTATCTATTAAAATTTTACTTCCAAAGCTGTGGTAAAGTAAATGATACTGGGTAAACTGATGAGAATCAAAAAGTGTATGAAAGGAAAGTATAGAGAGAAGGAAGGGGGCTATAGAGGTGGGAGGAGGCCTAGAGAGGGTTTGGGATTACAGTGATAAAAAAGCACTGTATACATGCATGGAATTGTCAAAGAAAGAATAAATTCAGTGAAATCTTAAATATTTGCTTCTTCTGATAAAACCTCTGAAAGGATACATACGCAGATGTGGGCTCATCTAACAATGATTTTCATAGTGAAGAGAGAAGGATAGAAAGGGGAACTTGGTCATCCTACACGAATGTTATCCACTTGTCTGTGGCTATATATCCATCGATTCACCAAGTAATCACCCTGCCTATCTTGGCAACTATCATATATTAACAGATACTGCCTCTATTGCTGAATTTGGATCCCTTTTTACTTTCTAGGCTTTCCATGGAATTTTTATGGAATAAGATTTTGTGTATAAACCAATATTTTAAAAAAAATATTAAATGGAGGGCTCCCATGGGTTGAACCTTCTTGTTTTCCTTCTCCTCCAATCACCCTGGCCCTTCTCAGCATAGCTCTGAATGTGGTATTCAACCACAACTGCTAGGATTGTTTTGGAGACATCACTCACACAAATCAACAATTGAAAGCAAGTATGAATTAGTGTTCTCTCCTAAGATTGCTCCCAGGAAATTAAAATATCAAGAAGCCCTAGGATAAACTTTGACACACATACAAACAATTATAAGCAAGCACGTAAGATGTTCTCTGCTTTTTTTTATTTTGTATTCTTGAGACAGAACTTCATATATTTTAATCTGGCCTCAAGCTTTCTATGTATCTGAGGACAGCCTTGAACTCTTGACCTGTATCCTCTATATCATAAGTGTTAGAATTATAATTCTGTGCCACAACACCTGGCTCAGTAACAGGACATTCTGATCAATGGAAAAATTCTCATGGGTTTAAGTATTCTATGCCTATTACCAGAGACAATGACAAACATATTTTTGCATTATTCACTCTAACTTTTCCAATATTATACAAGTGTGCTATACTAAATTTTTTGCAAAGAAACTGGCTGTTGTGCAAAGACAGAATTCAGCACTAGGAAGAAGGCAGGACCGAGTTTGAGGTTAGTCTAATGATGGACTGTAGGGCCCTGGTCTCCTCCCATATTGAGTAAGGCTGCCGCCTTGCTTGCCGACCTTGACCAGATATCCTCCCTATTCAGATTCCCTGCCGGTTTCCTTCTCACCTAATGATTACCAGAGAGATCACTGGAGGTTCTTTGTTCCTGTATCCTGCATTTGGTGTAAACAGCTTGATGCTAGAATGTAGAACATTCTGCCCTCCAAGAATCCTCCATTGTGCTGTAAGCCTGTATTTAAGGTTTCCTCCCTCTTTCAATAAACAGCATTTGGCATTCGGCATTCAGCTGTGGCAAATGACTCGCTGTCTCTTGTCTCTTATTTTCTAATCTGTAACCCCCCCCCCCGACATGGTGAACGGGTATGGGTAACGTGGGCTTTACCAAAACAATGGACAATCCTGACTCCATCTTAAGGATGGAAGCCATTTTGTTATAAAGTCATAAGAAGTTCATTTCTGTTTGCTGCAAGATTCAAGTTGACCATGCTTTAACCTGTTTCTGGAATTTGACATAGTCCCCACCCTTTGGAGTTTAACTCACATCTTAAATGTACCTAATCTCTGCCAAATAATTTTGAAATGTTCTGTCAAGTTCCTATGTAACCAAAATTTTTCTAGAAATTCTCCAACTCTTGAAACCCCCTAGTCTTGCCATTTTTAAACTACATAAACCCTACCTTCTCCTATGATTGATGCCATTGCCCAAACCCTTGTTTAGGGATATAGCCCTGTCTGACAGAAAATAAAGCTTGCTTATCGTAACCAAAGTATTTGGATAATGATTTTTACTCTCATTCAGTGAGATTAACAGTAGGTTAAACAGCTAGACACTCTCACAAATATCCAAGGGCTAATGGAGCCAGCTTTGAATTCAAATTTATTACCCAAATATAGGAAGATATTTAGACTATGCACTGATTTACCAAGTCTATATTCTCAGCCCAAGGACTGATTCACTAAATTTGTGAAGTTATTTTTTGTCTATTTTTTAAATTATTAATAGTTATCTCCATGTGGCAATATCTGCTTTTTATTGTTGTTCCAGAGAAATCATTAAGAGTTCTCATAACTCCTAGCATGGAAGAAAGAACCATGGTGATTTGTATCCCAATGATCTAAACTGTATGAAATCTAAATATCTAAATAGTATGAAATTTTGTGAAGTCACTTTATTTTTGTCATTTTGATTAGAGTTCTTTTACTTTGTTACCAGAACCTAAAATATGCAATGCCTGGTTTATTTGCTAATTTTAATGTGAGCCTCTAAAAACATCAAAGTGTTTCCCAAAGTGGAAGGTTCTGGAAGTGCTCTGTCACCTGAACAGATTTAAGAACCTTTATTTAGAGAGCTGAAAGAGTGACAGGTTCAAGTGTTGAGATAACATTGAAAAGAGAGGAAAGAGTCAATACTGAGAACTAAGCATGGAATTATCACTGGTTTGGTAGCTGTTACCCTTGTAACATGTTTTAGTGAGGCCACATCTTTTGTACATATCTAAATTGTTTTGGTTGATTAAGGGAGGAGTTTTCTGCCACGATGTTCTCTTACTTAGTAGAAGGGAAATCAGGGAAGTTAAAAACACAGAGTAGTGTTCTCATGTCTTCAGGAACAACTGACTGTGTTGTGTGATCTCATAGAAAAAACCTGGATCAGAGGAACAGGAATGTGGATTAAATTCATTTCACTGGCTCCTCTATGGTTTTTCATTTGCACAATTGCCTCTCTGATCAATGAGAGAAATCACTTATTTAATAATAATAATAGCTACATAAATTGAGACGGTAATTATTAATAATGTCTATCACTTTGCTTTCATTATCTCAGCAATCTTAATGACAAATGTAAGTAATATACCACTATTTTCTAAGGAATTAAGTTACTTGAGCAAAAACATATCAGTAGTAACCTAATCTCCAATTCCATGGCCATTAAAGTATATTTTTAGAGATTACTTCCTTATTGAAACATTTAATCCACAAATGAAGAAAGAGGCTCAAGAGTCTTTGGAAGAAAGCATATCTCACAAGTCTCAGGAGGTTCCAGAAACTTACAGGATTCACAGAGCACCTTTCTAGGGCTGTGTAAACAGTAAAACTTGCTGGAGGGAACAGGCTCTCCAACTAGCTGAGCTCTATGTTGCCTGAAAACAGTTTGGGGTACCTAAAGGATACAAATTTCCTGACTTGTTGCCCATGCTGATAGGGGCATTTCAGTGATTCAAAAGCCTTTGTATCACCCATGCAAACCCTCACAAACACTCCTGTAAGTCACCCCAATAAACACATTGGTTCTCCAAGGTGGACTTTGGTGGAGTCATTTTGTCTGTCATCAATGCCTTCTACAGGTAGGGAGAGGTAGATGTTTGCACCTATCCAGGAAGAGTCTCACACACACAGGCACACTATATTCCTCGATATCTATGTTTGGCCCAGGGTTAAAAACAGAGTAAGTCAATCCAAAATTGTTTTGTTCAATTGACTAAAAATGTGTTTTTATTGATGTTGGAAAGTGACCTTGGCAGTTAAGCATGCTTGCTGCTCTTCCAGAGGATGGGATTTCCAGTACCCACACCAATGTCTCACAATGGCCTATAACGTCAACTCCAAGGGATCCAATGACTTCTTGTGGCTTCTGTGGGCACCCACATGCATGCATGTGTGCATACACAAACATACATAAAAATATTTTTGAATTATTTTTAATTATCTTTATTATATTTGTTTACTGTGTATATACATGTGTGTGCCAAAGCACTTGTATAGATATCAGTATAACTTGACACTGACAGTACTCTTTCTACCATGTAGGTCTTGGGCATAGAACCCAGGTATCTGGTTGCCATGCTTGGCATCAGGATTTTATTCACAACAGAAATGAAATTCTGACCCACTTGGTAGTATGAAGACTCAAGTGTTTTTCCACTTCTCATTCTGCTTCTCACTTCCACACCCTTCCCAAACTCACTCAATCTTTCTTCAGTGTCTAGTGTCTTATTGGCACCTAAAATGCCCAGCAGAGGAAACATGACTTAGGGACATCTTTGACAGGTACCCTTTCCAGGAGTTTTTAGCACAGACTAGACTACCTATGGGCAAGTGGTTGGTGTGAAAATGAATCATCTGTGTAATTGATGAGCTGAGACAATGTTAATGACCTTGACACTGAGAGTCTGGGTGAACCTTGAAGTTTCAGTTGTTTGTGTCAGTAGCTTTAGTACATAGCTTAGCAGTAGCCTCCTGCATCCCTTGCTGAAAATAACACCTCCAGTGCATATCTTGTGGTGGTAAACTGTTTTTCAGTTAGTCAGACAGCATTTTAGTCCATTTCAAACCACTTTTGATCACCAAACTTTCAGAGACAGGTGAATATTTTGATGAAAATACTTTAACCATCAGAAAGCTAAAGATCTCCACCTTCAGCGTACACCATTGTCATTATTTTCTAAATATATGTCACAAGAACCATGAAGTTAGTCTATCACTGCACATTTCCCCATGCTTCAGACAGTGCTGTTTATCTATCCTACCAACACCCCTAAGCTCTGTCTTCAGGGATCCTAGCTTAAGGTCCTCTTCCCCATATCATCACATTCAGCATCCTAGACACTGAACATTATAATAATAGCCACTTTCCTGATTGCTGTGAGCAAATACCCAGCCAAAACAACTTAAAGAAGGAAGGGTTTATTTTGGATCACAGTTCCAGGATTCAGTCCATCATTGTTATAAAGACTGGTAGCAAGTCAAATGGACCCAGTCAAGAAGCAGAGTGAGAAATGAATTCTGATGTTCAGCACACTTTCTTCTTGTAATGCAGCCCAGGACCACAATCCATAGCATAGAACCACCAACAATTAGAATGACTCATCCAATTCAATTAACCTAATTTAGAAGCTTCATCAAAAAATGCAGAGATTTTTCCATAACAATTCTGAGTCCAAACAAGTTGACCCCAGTCTTTCAGTAATGGGAATATCTCATGGTGTGCAAAGTGAGACTGTTCACCATCAACTTCACATGTGTGGAGGCTCAAATTACTCCAGGTCAGAAAATCTGAGCTTGCTTTACCCAGCAGGGCTACATAAGGGAACAATTTGACCACAGGCATGGTTACTAGGTGTTTGGAAGGGTCTACACTTGGATGTGCGGTGTGCTTTGGTCTTGCAGGCGAGGTCTTTTGCCACTCCCCTTGGCATGTTATAAAAAGCCTTTTGTATAAACTTTCAAGGCCATTGGGTAGTTATCCAGGCCCTCCTGAAGATATCCTGTGTTTCTGTCTCTCTTCTCATCAAGGTCTCTCTTTCTATCCGATATTTTCTTATCCCTCTCTCATGAGAACCCTTCAAAAGATGGGAGCAGGCCATCTTTTGAAGGGTTCTCATGTGATAAAAGGGGCATGTGTGATGTCTGCTTTGTATTTCTCTGACAGATTTTTATTCTGTTAGAGAAGTTTTAGTAATCCTAAACTATGTTGCCATTTAAAGTAATTAGACAAAGGCACACACAGACACTTAAGGAATAATGAAACTTAAACAATAATGCTCCTTTTTCTCCTGGTGCTTTTAACTACCATTATTCATACATATGTACCGTGCTAAGTGGCTTTTAGAAAGGCTACTGTTTGTGGGTCTGTTGGTGTATATAAGTGGGTACATGTTTATGTGGGTGTACGTTTGTGTGGAAGCTACAGATAAGTCTTTGATTTTATTCTGTAGTCAGAAATTTCTCTGGTCCTGCCTTGCCCAGGAGTCCAGATGAATCTCTCCTACCCATTGTCCGATAGCTGCTTATAAAATAATTACTCAGAGGCTTATATTAATTATAAACTGTCTGGCCTATGACTTCAGCTTCTTGCTAGCTAGCTCTTTCATCTTAAATTAATCCATTCTTATTAATCTATATGTTGCCATGTGGCCATAGCATTGCCAGTCTGCTGGCATATTGCTCCTTGGATGGTAGGCTGGCATCTCCTCTGCCTCTTTTCTTCCCTTCTTTATTAACCAACCATAGCAACACATATTCACAGCATACAGAAAGATACCCCACAGCATTATTTCTCAGAAGCCATTACTTTGATTTTTTGAGACATGGCCTCACATTGGCCTGGAGCTTGCTGATTTGTCCATGATGGCTGGTCAGCCCTAGAGATTTTCCTGTCTCTGCCTCTCAGAGCTGGCTTGCAGTACACAGTACTAAGCCTGGGTTCAAAACAAAATAAACTAAGGAAAGAATAATATAGGTTCTGAGGTTAAAAGTCGGTGTCTTATACTCGTGGACAAGCATTCTAATGACTGTCTTCCAAGAACAGTATACTTGACTTTTTTTTTTTTTTCAGAGCTGAGGACCGAACCCAGGGCTTTGCACTTGCTAGGCAAGCGCTCTACCACTGAGCTAAATCCCCAACCCCTAAAATGTGATTTATTTATTTATTTAGTATACAGAAGAGGGCGCCAGATCTCATTACAGATGGTTGTGAGCCACCATGTGGGTGCTGGGAATTGAACTCAGGACCTCAGGAAGAGCAGTCAGTGCTCTTAACCTCTGAGCCATCTCTCCAGCTATACTTGACTCTTAATTTGTTTGTTCATTAGAAATTAAGAGTATACTCTCTCCCTCTGTCAATCCCTCCCCAACCTGATCCCTCATATTCTCATCCCCACCTGCTCCTAGTCAACCCACAAAATCTATTCTGTTTCCCCTTCCCAGGGAGAGCCACACATCATTCTCACCTAGAGCTCTCCTCTTTATCTAACTTCTCTGGATTTGTGGATTGAAGGGGAATTATCCTTTACTTAACAGGTAATATCCACTTATAAGTGAGTACATATCTTGTTTGTCTTTCTGGGTCTGGGATGCCTCACTCAGGATGATTTTTTTCTCATATGGGGAGAAATGGAAATAGATAGAAATTTAGGGTGTGATATGGAAACCTAGTACAGTGGAAACTTCCCAGAACCTATAGGGTTGACCCTAGTGAGGACTCTAGTAATGGAGAATATGGAGCCTGACAGCCATCTTCTGTAACCAGGCTAGACAAAAACCCAGCCACAAAGTCTGTGACCTGCAACCTGCCCTGTCTCCAAGATGCACTGGGGCAAAGGTGGCTCAGAGCTTTTGGGAGTGCCCAAAAATGACTGGTCTAAGCTGAGGCTCACACCACAAGAGGGAGTCCATGACAGACACTGCCTAGATGGCCAGAATCCAGAAACCAGATGGCTCAGAGACCTAGGGGAGAACCAGATAGGACTAACAAGGAAAAGAGAAAAAGCCAATGAACTGATTCCTAGTGATATTCTGCTATACTCATCGAGAGGTGCCTAGCCCAGTCCCCATCAAGAAGGTTTTCTCTTTCTGCTGACTGACTCAGATGCAGAGACCCACAGCCAAACATTAGACAGAACTGAAGGAACTCTGCAGAAGAGGGGAAGGAAAGATTGTAGGAGCCAGAGGGGTTGAGGACACCAGGAGAACATGACCCATAGAATCAATTAGGCAGGGCTCACAGGGCCCACAGAGACTGAAGTGTCAATCACAGAGCCTACATGGGTCTGTACCAGGCAGTCTGCATACAAGCTGTGGTTCTTTAGTTGGGGGGTTTTGAGGGACTTTAACAATGGGAGTAGATAGAGATGTCTCTGACTATTTTGTCTGCATATGGGAGCTTTCCCTACCACTGGGTTGCTTGTCCAGTCTTGATATGAGGGTATAGGCTTAGTCTCATTGTTTGTTGTTATGCAGAGTTTGGTTGATATCACTGGGAAGGCAGGCCTGCTCTTTTCTGAATGGAAACAGAGGAACAGTGGGTCTGGGGAGACGAGGGTATTGGGGGGGTTGGAGGAGGAGAGGGAAGGGAGGCTGAGATTGAGATGTATTGTATGAGAGAAGAATAAATAAAATAAAAAATATTTTTAAATATAGAAAGTAACATAGGTGGAGATAGAGACAGGGAGACTGAGAAAGTGCACACATTGTGTGGACTCAGAGGAAATACATAGATGGATAACTGGGTTGAACCTGTCTGTAGTCCTCAGCTTCCTCCCTCATACAGCACAATGCATATCCTCTTTTCTAATCCCAATGAATTCTGAGAATTTCCCAATTTGAATCTCCTTGTGCTTTCCCTGCTAAGACTCCATACCACTATTTCTACTTCCTTCTTCAAGCTCATTCCTTCTTAACCCAAGTTCACTACTACCATCAGCCTGACCTTCACAGTAACTGTTAAACTTTCTGTTCTCAGCCAGACTTTTTCTATTTTGTCCTAATAAAGAGTATCTTTTCCAGGGACTCCTAGCCATAAGGCATGTGCTTATTTCTTTAGGTATTCCATTATACTGTGAGCTATGTGAAGGCATTAGCCATAGCTGTACTTTATTCTTTTGCTTGTTTTTCATATTTTTACCTTGGGACTTAGTTATAGCTCCCCAGCACATCTAGCAGGCTCACAGTAACATTATTCAGGGATAAAGAAAAGAATCATAAAGATCTCATGCGCTAATGCTACAAGGGCAGAGGTACATGAATAAGCAGAACAGATTATGACAAACTGTGGGCATCTAGGCAGGGTGGGCATCACTGCCTGTGCCTTCATTTTCATTTCACGAGGAAACCCATTTGTCACCAATCACCAAGAATAATCAGTTTCTGTCCACATTGAACTTAAATACAAACCAAAGTGCAGGGCAAGAGTTACCTTTCAGAGGGAACTGTTGACAGAGAGAGGGGAGAATTGGCCCAGGCTATTTCAGCTGTTCAGCCTGAGAGAGCACATATAACCTGGACTTCAGAACCCCAGGCATGGGATGTTGTCTTTCACACTTAGGATGGGTTCATCAATCCAGTCTACACACTCCCTCACAGACATGCCCAGAAGCTTGTCACTTCTTAAACTGCCAATCAACACTAACTATCATATGATCTTAAATGTAGAGATTGGGTGAGGAAAAAAGTGAGGTAGAGAAAAGAGGTGAACTGGGCAAAGTGTGAGTGTGGCAGCAGGGCATTTTGGAGGAACAACATGCCATCTGCTTTTCTAAGAAAGAGAATAAGGACGGTGCTTGGTTGTGGTGAGGGAAAAGAGAAAGGCTTGGAGAGAGGTGTTGAGTGGAATAATCCTTCAAGCAGGAACTTTATTCATGTTGGAAGGGCCACAGAGTATAACCTGTGTTCGGGGTCTAGGCTAGTGTCCCTGTGATCTTTGTCTCTCATCCAAAATACTGAATATAAGGGTTCACAGAGAGTTCTCAAGGAAGCATGATAACTTATTTGAGCAAAGAGATAGTGCAAATTCAGAATGGATATCTGTCAAGACTGAGAGTAAGCCACATGAGTCAATATACCCAAGGGTCCCAACTGTTGTTTGGGGCTTTCATTTATGAGGTTCAAGAGAAGGAAGTGTGTTTACTAAGGAGTTTAACATGGGCAATTCTCTGTTTCTTGATAGACTAGACTATATAATCATTTCTCTATATGTGTGTCCCTTCCCATAATACATCTTATTTTAATCATATTCATGCCCAATTATGCCTAAGCATAATTAGTAAATAGGAAATTCTCCCTAAAAGGTTGCAAAAGACACCAGATTTGCGTTACTGCATATATACTTCAAACAAGTTCAGGGCAGACCAGCCTTTCTATTCTTCATACCTCGAGGCACTGAAAATACACTTGAAAGAAATTGTCTAAATTTGAGCCTGCTGGGGTGGAAAAACTTATACAATTTTTCTGAGGAGATATATGGGCAAGAAGAGCGTGAGCTTCAGCCCTACAGTGGCCTCCTGAGACTAACATATACATGTGTTCTAGTTTGCTTTCCATGGTGGTGATAAAACTCTGAAAACAAGCAACTTAGGGGAGGAAGCTTATTTCAGCTCACACTTCCAGGACACAGACCACCATTTATGGAAATTGGATCCAAAATTCTAGTAGGAACTGAAGCAGAAACCATGGAGCAATGTAGACTTATGCTTAGGTAGCTTTGTTTTACAGAGTGTATGAGTGTAGACAGTTTTCAAAACAGTCTTATTAATAAAATCTCCAAGCCAGAATTTGGGGTTAAAGCCTGAGAGAGATCAGAGGAATGGGAACAGCCACATGCTAACCTCACCTCACCAACTCTGCAGCTCCCAAAGACCAGCTACTTCCTATCTACCCATGCCTATATGCCTTGCTGTTTTGCCATCTGATTTGCCCTCTCTGTCCAACTACATCACTTCCTCTTCCTTCCCAGGTCTGTCACTTCCTGTCTGTCTGTACAGACCTCCATGGTTAACTAGTGTTGGAATTTAAGACATGTGCCACCCCTCCTGGCTCTGTTCCCAGTGTGGCCTTGAACTGACAGAGATCCAGACAGATCCCTGCCTGCCAAGTGGCAGGATTAAAGGCATGAGCTACCTTATGGTAATTGCCTGACTTCTATATAGTGGCTGGCTTTTTCCTCTGATCTCCAGGCAAATTTTATTACCAATTCTCATTTACTACAATAATAACAGGGAAAGAAAAAGCTTCATTGAAACAATAATAATCATGCTCAATTAGTAATACAGCCTGTAACTGAAGCACCTTGTCCTTGGATAAAACACATCAAGAAATAAGGACAAACTTCTCAATATGCATGAGTCCACATATGCGGAAATAAGAAAAAAACAAATAGCCAACTGTGATACAAGTAAAATCTCCCAAAATGGTGACACAGTCTTTGTGTGCTTGGTAAGGAACAGGTTAAATCCAGAACAAAATTACAGTATAAGCAATGAGAAACTACTCTGTGAGGACCTAGAGTCACTTAATCAGCAAGACAAGCCAAGTTCAGGAACCTTGGATGACTTCCTTCCGGTGTGAGGTTCCAGAGAGACAAGCGACCATGTTTTCTCTCCATGACTCCAAGCAGCAGACCTGTAATTAGACAGGCTTATAAATAAAAATAAGTACCTTTCACCTTTTAGAAAAGAAATTTAAGGACTGGAGAGATAGGTCAGTTGGCGAATTTCTTACCTTTGAGGATGAAGACCTGAGTTTGATTTCAGCAAAGGCATGTCTTAAAAATCTTGGAGTAGTAGTGTGTGCTTCTCATCCCAGCACAGGGAGATGGAGACAGGCAGATTCCTGGAGCTCATAGGTAGCCAGATTAGCTTACTTGGCAAGTACCAGGCCAGAGAGAGACCTTGTCTCCAAAAGGACAATGGAAACATCTGAAAGATGACAGCCAAAGTTGACCTCTCCGCTTCCATGTGCTTATGTGCACAGGCATGGGAGCACACACACACACATACACACACACACACACACACACACACACACACACACACACACACAGAGTAAGCAGAAAAAGAAAAGAAATTTTTATATCGTTAGTGTTCTTAAAATGAGAATTAACTCACAAAACACACACATACACACACACACACACACACACACAACTATAGACTCAGCCTCTCTAGAGTTCATTGGTATATATCTTTTTTTTTTTTTTTTTGGTTTTTGAGACAGGGTTTCTCTGTGTGGTTTTGGTGCTTGTCTTGGATCTTGCTCTGTAGACCAGGCTGGCTTCCAACTCACAGATATCTGCTTGGCTCTGCCTCCAGAGTGCTGGGATTAAAGGTGTGTGCCACCTCCACCTGGCAATTAGTTAACAACTGAAGGTAAATGTACCCTAAGACAGAGGAAACAAATGTGGTAGAAAACAGAGACCTTCAGGGAACAGAACAGGTATACACCAATGAGGAGCTTTTTTGAGACTCCATACTAAATAATGACAAAGAAAGGTGGGGCATGCATCAGTGGATAAAGCATTTGCTATGCAAGCATGAGTTTGGGTTATTAGAACCCATGTAGAAGTTGGCTGTGGCAACAGAGACCTGTTTCCCCAATCCTGGGGTGAAGAGAAAGACAGGCAGTTGCTGGGAGCTCACTGACCTGCCATTCTACCCAAATCAATCAGCTTCAGATTCAATGAAGAGACACTGTCTCAAAAATAATATGATTGACGAAGACACCTGATATCAGCCTCTCACTTCTACAAGTCTGTACAGAAACATAACATACACAAAAGAAGGAAGGAAGAAAAATATGGAGGAAAATTTAAATAATATATTCCACTTTTTTTTTTTGCTTTCAAACAAAGGATGTGGCTATGTGAAAACACCAGTTTCACCTGGATGCTGTGGAAGACATGTTACATAAACTGGAAGGAGTTCCCATGAGTCTACCATCAGCCAGAAAGGCTAGTATATAATGTCAGTACCGTGTGGTACAAAAAAAGGGGCTTTCTGAGAATCACACATTAAGTAAATTTTAAAAAGTCACCTTGCATTTTTCTGGAATAAAAAATAAGGAAAAAATTAAGGTACATGGAGTCAACTGCTTTTCACTTGTAAGAAAAGAACTGCAGGTAAGGGCTGTGGGGACAGCTCAGTGGATAAAACCATGAGGACCCATGTTTGCTTCCCAGATCCCATGTAAAAGACAGGTGGGGCAGTGTGTATTTGTAATTGCAGTACTGGGGTATGGAGACCGGAGGATCCTGGGACTTCCCAGTCTGACAATTTAGCCAACAAGGTGAACCTCATGTTCAGTAGGAGACCCTGTCTCAAAAGGTAAGTTGGAGAAGTGAAGAATAAAAGACATCCCAACATCAACCTCTGGTCTCCTTGCATGCCTGTATAAGCAAACACACACACACACACACACACACACACACACACAAAAAAAAAAAAAAATACAGGCCCTCAGACCATAGCATGCTGGAGATACCAGACATTCCATGAAACCCAGCCCATAGGCAGCAAAACCTGCCCAATTAGAAACAAAGACCTAGTCTGCCAACTAAAATGGGAACAAAGGTTGAGTCAACAGCTTCAGGATGTGGTTGGGAAAGTCTTTGAGTGGAAAGTCCCTATATGTTCTAATCCTGGTTTTTTTTTTTTTTTTTTTTTTTTTTTTTTTGTGTGTGTGTGTGAATTAAAGGCTATGTACTGTAATACTGTGGGATGATCATTTTGTACATTGTGAATATGTGTTGCTCTCATTGGTTGAAAAATAAAGCTATTTAGCCAATAGCCAGGAAGAATAGGATTAGGCAGTATAATCAAACTGGAGATGAAGAAGGGTGGAGTTGGGGAGACTCCAGCCATCCAGTCAGTGAGGAAGCAAGAAGTATAGAAGATGAGGTACCAAGACATGTGGTTAAACACAGGTAAGAATTATGGGTTAATTTAAGTGTAAGAGCTAGTTGCTAATAAGCCAGAGCTACTGGCCAAGCATTTATAAGTAATATTAAGCCTCTGAGTCAATTATTTGGAAATTGCTGTACGATGACAGGGTGGGATAGAGAAAAGCTTCCACTTACACTGTAAGGCTACATGATTTGGGCAAGATCCTTTGGCTGGCAATACTTTCTATTTGACTTTAAGAGTGACAGTGTGGTGGTCTCTGGTGAGCTTACCTTGTATTGTACACCCACATACATACACAAGTATATAATACACACACCCCTATATGATACACATATACACACTAAAATAAAAACAAAACACATAGGCCAATACTGTTTGAGTCACAAAATCTTAAAAGAAATGTCTTAGATAAATCATATTTGTGTTTTCATTTCTGAGTTGAAACCTCTGAAACACAATCCTGAAGTTATTCCAAATATGTCTTCCTCAATGGTCATACTTATTCAACATAAAACAAACTTTTTGAACAAATATTGGGAAAATGAAATGAACAAAAAAAGAGTAAAACTTTGAACATTATTTGGTCTGCATTAAAATGCAGCCTGTTGGCATTTACAGAGGTGAGTATTCACCATATGAATCTGAATCATGAACAATATTATAGACATTGGAAACATAATTTGGAGACATATAGGAATACTTTCCCCAGTAATAAAAAGTTTTATAATGTTAAGTGATTCATTCCATTACTGAATATAAGCTTATATAATGTAAGTGTAGAACTCTGGACTGTTAAGCACATTCACATTCGTTGAACAATATTATATTTTTATTCACATTTGTTCATTGTGTGTGGGGAGGCATTTATGTGGAGGTCAGAAGACAATTTAAGAAGAAATATTTATAAATTGTTGTTACTCTTGCACCTAAGGCTCAAAGAACATGGTGGAAGGGGAACCAGAGGACCAGGGAATTTGCTCCGAGATGGTGTCTCTTAGTAATGTCAGAATCTACATCCATAAACTCTCACCAACATGATTGCCCAAACATGACATGAACAAGGATGACACTACAGAACATATTACACTGTGTGGAAAAAATACCACAAGATCTTATTCAAGGCTAGGACTTAGAGGTGTTCCTCCACAGGGAAGCATACTAATTGGTTGTCCAGTGTCAAGTGGTCAGCCCTGAAAACATACACACAAGTAAAATTTTACAGATGTAACAGATTATATTTAAGGAAATACATGTATGCATGCGTGCGTGCATGTGTGTGTGTGTGTGTGTGTGTGTGTGTGTGTGTGTGTGTGTGTATGTGTTATCCATGCAATAGCAGTTAATGAAAAGGAGCCCACAAATTTGAGGAGTGTATAGGAAGATTTAGAGGAATAAAAGGAAAGAGGGAAATGTCATAATTACATTATAATCTCAAAATGAAATAAAGTAAGATAAAGAAAAAGAAATAATCTTTATAAAGAAGAGGGGAAACTATAACACAAGAGGGTTGGGTTTTTTCTTCCTCTGTTCGGGTCCTGGGGCTCAAACTCAGGCTTGACAGCAAGAGTTTTCACCCACTGAGCCCTTGTGTTGGTTCCACTGATGTATTTTTAAATCCCTGATTCTATATATATTTAACTTTTCCTGTCATTACAATATTGCCCAAATGAACATACCAGTAGAAATGCATATTACATTTTTTTTTCACAAATTTTCCTTCATTTATATACCAAAGCATACATGAATGCTAATATCTGTACCCATTTGGAACAGAATGGGTTTCCACTATATTTTCCTTATTTATCTGACAAGAAAAATATCCATATTCCAGTACCATACTAATTTTCATTTAATCGTTTTTTAATAATTCTGAATGTTTTCCAAATTTGTATTCACAACAAATTCTTGGCGTGCTTATCTTAGTTTCAACATACATTTTTTTTAGGTCTGCGCATATGTATGAGAACTGTGGTATTTGTTTCTTTCAGTGATGTAGTTTGCTAAGATTTATTATGAAAACTGCTTAGCAGTTAGTTTTCAAAGAGGAATCCAGCCCCATGTGGTAGTGGATAACTATAATCTAACCTCTGGGGTGCTAGAATCAGCAAGATTAGAAATTCAAGTTAATTCTTAGCAATATATCAAATCCAATGTTAGTCTGGGCCACATGAGACCCTTCTCAAAAACAAACAAATAAGCAACAACAACAACAAAACACAAGAGGAATATTTGACTTTGGGTCTTATTTTTCTGTGGTCTAGAATGAATATTTAGAGCTGTGGTATGACCATTGATAAACAATCCTGACCAACATCATATTCCATCTAAATGGAGACAGACTCTTCTAATAGGCACCCTCACCCTGGGTAGCAAGCAGTACTGCTCTTGCCCAACTTGTTTAGATTCACCTCACCTGAAAATATATCAAAGAAGTTCCTGAGATTAATGTGGGAGACCAGCTGATACATTTTTCCCCCAGGGTACTCTTGAAGAAGGAGAAGTGAGAAATATTTAGATAGAAGAATAGAGGGAAGAAAAATAGATAGAAACACAGGATAGCCTCGGGAGGGCCTGGATCATTATCCACTGGCCTCTTTTTTCTCATCTAGAGGGCTTTTTTATAGGAATACCAAGGGGTAGAGCAAAAATCTTCCCCTAGCAGAGCCACGTGCAAACCATTCCAATTACCTAGTAACCACACACATGGTCAAGCTAACCATCCGCTAACGCAGCTCTGCTGGGTAAAGCAAGCTTAGATATCACTAGGAACCTTCGTGGGTCTCCACAGATTAATTAACATTTAAGCACTGCCTTCCTATCTTGAGTGGTGGATACAGACACAAATTAAAATACTATCAATTCCACATAAAAATTAATTCAAGAGCTAGGAAGATGACTCAGTTCATAAAGCTCTTGCCTTGCAAGCAAGAGGACTTGAATTTGATCCCTGAACTCACATAAAAAGTTGGTATTTGTGAATTGATATTGTAATCCCAGGGCTGAGAACATGGGCCCTTTAGGCTCACTGGACAGCCAGTCTAGCCTATTTTGTGAAGCCCAAGACTGTAAGAGTTCCTGACTCAAAAAAGCAAGGTGGATGACACCTGAGAAAATACAGCTAACTTGTTCCTTTGGTCTACACAAATGCTCCATTTTGGACATTCTCAGGTTCATTGGGTCGCCATGGGATGAGAATGAATTAGTATAAGAGTTCTTCCTGTTGAAGTTGTATATGAACTCCCAGTAGTCCCAGTTGAAGGCTCTTTCTAGGAGATATCAACTCCTTAGTTCATGGGTAAGTTGACTGGGTGGCTCTGCAGGGGTCACAGACACAAAGATACATACACCAACAGTTGACAGTTTGGAAAGCACATGTACAAGTTGAAGGCTCATGGAAGACAGAAACCCTGATGGCCATAGATGGTGGAAGGTCTTGTAAGAGAATAGTTAATAGAGGCCGAATACGACCAAAATACATTACATAAATATATGAAATCATCAAAGACTAAATAAAAATATTTTAAAATGTTACTCTGATGATATCTACTATAGGTGAAAACCAAGCTTCCCACCAGAATGAAAAATAACTCTTAAAGTGTTTCCTATTTTATTTGAGATATATTTTTTACTGCGAACATCATGAATGGGATTTAGCTGTCTCAGTTCTGCTTCCTCGTTTTGTTAACAGTCATCCCACTGCTAACTCATTTCCAGCATGTTAATGGCTCCCTACTCTTCCTCCGGATTGCTTTACCACAGCTCATTTAACACAGTGTTCATCCACTAGCACATCACAGCACAATGGTAAAATGGAAATTTTTGATAGAGGTGTTGTCAACATGTGGTCAGTTTTCATTATATGTATGCATATTTTTAAGACAACCAAGTGTCATGTCAGTGTCTGCTAGTTGAAACATAAAAATGGATATAAGACAGAAAAAAATCAAATTCATTGGTTACTAAAGATCATATATTTATTTAAATGTTTAATGATTTTACTCCAAAATTATGAGTGAAATTCACTACAAGAATTAAACTGCTCTTTTCTAATAAAACTGAAGTCAAAACTGACAAGATAAAAGGCATACGAAAAATGGTATTAACCAAGTCCTTCATAATCTCATACTTCAAAACTTGTCTTAGTTTCTGTTTCTGTTGTGATAAAATACCCTAACAAAAATAATTTTATTTTGTCTCAAAATGTGAAGGTAGAGTCTGTCATAGCAGACATAGTTGAGGTGGCAAGAGTTTAAGCATTTGGTCACATAGCATCTGCAACTAGAAAGCAAATGGATTAATTGCACTCTCCTCACTTTCTTTTCTCTGTGAAGTCCAGGATCTAAGCCTAGAGACTGGTACCCCCCACAGTGGGGAGATCTTCCCACTTCAATAAACCTAGTTTACATAATGCTCCATAGATATGCTCAGAGGCCCAACTCCCAGGTGATCCTTGATGGCATCAGGTTGACTTTTGAGTTTAACTATTATGGATTCTTTTTCTTTCTCTTTGGTCTTAGCTGTAGAATTTAATGAATGGCATACAACTATCATCAGTTCACAGGCTTCATTATCTTTTCTTTCTTTTTATTCTTCTTTTTCCAAAACCAATTCTACATTGTCTCTTAGACAAGAAATCCAATGCAATTGTTGCAAACTCTTGGATTTGTACATAACCTTGTTAAAATATAATCTTACTTTTCATATTTTTAAATTATGTGAATAGTGTTGTGCTGGGGAGCTGGGACATTTGTGTGTACAGACTGTTGCACCTTTAAGTTATTCCTAAACACAGGGTCTCCAACAAACTTTGTGTGTATTTTCCCACCTTTGTCTCTGTCTCTGTCTCTGTCTCTCTCTCTCTCTCTCTCTCTCTGCACATGTGTCTCTGTTTATATGTGTTTATATCTGAATATGTTCAGATTTGATGTATATATTCACAGCAGAAAACAGTTAGCAACAATAAATTCGATGGAAAACACACACACATGGAGACCAACAGACAGACAGACAGACACAAACACACAATTACACTGACATATATGCATAAATACATGTATTTATGTATATATATAATAAATATAAGTACAAGTACACACACAAACACACATATACATACACAAATACGAACACAAATACAAACACATATGTAGACAATTATGCATAACTACACACAAAATCATGCATACACACATCTCAAACACATAGATACAGA
The DNA here is from genome assembly GCF_004664715.2 of Peromyscus leucopus. Classification (NCBI taxonomy): domain Eukaryota; kingdom Metazoa; phylum Chordata; class Mammalia; order Rodentia; family Cricetidae; genus Peromyscus; species Peromyscus leucopus. The sequence goes on along the minus strand of NC_051076.1, from coordinate 76,531,238 downwards.
CAGACAGACAGATGGGCTTGTGCACACGCACACACACACACACACACACACACACACACACACACACACACACACATGAGCAAGCCTACTTTACATACTTGGAAAGAGGGAGGCTCTCCTGAAAAATTGTCCCTATCAGATTGGCCTGTGGGCATGTCTCTAGAGCATTGTTGATGCTAATTTAGGCCAGAAGGCTCACCCACCATGGTCGGTGCTTCCCCTGGTCAGATAATCCTGGAATGTATAAGAAAGCAGCTGAGAAAACTAGGAGAGGCAAGCCTGTCAGTATCAATCCTCCATGGTCTCTGCTTCTGGCTTTGCTTTCAGGTTTCTATCTGCCTTGAGCTACTGCCTTGGCTTCCCTAAATTATGGACTATGAAGTATAAGGTTAAATAGATCCTTCTACCCCAAGTTGCTTTTAGTCATGATGTTTATCATAACAACAGGGAAGCAAACTAGGACACCCCAAGGCATAAGTGCACATGTACACATGCACAAATAAAGTACAATTCACTAATTCATTTTCCTTGCAGTATTTTATTTGGGTATCTGGTAAGTCTTCATGTTCCCCTGCTGTAACACACCTCAAGGACCCCCTCTTACATGTTCTTAAGGCACTCAAGAGTTCTTTATTTCATGTTTTGATACTGAATGAGAGAAATGGAGCTTTACTTTTTGCCACTAGAAGGGTTTTAGTTTTATCATTTCTCCTACTATACTGGCATATCTGTTTTGTCATGTATAAATCTATAGCTGTATTTCTGAGCCTTTTTCAGAATTGAGTCAGTATTCATACTGACCATACATCCTCAACAATAGTTTTTAAGTAGCCATATATCCATTGGAATAAGCAATACCCCCATTTTATAAGGTAAACTGGAAAGCTTCATTCAACTTTCTAGGTTCCCGGAAATTTTTTTCTAAATGAATAAATAGATATTTCTTGAAAATTTCTAGTATTTCCTGGTTAATTCTCCAATAGCCAATTCAATTACTTTAACATTTATTAGATGTACTATGGATTTTTTTTTACTGACCATTTTTGGTATTTCATGTTTCCAAAGAAATTGAGCCTTTCACAAAAGTTTTCAAATGTATTTTCATGTAACAGCTCAGAACATGCCAATACATTTCAAAAATCTCTTCTGTCTTATTTAACTATCTAAAATAGAATTTTTGAGTGACTCTTTTGTTACTCATTTCCAAGTGTGTCACATTTTGATGAAATAACTCATTCTGCAAGACTTTGAGATATTGAAATAGATGATACTCCATTAGTGCTTTAAATGCAATAATTTTATCCTATAAATATAGTATATTTATTTTTGCTGTATTAATTTATCAATATATGTAAATGCAAAGGTATGGTTTAACAATTGAGTTATTGCATTGTTATTAGAAGAAAAGTGCTTGCTTCCTCTGCCTGCAGGTCCCAGAACTGGTCTCCTAATGCCCTAAGTCGTCCTGAATGAGAAGAGCATCCTATGAAACACAATCTCTATGAAACACAGTGAAAAATCTTGTCTAAACAAGAACTCCCTAGTTCTTGAATCCTAGTGTACTAATTAATTTTCTCCTTGGCTATAACAAAATACCCATCTGAGGGAAGTTAAGAAAGGGAGTGTTTGGGGGGCTCAGAGTTTGAGAATATATTCCATCATATGAGGGGGATGTGGTAGCTGGGCTTGAGGCAGGTTGTCACACTGTATCCAAAATCAGAAGTCAAATAAAAATATATGCTGGTGCTCACCTAACTTTCTACATTTCTTCTTTTTATTCACTTGTGGCCACAGCCACGGAATAGTGCCACTAACATTCATAGTGAATCTTCCCTTCTCGACTTGTGCCAGCCAGAAAACATTCATAGGTAATTCTGGGTTCTTCCACATTGGTAATCTTAATTAATCACACGCCAACATTCACAGGTGATTCTGGGTTTTCCTATGTTGGTTATCTTAATCACACATCAATATTCACAGGTGATTCTGGGTTCTGCCATGTTGGTAATCTTAATTAATCACATGCCAACATCCACAGGTGATTCTGGGTTCTATTATGTTGGTAATCTTAATCACATACCAACATTCACAGGTGATTCTGGGTTCTGCTATGTTGGTAATCTTAATCCTATACTAAGTATCCCAAACAATGAAATTCAACATTTCCTGTTAATAATAATGATGTCCTTTAACCACACCAGTGTTTATGGTAATTTGGTTTCTATTAATAAAGCCCCAGTGGATTAAGCACCCCACTGCCTGGGGGAAACAGCACATGATTAGATAATTGGAACTTCAAACCCATGCACCCAGCTTTGGAGATAGGAAGGAGGCAGATTGAATAAATAACCATTGGTCAATGATTTAGTCCAACATGATTATGTAATGATGCCATTGAAAAGCCCTAATGAAGAATTTTTTAAAAACCTGGTAAAAATAATTCACTTATGCACCAGGAAGTGCTTCCTTTTTTTTTTTTTTTTTTTTCTTTTTCCTGTGAGCCATTTCAACAGATTATAAGTCCTGGTGAAAGAGCCATGAAAGCCTGGCATTTAGCCGAGCTAAAAATGTTGTAAACTGGGAACTTACTACTTCCAATTGGCATCTGAAGTGGAGCAGCCTTGTGGGACTAAGCCCCCCAACATGGGGTCTGCACTGAACTAGTGTAGTTGATATCTGAATCTATCCCCAGGGTAGAGCACCACATGTTGGCTGCTAAGAGCTGTAGAAACCTCCGCACATTTGGTCTCAGATATGCTTACCTTGACTAAATTTTGTGAGCTGAGCTTCCCAAAAGGGGGGTGGGATAATCCCTTGCCTCTATTATAAATTCTACAAGGCTGATTAACTAATTTCAGTGCCCTCAATTATAGAGAATTAGAATGTTGCAGGTCCAGAACCAAATTATCTTGGGCTTCCTTTATAATAGGTACCCGGCTTTCATGGCTCAGACAGCACATGGATGTGTTCCTCTTCCAGGAAACACGTAAGTTCGGTCAAAGCGTGGAGAACAGAAAGTCTCCAAGGAGGAACGAATGTCACAAAGTAAAGTATATCCTTCTCGAAGGAGATGGCACAGTCAGTAAAGTGCTTTCATTGAAGTGTAAAGACCAGACCATCAGAGCCCACATGAGCTGACACCAAGGGTAGTGACATACACCTGTGACCCCAGTGCAGGGAGGCAGAATCCCAGGGCTCACCAGGCAGCCTAGCCTGCTTGGTAAGTTACATGTCAATGAGAAATCTTGTCTAATAAGAAGGTAATGGTGCCGCGGCTGTCCTCTAGCCTCCCCCATATGCACACTTTCACAGTGCACGTGCACTCCATAAGTACAGGCGTCTGCACACATTCAGAGAAGGAAAGAGAAACTATAGCCCTATACATTTCCTGATTATTCTTCACAATTTTGTTTTCCATTTACAATGAACCAGCTGCTTTACTTTCATGTGCCTCAGGAGTATTTTGTTTCCAGGATGCTTTCTCCATAGTTTCATATTCATTTCTTCTGTGTCCTGGTTAACATTTAGCATCAACTTGAAACAACACAGTCACCTGGGAAGAGAGAACTACCCTTGAAGAATTAGCCCATGGCCACACCTGAGAGACATAGTCTTGAGTCAGGATTGATGTGGGTGAACCCAGGCCACTGTGGGCAGCACCAGTCCCTGGACATGGGGGCCTTGGCTACATAAGAAAGCAAGCTGAGCCTTAACCAGCCAGCTAGCCAGTAAACAGCATTCTTCCATGGTTCCTGCTTGAGTTCCTGCCCTGACTTCCCTCAGTGATGGACTATGACCTGGAAGTGTAGGCAGAAATAAAACATTCCTTCCCTGGCCTACTTTTTAACAGTGTTTTATCACAAAAGAAAAGCTAGCTGCAACATTTCATTTCCCATTTTCTATCTTTCCCTCCTCCATGCCTCTCCAGTGTTCCAAAGCATGCTGCAATTTCAGAAGCCAAACTTCAGAAAAGTACTTTCATCCTAACTTTATATATGAGGGAGTTTAGGTACTGGGGATTTAAATAATTTGTCTGCATTACTCGACCACTAAGCAAGAGAGTGAATGTGTACTGTTATATCTAACTGCAACTCCCATGGCCCTTCCTTGGAATTTATATCATATAATATAAAATAAGCAGAAATCACTTCTAAGATACCATTTTCTAAGCCAATGGAAAAAAATCATCTTCAGTTTTCAAATTCTAGAACTGGGAGATCATTTCAAATTTGCCCGACAAACTCAAACACACAGGAGATATTTTCATTCCCAAATGTTCATTTCCATTCAGTGGAAATGAGAAGAAGCTTTTGAATAAATGTAAAGAAAGCCGTGTGTCTCATTTGCAAATACAACTCATGCAGAAACAACGTGCATAAGCCCCACAAATGGACAATGAGCATTGATGGTTTGGAACGTGGCAAGTGATGTGCACACAGCGAATGGGAACCTCCCACGGCTCTCCAGCGGAACAGTTATTAGCCCTCCTTGCAGGTAAGCAGTTTTCAATGCAATGTCATTACAACAGCCCTGGAAACAATGCAGCACATTTAATTTTTAATTACCACCTACTTGTCTGTTATGGGAACAGGCACAAGAGTGCCAAGTCAAATAATCTAGCAAATGGAAAATGTCACCTGATCTGTCACTTCTCCAAATTTTTCAAGGCAGAGTTAAAATCACAATCAATGGGCCAAGGAGGTGACTCAGTAGTGAAAGTCCTTGAAGGATAAGCATAAGGGCAGGAATTCCAGTCCCCAGAACTCATGTAAATGCCAGCTGGGCATGGAAGCCTGCTTATAATTCCAGCTTTATCAGGCAGAGGTGGAGAAACCCTAGAGAGACTTGCCACATAAGCAAGATCTGAGTTGAACTGAGACACCCTGCCTCAATGAATAAGGTTAAAGAGTGATTGAGGATGATTACTGGTATGGACCTCAGAAATCTACATGCACACACACTCTGGTAGTTGTAGGTCCACACACATCCAAACATGTATACACACACACACACACACACACACACACACACACACACACATGAAAATGGGAAAAATAACAAAATAATAAAATAATTGTCTATGGTGTTTGTTTGTGTTTTACATTATTGCGCATGTGACTGTTGAATCACAGGTGCTGTGCCATCCCTGACCTGGCTACCTCCTGTAGCCTTTCCCTCCTCCTAACTTCTGCCAGAAGCTAACAGGAAACACTTTCTGTGATCCTGCAATCTTTATCCCCTTCACCCTGCCAGGTGCCTGTCTGGGATCAAGCATGTGGTCTAGACTACTTATTAACTGTGCGTTGTGATATGGCCCAGACTATGAACCTTTAAGAGAGGTAATATCACTTTGCCTGGTAGGGAGCTAGAGGTTTACTGTTCACTGTGAGGTTTGAAATACCAATTCCCCTTAATAAAGTTCTCTCCTGAAGGATACTTTGTCTCAGAGCCTTTTTCTCAAACCACCTCTTATCTCCAGCCCCAAGTCTAACATATACTTTTTGGAAGAAAGGCTTATTTGAAATCAAGCAGATTATTTTGAGTAAGTCTAATGATTTGCCTATGATTGAGTTTCCTCTTTGTATGCCACAGTAGTATTAATCTCTATGGATCTGTGGGATTATCAGACAGAAACATTTTATATGTACAGCCCCTCTGTTTCAATCCAAGTAATCCATTCTATAAACCAACATTCAACAGATTTAGCCAAGTCTTGCCACCAATTAGATGGAAGTGAGCAGTCCTTAAAACAATACACAGATGCCTACAAGAGCCATTATAGATGACAGCAATCTATTTACTGTCCTATCCAAGTGGAGACAGAACTATAAAAGTTGAATAAGGAATGTCACGGAAAACATCCTGGGTGCTAAGGATTTTGCCAGTCACTTCACATTTCTACCTCAGCTAAGTTGGTTCAACTCTCCAATGTTGCTGTGATAGAATGCCCTGATAAAGCAACTTAAAAGAGAAATGACTTAATCTGGCTCACAGTTTGAGAGGATATATTCCACCATGGTGGGGAAGGCATGGAGGTAGGACACCAGCTGGTGACATTATATCCACAGCCAGAAAGCAGAGACTGATGACATATAGAATTCAGTTCCCATTCCTTTAGGCAGTTGAGGACTCCAACCCAGGAAAGTGGTACCACCCATATTTAGGTTGGCCCTTCCTACTATAGTTAAATCAATAAAGAAGATCCCTCACAGGCATAAAGAGAAGCGCCTTTCTAAGTGATTTCAGGTCCTGTCACATTGAAAATCAATTTAAGCCATCACAAGCATCATTACTAGAAACTATTATCCCATTCCAAAGTATCAACTCTCCATTAGGTCCCAGAGATTCAATGATCAAACACTATAAGAAGTACCTTTAAAAAAGTGGATTTACTGTGGCTTACTGTGTCAGGGGTCCCAAGCCCTCGGACAAGGAGGCCTCAAAGGAAAGGGGCAGTTCATATTATGGTGGCTAGGAAGCAAAGAAAGATGCTTCATGAGTTTTCTGTGGAAAATATAGGCATCAAGGACATGATACCCACCCCCCTCAGTGACCATCTTTCTCAACTTGGATCCTAACCCTACGTTTCATTGCTTTTCAATGTTTCCACAATGGTGTGGATCTACCAAGGGATTACTCCAGGGACCAGGTGAGTATTCTTGTGATCTAAGTATGTCTGGAAACTGAGACATACAGAGATGCACACTGTTAATCCCCTACACACTTCTAGATCCAGATAAGTAAACAGGAAAGATTAAGTATCACACTTACCTTTTTTGAAATTGATGGAAGAAATCATCGCTTAGTGAATAGGAGAGGGGGTATTCAGTGATGCCCTTCCAACCTGTCAGCCCTGTTGCCATGACACCAGTTATCTAGCTGGTAAATGGCACCAGCAATGTACCTGTAAGAAGGTGTGCAGTGTCTTCCAGGCAGGACACCACATGGCCCCGGTATCTCTTGAAGTACAGACTAAATATGTGTAAGTCTTAGCACCTCCACATTGAGTGATTTCAAAGACTGTACCTTGTCTTCATTCTAATTATCAAAATGATATGAAAATACTGAATCTTTTTTTAACCATTTATGTGAAAACTGAACATTTTAATGAAGTTACCTTACATTTGAGACATTTTTGTTTAGATTCCATTACCTGGTAAAATATGTCTAAAACTACTTTGGAAATTTTATATCCCTATTAAAAAGCAAAATATTATTAACTTTTTAAGGATTAGTAGTCTTAACATAAAGAATATTTTATTTATACAATGATTTCAAATCTATATCAGTAAGAGAAGAAAATAATGTGAATTTTCTGATTACTTCTCATATATTACGAGGCTAGCTATGAACCCTGGGCACTCCAAAGTTGATTGCTCTGAGATCGCTTGTACAAAAGAGCCAAAGATAATGTACATGAGCTCAGTGTTCAGTCTCAGAGACCTTGATAAAGGAGAACAGTAACTTGGCTTTGCTTCAAGAATGCTGAATATTCATTTATATGGTGCATATATAACAACATAATGTTTATGAAAGCATGCATGCAACATTAAAATCAGGTACTGCTATTATTACTAATAAATTTATATATACAATTTAAATGGGAGAAGAGGTGAAATAATCCTGGGTATCATTTATTGACTATATTTGTGTGTTATATTAGAAATTCCATCTGTAATAACTCATTATGTTTTTCTGTATCTTTCACAGGTTGGACCCTGGATCATAAATATTAAAAAGTATTATGTTATACACTTATAATGTTTTGAAATAATAGATCCAGAACCCACTGATAAAGCAGTTGTGAAGTGGAGAGAATTTTATTTTGTGGAATCCACACTTGCAATTCTGAATCCTAGAGCTAAAATCATAAGTATGAGAGGGTCTTTTTGATACACAGTGTTATGATGTAGCCCAGGCTGTGGGGATATTTGTGATTATCCTGCCTCTGACTTCTCATTGCAGGAGATAATCATGAGCCACCCTTGACTTGCAAATGTTGGGATGGCAATAATGAGCCACCATGTCCAGGACATCAGAGATGATTCACATCTTGTCTTATATACCTCTGAGATTCTTTCTCTTACCAAATGGCTGCAGAGTTCCTCATAACATAAGAAATGACCTTCTCCAAACCACTGACATCTCAGATTTGATTGCCTTGACACTCCATGATTCCCTTGAAAAAAGTTTGAAAGTGAAGGAACACCTCTACACCAGAGGTATGACTGATTTTCATCTGAAGGACTCTTCCATGGGTATTATTGGTTTTCATCTGCAGTGTTCTCTCTCTCTCTCTCTCTCTCTCTCTCTCTCTCTCTCTCTCTCTCTCACACACACACACACACATACACACACACACATACACACACACACATACACACACACACACACACACACACATCTCATCTCATCTCAATATTGACCTCAGTGAGTGACCTAGGAAAGCCAGTCTCAGTAAAAGGTATAGAGTAATATTGGTGCATTAAATTGAAATCACATTATTACCCTCTCAGAGATCATGTGGTCTCACAGAGTACCTGACCAACACTGTCCCTAAATGGTGTGGTTATCAGACTGATGCCCACTTACAGCTCCTCAGAACCAGAGAGACATTATGGAATTTTACAACAAACTAGATTTAAGGCTACAAGAATGGCTCAGTCAGCAAAGTTACTTGGCTTGTAACCATGAGGAGCTGATTTCAATCCCCTAAACTCTCTTAAAAATGTGAACCTTGAAGTTGTGATCATTAAGCCTCAGTATACTGAGTTCTGGGATTACAGACTTGTACCACAAGTCCTGGCTATATAAAAATTTTAAAAGCAGGAGAATTGATTTAAAATATACATACTTACAGCAAGACTGTTAGCAAGTGTAGCAATAATATAAAACAATTATCTGACTTTCATTAAGTATAAGAAAGAAGGGAATTAGTTGCATGGTATGAGGTAGGCTGACTCCAACTGTTGTTTTCTTTAGATTGCAATAAACATATAATGGAAGGCATTTCAAAAGAAAATTTAGGTGAAAAGGTAATACTCATAAATGTGGGCCCACTAGACAAATTCTTTGATGTCATACATATGCTATTATTTAAAAATTAATGTAGCTCCAGATCAGACCATGTTTCATGTAGCCCTGATCCTTTGATTCTTACAGTGAAACTTATTATGACATTCCATCAAGGTGTCAATGGCAGGGGAGGTCTTTTATACATTTCCAGGACTGTATCAATGGGAGGTTTATATTGCAAGTGTCTGGCCTTCTAGAGAAAGACAGCATCACTGGCAGTGAAGAATTATAGACAGAAAACTACTAAGCTTATGCTACTAAGCCCTGGTATATGTAGAACACCTGGCCATGTAAGAGCAACTGAATTTGGCTCTGGCACTGACCGGCTTTGGTCCAAACTGTGGCTGTAATTCAAACCTTCCACATGCGTGATAAAATTGAGCATATCCCATGAGGGGCCAAGCGTGAATATGACAAGAAGACACACCCATGCTTCATGAGAAAGCATTTCCAAATACCATGTCATTGTACCTGTTGCACCAGGGACAGTTCCCTGGAGACCACACACACACACACACACACACACACACACACACACACACACACACAGAGGAAGGACCTTCCAACCAAATGACAGAGGAAGAAAAACTTGCACTTAATTTGTAGATAATGGATCAGATCTTTTAGGCCAAAAAAATAATCACATTATTTCATCACTTGACTATGGAAAGATAACTCAAATGTTGTTATTCTGGTTTTATTTCTCTTGCTATGACAGAATATCTTGACCAAAAGCTACATAAAGGAGATAAAGTTAATTCATCCCACAGTTCCAGGTTAGTCCATCACTAAAAGGAAGTCAAGGCAAGCACCTGAAACAACTGATTATGAAAGACCCTAACCCTTCAGGCTAGTTTCAAGGGCCACCTGACTCAGCCATTATCCAACCTGTAACAATGTAACAATGTAAAAAGATTTCTGTTAAGAGATGTGCTCAACTGTGACTGGGATAGTTGCAAGTGTTCCAGGAAGGACCACTGTGACCTTTGTGTAAATTCCACTCCCGCCCTGATACCCCCTTGAGGTTTCGGGAAGAATGTACATGTGGACATAACTGTACCCACTCTGTGATCAGACCATGATCTGGTGAAATTGTATGGGAATTGTAATCTTATGACTTTTGTGGGGTTTTCCTTTAAAAGCACCCATGTGACTACAGTAAGATGTGACTCTTGTTCTTAGGAGCAGAGTTTGCCCATTTGTATAGTCGTTTCAATAAAAACCTCGTGCTGTTGCATCAACTGGACTGGAGCCTGGGTTCTTGGGGCGCCCACTCGAGAAGGTAGTACCCTGGGTCTGGGGTCTATCAATTACATCCACAGTCAATAGCAGAGTGTGAAAGAATGAATTCCTGCATTCTTAGTGTCCTCCATCTCTGTTTACTCTTATACAGTCCAGGGCCAGTCACCTGCTTTCAGACCTTCTCACATCAATTAAGGCAGTCAAGATAATATCCCATTGATATGCCCATGGGCCAATGTATCTAGACAATCAGACCTTCATTTTGACTTCCTTCTCAAGTGATTCTAAATTGTGTTAAATTGACAATTACACAAACCATCATCTAGTATGTGCAAAGCAAGAAAGTGCCTAAGACTGGTAGGATATGCATAGATTTTCCAGCAGTAACCAATGGTTTTGTCATCTGCCCCAAGCTAGCATGAAGAAAGACTGGAATATTGATGAATGGAGGGATGGAGTGGCAACATACATGACAGTGAGCACAAAGTATGAAGATTTTTGTATCTGATCAGTACTACCGACAAGGAACTATAGAAATGATAGAGGATTTCCTGACATTGGTACTGTGTGGCAATTTCCTCTGAACTGAAACTTTCTGTCCTGGAGTGAAGGTCATTAAGACTCAGAAAGTTCTAAAGGGAAGATTCTTAAGACTTAAGAAGTAAACAACTCACACATCTCAGGAAGTCCCTGAAGCTCACTATATGTACAAGCCATTCCACAAGATGATGCAAGCAGTAGAGGCTACTGAGAAGAGACTTTCCAACTTCTTGAGCTACTTCCCAGTCACACAGAGAGCTCCAAGATTTCAGATTCTGTGAGTTATCACTCATTCTTGGGTGAGCTTTGATAGTAGAGCTGGTTTTGAGTCTTTCTTGCTCCTGTAAGTAAGCCCTCATCCACGTTCATGCAAGTAACTCCAGTATACTCATTGGTTCATTGAGTTAGACTTTGGCAGTATCCTTACTTTGGCCTTTTATTTTTGCCCTAGCTGGGGTGGATAGATGGTTGTCATGTTGTCCCAGGAAAGACATCCCACAACACTCAGCAACATGACGTCTGACATTGAATATCCAGTGTTAGCATGACAACAAAAGGAGCTAATAGCCACCTTGGTTCAGGTAGGGGATATGAATAGTTCTATCTGCATTAACTCCTACCTGTGGCTAATCTAGTATCTTCCTCTTACGTCATTCCCAGAAATAATATCTTCTTACAATGATTAACTTCAGTATTATCCATTCCCTATTGATTTTTGCACCCTCACCCAGAGAAAACTGGCCTGTTCCTTTGAACACAAAATATACCATTATACAGTTCCATGCTGTGTTTCTAAATAGTCAATTTATAAGTGAATCAAGGAACTACAACTGTAATTCCAAAATCTAAAGTCTTATTTTTTTTTGCTAGGAAAAGCATAATGAAGACTCTGCCATGTGCTTGGATGTTTAAAAACTTGAAGTGTATGTACTTTTTCTGAACATGGCCAAAAAATAAGCTCTGAAGTGTTTCCAAGACCATGATCATCATTGTTTTCAAAACATCCAAATCTAGAAAGACTCTTATAGTTCTTTGCCTATGGGGAAAGAAGTAATCAATTTCTTAGCGTAACCAAATGGCCAACAAATTCTTTTTTTTTTTTTTTTTTTTTTTTTTTTGGTTTTTTCAAGACAGGGTTTCTCTGTGTAGCTTTGCGCCTTTCCTGGAACTCACTTGGTAGCCCAGGCTGGCCTTGAACTCACAGAGATCCGCCTGGCTCTGCCTCCCGAGTGCTAGGATTAAAGGCATGCGCTACCACCACCCGGCGTAAATGACCAACAAATTCTTTTTTATTTTATTTTATTTTATTTTATTTTATTTTATTTTATTTTACAACACCATTCAGTTCAACATAATAGCCAGAGATTCCCCTGTTCTCCCCCTCTCGCTCCCCTCCCCTCCCCCCAGCCCACCCTCCATTCCCACCTTCTCCAGATCAAGGTCTCCCCTGAGGACCGGATCGACCTGGTAGACTCAGTCCAGGCAGGTCCAGTCCCCCCCCCTCCCAGACCAAGCCAAGCGTCCCTGCATAAGTCCCAGGATTCAAACAGCCAAGTCATGCAACGAGCCCAGGACCCGGCACCAACGCACAGCTGCCTCCCAAACAGATCAAGCCAAATAACTGTCTCACCCATTCAGGGGGCCTGATCCAGTTGGGGGCTCCTCAGCCTTTGGTTCATAGATCCTGTGCTTCCATTCATTTGGTTATTTGTCCCTGTGCTTTATCCAACCTTGGCTTCAACAATTCTCGCTCATATAAACCCTCTTCTTTCTCACTAATTAGACTCCCAGTGACCAACAAATTCTTAATGAGGCATCCTTTTGTTCCAAATTTGGAAAAATTAATGACCCATATGTAGTTCCCACTCTGATTTAAGGTGATAGTTCTTAAGCTATTTTAAATTATGATTTTCAGAGTGTGGAGCTGTAGCACATGGGGCAGAGTACTTGCCTAGCACACATAAAGCCCTGGATTCTATCCCTAGCACCACACACACAGAAAAAAAATGGGGCAAGGTGTTACATGTCTGTAATCTCAGAGCTCAGGGGGCAAACATAGAAAGGTCAGAAGTTAAAGATCATCCTCAGCTATGTAGAGTGTTCTAGGCTAGCATGGCCTACATGACATTCTATTTTAAAGAACAAACAAAAATATTTCCATTCACAAGGCGGTCAAGTTATTCTTTTTCAATTTTTAAAAATTATGGTGTCTATGTTTGCTAGCCAAACACTACAGGGTAATTTTTAATGTTGTGGTACTAAGAATAGAGAATGTTTTCCCTGGAAATAAATTCACTCAAGCCAGAAGGTTTGGTAAAAACTGTCAATATCCTTTGTCAATGTCTTACTATTTCCCAGGTCCCTGTGGAAATTTCCACTTCATAGTAGGCTGTCAGGAGAAAATTCTTCTTAGCTATGTATCCATAGTGACTGTACTTCAGAATAACTTCCAAACAGATAAGTAAGCTTTCCTTTAGCACCAGAACTATGACATAAAGACAGTGATACTTATGAGGCTTATGAGGCTAAATGGGATCCTCACAACTGAGGGGAACTAGCTACAGTGTGGTTTCCTGAAACCCATAAGCAGAGCATTCCTAATTAGTTCCTGTTGCCAGCTGCCAGTGCAGCTTCACCAGATGACTCATGAGTGTTTGCCTCAAATTATGATGATCCAGACTGATTGCCCCTTCTTTCCTGTCCTTGCTTGCTCATACCCAAATGGCCTACACATCTTACTGCTTTGAGTTTTTCTTAACTTTATGTTATAACTTTTATGAACTGTTGCTCTTCTTGTTTGGGTAGACATATGTAAAAAGCTCAGCATCTCTGGCAGCAATGTTCAGAGGCAGGAACTTTGGGAAGTAATTGGAGTTTGAGAACTCTGCCTTCACCAATGGATTTACTAATTAAATGGTATTCAAGGTAGAGGATGGAAACTGGAGGAAATGGTGCCTAGTCTGAAGAAGTGGGCCCCTGTATGTGTGCTTTAGAAGAGAATTGAAACAGCTAGTCGCAGCGCAGTGCAACCTCAGTCAAGAGCAAAGAGCAATGAATTAATGCTTGCAAGCTAGTCTCAGCTTGCTATCTATCTCTGTTTCATTCAGTCCAGGGCCTAGACTATGAAATGGCACTGCTTCAAAGGGGTAGATCTTCTCACCAACAAATAAAAGCACTCAAAAACATGATCACAGACCAATGCAATTAGTTAGGATTTCTATTGCTGTGGAGAGACACCATGACCACACAATTCTTATAAAGGATAAACATTTAATTGTGGTGGCTCACTTACAGTTCAGAGGCTTGGTCCATTATCCTCATGGTGGGAAGTAAGGCAGACATGGTGCTAGAGAAGCTACGAGTTCTTATATCTTGACTCACAGGCAAGAGGAAGTGGTCTCAACCACTGGGTGTGGCTTGATCATATGTGATACCTCAAAGCCCACCTCCACAGTGACACACTTCCTCTATCAAGGCCATAACTACACCAACAAAGTCACACCTTCTAATAGTGCCACACCCTTTGGGGGCCATTTTCTTTCAAACCATCACAACAAGGTATGTTATTCCTAATTGAGACCACTTCCCAAGTGATTATATATTCTGTCAGATCAACATTTAAACCAAACCATCCTGATACTGATTAGCACACTTAACTTGCCCATTTAGAAAAATAATTTCATTCATTTATTGCATTTTATTGTTTTCCTTTATACAAGAAGTCTCCAGTCCCCCTCAAAGTAATTTCTATGAATGCAAGAAAAAGAACTGAAGACTCATTTTTCTCTATTGAGATTCAGTTTATATAATCTATTTTATTGAGTCTCTTCTTTGCCTCTTTATTACGTTGTACTTTAGGTATTATTTACTGTCTCCAAGTCCTTCTTTTGTAGCACCGTAATAAATCTCAACTCTCACAAACTTGCACTATTTTTTTCAAGATTGCCTTGGCTGTTCTTTTGAATGTCAATATATATTTTAGATTCAATTTCAAGTTTTTGACTAAAAACTGACAGATTTTAACTGAGACAGTAGTAAATTAGCAGGTTAGTTTAGGGAAAGTCTCAGCTTTATTTTGTTAAATCTTTCATTGCTTAACGTGGAATGGCAGCTTATTTAATTGACTTTTTCCATCAGGAAATCAAGAATTTTTAATTTAATTCTAATTTAAAATTTTAATTTTATGTGCTGATATCTTACAAATCTATTCTAGATTTTTTTCTAGAATTACCTTATGGTATTATAAAAATAATCTCCTTTGAGAATTGTCATTTAATTATTTGTGACAGTATCCATATTAAATTACTTCCTTTTATTGATATTGGATCAGTGATATTACTGACTTCACTCTATTTTCTAAATACACAGTACAGTGATGAGCAAGTACTTGAGGTTCACAGGCCAGTCAGTCGCTCCTATTCGATGGAAGTCCAGGCAAGTGAGAGATCCTGTCTCAAAGAATAAAGTGCCTGAGGAATAGCACTGGAGGCTGTTCTCTTCCCTCTAACCTTCAAATGCATGAAGGACACACACACACACACACACACACACACACACACACACACGCACACGCACACGCACACGCACGCGCACGCACACGCACACGCACACGCACACGCACAGCAGAGATAATAGCCCTTTACTGTAATGATGAGGGACATATGACTTGGTGTGTTTTAGGCATGGCTTGCAGGTAAAGGTTGGAGAACATCAACAGGGAACTATGTGATTACAACACTGAGCACACAATCTGAAATTCAGTTTGAATATGTTGCTATTATTTACAAGTTATAGAGCTCTGTGATTGACTCTAACTATAGTCACTGAAGCACAAATGCCCATGATTCCTAGGATTTGATGGCATTCCATAAGGCTCAGTACTGGTGGACTGCATCAGTCACACACAGAGGACTGGGGCCAACCTGTAGTCACTAAAAGTCAGAGAGAGAGTGAAGCTGCCAATATTGTACTACTCAGCGCCAAAGATAAATCCCCTGTTTTTGATTTCATGAAACTTGATCCTGAAGCAACTCATGCTAGAGCCCATTTAGCAAATTTGTTGTAATTCAAACTTTAATGACATTCAGTGCAACATTTTACAGAAATTAACAGCTCTCCCAGCAAGCAGCAGCCTGAAGTTTATGTGGCACTAATACTCAGCTAAGTAATTTGGACCACTCAGACATCTGGACACATAGAAACATCTGGAAAATGCAGCTATTAACCTTTTGTTACAGTGAGGGGCATTCCTGCAGATGTTCAAGCATCATAGGGGAATTGGAAGAACATTCTAAGGGCTCAAGACCGCTTTGTCAATTGAAGCTGGTGCTCTGTGCCTCCTTCACCCCATTAGTGGGTGGAAAGTCTTCATTGGTTTACTCTAATCTCTGTCACTTTGTTAAATTTAAGCTCATCAGATGTAGGCAGACAAAGGCTTTATAGACAGAAGCATTATATTAAATCTAATGGCAAGAGAGCTCTGTCTTAACCACTAGGAAGTGTGTGTGTGTGTGTTTGTGTGTTTGTGTGTGTGTGTGTGTGTTTGTGTGTGTGTGTGTGTGTGTGTGTGTGTGTTTATACACGCGCGAGCGGTGAATAGAGGTCAGAAGTCTACCTCAGATGTCATTCCTTAGAAGATATCGACACTATTTTCTTATATATTATTTCTTTGTTCTATACCAGTAGAGACGTAGAGATCAGAGAACAACCTGTGGGAGTTGGTTCTCTTCTTCTGCCATATAAGTTCCAGGGATTGAACTCAAATCGTCAGATTTAGCGATAAGGGCCATTAGCTGCTAATCCAACTTACCATCTCCATATTAATTTTCTGAGACAGGATCTTGTAGAAACTGGAGCTCACTGATTGAATTAGACTAGCTAGTTAGTGAATCTGGCTGTCTCCACTTCCCAAGTGCTGGTATTACAGACATATACCACCACATCTATCTTTTTATAAATGTGCTAGGGTTGAACTCATCTTTTTTATTTGCATTTTTCATCTTTTCTTTATTTTTAATTATTTTTTCATTTATTTTACATACCAACCACAGTTTCCCCTCCATCCTCTCTCCTTATTCCCTCACCCCACCACCCACCTACCCCCAATCCAGTCCTCCTCTGTTCAAAAAGGGCAGGCCTCCCATGGGAGTTAAAAAGAGCACAGCAGATCAAGTTGAGATCAAGCTCCTCCTCCTGCATCAAGGCTGGATGAGGCACCTCAGCATGGGGAGTAGATTCCAAAAACCCAGCTCATGTGTCAGGGACACGAACTGATCTCACTGCTGGGGAATCCACACACAGACCAAGCTACACAACTTTCACCCACATACAGAGACACACAGAGGGCCCAGGTCAGTGTCATGCAGACTCCCCAGCTGTCAGTCCAGAGTCTGTGAGCTTCCAAAGAGATATCTTTATAGAAGGGGCCATTTCAGGGCTAGGGAGAAACGTGGCACCAGGGAAAACCCCAGGAATCCCCAACGATGAACCACAGCTAAGACTCCTAGCAATAGTGGAGAGGGTGCCTGAACTGGCCGTCTATTGAATCAGATTGGTGACTACTCTAATTGTCATCAGAGAGTCTTAATCCAGTAACTGATGGAAGCAGATGCAGAGATCCACAGTCAAGCACTGGGCTGAGCTCTGGGAGTCCAGCTGAATAGAGGAAGAAGGGATTGCATGAGGAAGAGGGGGTCAAGACCATGATGGGGAACCCCACATGGACAGCTGAACTCATCTTTATGCTTGTGTCACAAACACTTTACCAACTGAGCCATCTTTCCACCCCACCATGAGGAAGTTTGATGAAGCTAAGTCAACATATAAGAAGTTCAGACAAGGAAAACAAGTGTGCATCTGATAAGAGCCTCATATTTCTTTCTTATCAGTTCTTATGACTCATTGAAACTTTACTCTCTGGAGAAAGTGAAGGTTGGAGACATTAGTCTGTTATTCAAAAATCACACAATAAGTTGATAGTTCTGAAATTAGAATCCAACCCTCCTGGCAAGTCATTGAACTCTCAAGCATATTACATTCCAATTTTTGTTCACAGTGTCTTAAAATCCATATGGCTTGGATATTCATTTCTTCCAAAGTACCCTGTATACAAAAAGCTTATTCTCTAGCCTTTAGTACTACTAAAAAGTGGTAGACTCTTTAATAGGTGGGGCATGTTAGAGGGAAAAGGGCCACTGGGCATGCTCCCCTGAAGAGGGTATTGGGACTTTGGCCTCTTCTTTATCCTCCCACTTACCAGCCACCATGTTCTGAACACTCTTCATCTGCTTTGCCTTCTCACCAAGATACATTAAATCATTACAGGCCTGAAGCAAAGGGTCTAGCAGCCATGGACTTAATCCACAGAAACAATCATCCCTGCTCTTAAGTGATTATTCAGACTAAACAGTTACAGAGACTTGACTCACTCACCTGGTGGTCTAATAAAGAGCTAAAAGCCAATAGTAAGCCAGGGGAAAGGATAGGTGGGGCTGGCAGGTGGGGAAATAAAAGTAGAAATCTGGAAAGAAAGAAAAAAGAATAGGAAAGAAGGTGGAGCAAGAGAACAAGGAGAGGAGGGCAAGAGGGGCCAGCCACCGAGCTACACAGACAGCCACGAAATAACAATGAAAGTAAGAATTACAGAAGTAAGAAGGTAAAAGCCAAGAGCAAAAGGTGGATGAGATAAGTTAAGAAAAGCTGACTAGAAACAAGCCAGGCTAAGGCTGGCATTTATAATTAATAATAAGCCTTCATTTGTGACTTATTTCGGGGCTGGGTTGTGGGCCCCCCAAAAGAACAAAACAATCAACAACAGACATCCTAAGTCACTGGCCCAAGAAAGGTCCCATTATTCTGTAACTGTTTAGTCTGAATAAACACTTAAAAGAGGGACCTAATGCAAGCCCTCAGTCAGTGTTATTTAATGGGACACTTCTAAGGGGAAGCTTGAAGATCTCATAATGACTGGAAAAGAAAGATTGTCTGACAAGTGTCTTCCTGAACAGAGAAATGCAAGGAATTATGGCCAATATGTGGTCATGGAAGACTACAGAAGGAAGCACTTCATGGGACATGGCAAGATGAGAAGTTAACTTTAGCAGAGTCCTTCGCAAGAGTTGTCTCCATTTATCATCGTCTCTTATTCCTTGTTCTCCCTCTCTGTTCTTGATCCAGCTGGGATCTCCCGCTCCCCTAAGCTCTCTTTCCCTCGACTCTTGCCCTTCATTACCCCGACTCATGTCCAGGTTGCTCATGTAGATCTCATCCATTTCTTTGTCAATGGGTGATCCCTGTGTCTTTCTTAGGGTCCTGTTTTCTAGGTAGCCTCCCTGGAGTTGTGAGTAGCAGTCTAGTCATCTTTTTTTACATCTAGTACCCTCCTATGAGTGAGTACACACCATGATTTTCTTTCTGAGTCTGGGTTACCTCATTCAAGATGATTTTTTTCTAGATCCATCCATTTGCCTGCAAATCTCATGACATCATTGTTTTTCTCTGCTGAGTAGACCACGTGGGAATAGGAAGAAGCAAAGTACTAGAGAGGTCCCCAGAAATCCACAAAGATACCTCCACAATAGACTACTTACTGGCAATGGTTGAGAGAAAGCCCTAACTGACCTACTTTGGTGATAGGATGGCAAAACACCCTAACTGTTGTGCTAGAAATTGCATCCAATGACTGAGGGAAGCAGATGCAGAGATCCATGGCCAGGCTCTAGGTAGAGCTCCAGGAGTTCAATTGCTGAGAAAGGGGAGGTATTGTATGAGTGAGAATTGTTGAGACCAAGATTGGAAAAAGCACAGGGATAAATAGCCAAACTAATAGAAACACATAAACTATGAACCAATAGCTGAGGAGCCCCGAACTGGGTCAGGCCCTCTGGATAAATGAGACAGTTGATTAGCTTGAATTGTTTGGGAGGAATCCAGGCAGTGGGACCAGGACCTGTCCTTAGTGCATGAGTTAGCTGTTTGGAACCTGGAGCTTATGCAGGGACACTTGGCTCAGCCTAGGAGGAGGGGATTGGACCTGCCTGGACTGAATCTACCAGGTTGAGCTGAATCCCTAGAGGAGTCTTTGCCCTGGAGGAGATGGGAATGGGGGGTGGACTGGGGGGAAGGTGGGGGGGGCAGGGGAATCCGTGGCTAATATGTAAAATTAAATTATAAAATAAAAATATTAAAAAAAAGAGTTGTCTCACTGGAATTAGAAGGGCAAAAGGCAACAGAGCAACCTGCCTTATGGAGGACAAAATGAGAGAGAAAAGTAGAAGTGTAGGATCCCTACTAGTTGAGGTTGAGGGCCAAGGCACATGAGCAGATATATTATTTTTCCTATTTCTAGGATAAAATACCATAACAAAAGCAACTTAAGGAAGAAAGGCATTATTTTGGCTCACAATGAGGGAAATGTACATCATGTTTATGTCAGGGAAGCATCATTGCAGGAGACTGAAGCAGCTGATCATATTGCATGAGTGTCAGGGAGCAGAGAGATACATGTTTGTTCTCAGCTTTTCTTCTTTGAATACAACCTGGATCCCTGGCCTCCTGGATTTACAAAGGACACAGTCACATTGCATCCACAGACAGAAAGCAGGAAGAGATCAACATTGGTGCTCAGTTAACATCCTCCTTTGTATATAGTCCAGGTCTTCAGGCTAGGGACTGGTACCACTCACTTTTAGGTTGTTCAACCTCAACTAACCTAATCAAAATAATGCCTCACAGTCCTGGCTAGTCTAATCATAGTAATTCCTCACAGGTGTGTCTGGATGCTTGCCCACCCCACGCCTCAAAAGGTAGTTCCTAGATACAGTCTAGTTTACAATATTATCTATTACACCACATTGTTGTGTATTCTACTGATGGTGACTTCAAAACCAGTCATTTATTGCTCCAAATTTTTCAGCTTACATAGTTTCATATCATCTCTCGCCCCAAGGACCTAGAATCAGCTGGGAAGAGTGATTACTGCTGAGATGATGTAGTGTATTTGTTGGGAAAGAAGAAGACATGGAGGCATCATTCCTCAGCAGAATAAACCAGTCTCTCTCTGAGGAGCCTGATAAATGTTTTAAATAAATATGGTTTGCAGGCAATGTTATCCAAAGAACAGCTAGCTGTGTTTGAGGGTAGAATAAGTCAGTGATGGCAAGTTTGAGTCATAGCTGCTACTTTTTCCCTAAGGTCCAAACATTGCAAAAGACAGATAGAGGTCTAGAGTGTTTGTCATGGCTAAAGAGTATGTTTCATGTCAAAACCAGCAATAAATAGTAATTTCATTCCTCGGGGTCAAATTTCTATTTACTTTGTCTGTTATCTTATGAACTGAGAAATGAACTCTTTTCATTCATAGCAGTCATGAGAATTCCCTTTCCAAAGCATCAGGGTGAAGGAAGCAATCATTGATTTCTGGTCCTGGGATGAGGGAGTCACTCAGTGGTTCAAGTACTACCTCAGCTGGCATGAGAATGAGAGCGTGGATCCCCAGAACCTAAGCCAATACTGTGTTTGCATGGCAGTCCACCTACAATTCCAGCCTTGGAAGGAGAGCAAGACTAGCCACACTGGCAAGCTCTAGGTTAGATTGAGAAACCCTTTCTCAATAAATAAGATAGTGAGTGACTGAGGGTGATTCCTGATATCAGTCTTGGGCCTCTGTGTGCATGTGCATGATCTACACATGAAAAACATATATATATATATATATGGCATGCACACCACATATGCATGGAAAAGAAAAACAACAGAATTGTTTTGTGACCTCAAAAGTGTAGGGATGAGAAACTAAGGATTTCTTCAGTCTCTATCAGATAGTGATAGCATATACCTTCTACATAAGACTTTTAAAAAGAAACAGCTGTTCAGTCACTGGACAAGTCCTTCTCTGCCTTGCAGGAGAATCCCAAGGACTCAGGTCCCCCAGCCTGGGTGGTTCAGCTCTAACACCCCAGTATATCTAAGTATCCTCTTGCCATGGAAATGGCGTAAAGGAAGAGAGAGGCAGTGCTGTGGTTAATTTCTTGTTTTAGAACCTATGTGGTACATATCTATTGGAAGCATTGTTTGAATGTGAAACGTTCTCTGAAGAACCGTGTTTGAATGTCTCCAGCTGGTAGCACTGTTTGAGAAAATTTAGAACCTTTGGGAGATGGATCCTCACTGGAGGAGGTAGGTCCCTGGGGGAGGGGCTTGAGATATCACCTATCCCCACTTCCTGTTTGCTGTCTGCTCTCTCTGCTGATGCAATACTATGGTTAGATGGATCCCCACTCCTGCCAGCCCGCCTTCTCTAGCATCATGAGATGTAGATCTTCAAACTCTCAGCCAGAATAAACCCCTCTTCTCTTTAGCTTCTTGTCAGGTGTTTTTTCTCAGTGAGGAGGAAAATAGTAAACGACATACTTACCCTGCTGAAAACTGCAAACAGTGGACCTATGTTCACAGATGACTGGAACAACCCACAGGGAGTAGTGTAGGCTGTGGGGCCCGAGGAACCTCCTGAAGCCGACTTGACCAATTACTGTAATGGCATTTGGCCAATTAATCCCCTCACTGAGTTTAAGGGTTTCCGGTGTAACATGGGAATAATAAGGTTGTTTTTCATATAGTGAATGTGGCAAGTACTTGGCACCAAGCCCAAGCTCACTCAAGAGGAATGTCATAGTCCCTGGCTTGAACAATAGCATAAAATTATTTCACAAGCTTTATCTTACACGTGGCATGAAAATCAAGTTAGGAAAGAGGGCTTCACAGTCAACTTTACAAAAATTAGACTTGGGACCAAATGTTAGCAGTGAAAGTGAGCAATTTGGAAAAGTGTGCCAGTTAGACACTAATAATCCTACATTAGTTTCCACTTGACTAAAGTTTTTTGATCTACATTTGTGTGGTCAATTTTGAGAAAATGCTCAATTCATAAGGTTCTTTTCTTGCATCGCTAGAGATATCTTTCTAATCATTTAAAAATTCATGTGTAGCAACTCTTCTTACAATGCATTATGAGATCACACTGTGCTGTGTGAATGTAAAACATCAGGTAATTTGTAATTCAGCCCCAGGCTCCTGTGGTGTAGAAGAGGTTTGGAAATGGACTCTATAATCACACCATCCAGAAGCACAGGTAAAAAGGGAACTGGTTGGCATCTGAGCTTTTACTCTGAAGTATACTGTATCCTATGTTTCAAATACACAAATGAACATGCTATCAAGAATTATAGCACTTCTGCATGTAGTATGCTTTCTTGCCCTTCCTCATACCACTTCAGCAACATATTAAAATATTCAGGGCTGGGAGTTGGTTCACTTGGTAAACTACTTGTCTTACAAGTATGCCCTAAGTTCAATACCTCCAAATCTATATGTGGTGACACATCCTTATCATTCCCACCCTGGAGAGGCATACACAGATGAACTCCTGAGTTTCAATCTCCAGCCAGCCTAATCTACATAACTAGCCCACAGCAATAAGAGTTTCTGTCTCGAACAAAGAAGATGAATATCGCCTGAGGCACAACAGTTGAGATTGACCTCTGGAACTTCTAGAGCATGTGTACACACTTGCAAGTGCATAGACATACATGCACAAATTTGCACACATGAACATACATACATTCAAAGATACAAATAAACAATGTAAGGTCATAGAGCAGCTAATGACTATATGACTATACTTTCAGATACTACAGTATATAAATATATTTACCCCTTCAGCTATTGATGACGTAACTGCTATATACTAATATTCAAAGTTGATAATATAATCAACTGGTTAAAACTGAGATGCACCGGACGGCGGTGGCGCACGCCTTTAATCCCAGCACTTGGGAGGCAGAGGCAGGCGGATCTCTGTGAGTTCGATCAAGGCCAGCCTGAACTACCAAGTGAGTTCCAGGAAAGGCGCAAAGCTACACAGAGAAACCCTGTCTCGAAAAACCAAAAAAAAAAAAAAAAACTGAGATGCATCTGTAAATATAAGATATAGTCAACTATTCGAACTTTACAGATATTTGAAAATAAATTGAATCATGTCTCTATTACAGTTTTCTAGTACCCACAGTAATTGCTTAAATTGTGCCTAAATGTTTCCCTTAGTGAATGGAAATTTAAGCAATATTTGAGTCTTACTGTGAAATACAGATTATGCAAAATTAACTAAGCATAGTTCTGTGCTTAAGATTAATACACAAGTATCTTCACTTGCTAATAGTTAAGAGCCTCACTCCCAAAAACTCATCACTGTGGGGCTTCTACTGTTGAACAAAACTTGAATCTTACACATAATTTCAGCACATCTTTTCATGTTACAGCATAGACTCCAGTTACAATAAAGAGACATACAAATCATACACAGAAACTGTGTGACCTTGTGCTACTTAAGACTGAGGACATTGCTCAGTTGGTAAAATGTTTTCTAGCATGTGTGAGGCCTTGGGTTTCATTTCAGCATGTAAGTCAGGCATGGTGGTGCATTCCTATAGTAGGAATACTTTGGAAGTGGAGACAGAATGACAATAAGTTCAAGGATGTCCTCCGTTAACTAGGAAGTTCAAGGTCAGGCTGGGATATATTTTATAAGACCAATAACAACAAAACAAAGAGAAACAACAAAGAACCCACCAACATTTGCCCCCGCAAAAAAAAAAAAAAAAGCAGAAACACTTTACAAATTCCCTAAACCCTCATTTTTAGCAAGGTCACTGTGAACGTTTTCAGGACTAAGAGCTTCTCATTGCCTGGCAATACATTAGAAACAGAAATGTACCAGACTGATGTAGACCTGTGAAATTAAAACTGTTGGGTGCTGGAGTTTTTTGACTTATGTCTTAAAATATTCTGGATGGCTGAACATGCTAAAATGAGAGAAAAATTATTCTCACCCAACATCATCCACATTGAACTGGCTCCAAGCCTTTCATCCCTGGTTATGGGACTGCTTGCACACATCACAGGCAGAAGTTGGTGGCCATGAAGCAGTTACAGTATGGCTATCCAAACTGCAGCATGCTGTAAGTACAAAAACACATTGAGTATTAGAGGCATTTTTATAAGAAATGGAAAATATTTCAATGGTAGTTCCTATAAATTATATATTAAAATTACTGTGATATGGCATATTAAATAAATTATATTCAAGTTAATTTTGAAAAATCTTAAAATGTTTGTGTGTTGTCCATGTATAACATATGTGTTCTTATATGTATAAATTTGGGTCCATTTAAAAATCTGTGTGTACGCGAAGGCCAGAAGTCTATGATGAGTGTTCTCTTCTACCATCTCCACCTTAACATTTGAAATAGGGTCTCTCACCAAACCCGGAGCTCACCAGTCCATCAAGGATGCAAGGATCTCTAGGCATCTGCCAGTCTCTATGTCCTCAGCATTGGGACTACAGGCATTTGCTGCAATTGTTGGCTTATTAAATGGTCACCAAGGATTCAAACTCAAGTCTTCATGCTTATACAGGAGGCACTTTACCTAGTCAGCCACCCCCTAAGCCCTCCCTCTAGTTTTTGTTAGTGTGGCACTAGAGTATTTAAAACTATGCATCTAGCTCTCATTTGAGTTCATACCGTATTTTCTTCTTTCATAATCTTTTTATGGCATTTAATTTTTCAAAAACATGTTTAGCTAGTGAGGTAAAATTGACACATGTATATTTAAGGTATGTCACTGACAAATGTATGCACTGCTAAGTGGTCAAACTATTTAACAAAGTACCTATCATTTCACCTAATTTCTATTTCATTCATTTACTTTTCATCTTTAGTTTTGCACTAAGAAACTCTAATCAGAAAATTTCAAGTATATAATGCTTGGAATTCTTTGTGACTTAGGTTACTTCCCTGATGCTGTGGTAAAATACCCTGACAAAAGCAACCTGGGTGAGAAAGGTTTACTTCTGGCTCGTGTGTGGAACCTGGTGGGGAAGTCAAGGTAGCAGGAGCTTCAGGCAGCTGGTTACATTGCATCCTCAGTTGGTAAACAGGGAGAAATGGACACTAGTGCTCAGCTCACATTCTCCTTTTTTCACAGTCCATAAGTTCAGCCCAGGGAATGATGCCACCCACAGTGGACAGGTCTCCCCCAATTAAGCTAATCAGATTATCAGAGCACTCCCTCCACTCCCCACAACCCCTGGCTAAAGAATGCCTAAAAGCATATCCTCTGGGTGATTCTAGAGTTCACCAAATTTTTAGCTGATGCTGACCATATGCTTTGGTCTTTCATCTGGATTCCCAATCTCTGGAACTTCTTCATTGGCAAGCTTCCTGCCTTTTGACTCACATCTTCCCATCCTCCATTCCCTAGAACACCTCTGGTAGCCTACCACTCTACTCTCTGCTTTTGCATGCTTTGTTTTAATTCCACTTGTAAGGCTATGTCATATCTGCTTGTAACTTTCTTAGTTTATCAAATGCCCTCCATTGCCATTGGCATTACTGGAAATGATGGCCTAAGCAATATGTGTATGCACATAACTCTGTGTTACTCCTCCACTCTGGCATGGATAGCGGTTTTGAATGATGCTACAATAAACTAGAGGGTGCCGACTTCCCTTCTAGATCCAGATTTGACTTCCTTTGGGCACATGCCCAACAGTGCCATTGCTGATCATCTGCTGCTTCTGCTTTCAATTCACTGTTTCTGAGAAACCTCCCCGCTGTTTTCTAGGGAACAGATGGAATGATACTCAGGCTCATGGGTTAGAATGATAAATAGTGTTTAAATGCCAATATTACCTAAAGTGGTGTACTGACTCTGAACATTCTTAACCAAACTCTCAATGGTGTTCTTTATAAAAAAAAAAAAAAAAAAAAAAAAAAAAAGGAGAAATTTTACAATTCAGAGGAATCTACACACATCCCAAGCAGCCAATGTCATCCTAAGAATAAAAGGCAAAGCTGAAGGAGTCACACTTAATGATTTCAAATATATTATGAAGTAAATGTTATGAAATAGTATGCTATCCTAAGACAAGCACACATGTCCATGGAACATAATGGAAATGCTAGAAATACAGCTACCCAGTCAATTGATCCTTCACAAAGATGACAACAACATGCATTGGAGAGGGAAGTGTTCACCCAGCCAGCAGTTTGGGAAAGCTAGATTTCTAATGCAGAAGGCAGAAGTGGGATCCTTATCTCACCAGATATACAAAGGTCAATCAAAACATATTGAAGATATAAACATAAGCTGCCAGACCTTGACACTACTGAAAGAAAGCAGAGAAACACTGTCAAGTGTTCCTTTTATCAACAACTTTTAGTTATGATGGTAAAAGCAAGGGTTAGGAAGCTAGTTCAGTCAGTAAACTGTTCTGCCTTGTGAATTGGGGAGCTGTGAGAAGCTGAGTTCTACCCCTAGTGTCCAGATAAAGGGCAGCAGTGGTGGTGCACATCTGTAACTCAGCATGAAGGAGGCAGAGATGGGCAGATCCCTGAGTCTTGCTGCCTTGTCAGCCTCAGTGAGGACTAGGCTGGTGAAAGACTGTCTCAGAAAACAAGGTGGTGGTGCCTGAGGAGCAACACCCAAGGTTAAATGCTGGCCTGTATCTTCATGCACAGAAATGTTTACATACGCAAGAAGGGGGGTCAGAGAGAGAGAGAGAGAGAGAGAGAGAGAGAGAGAGAGAGAGAGAGAGAGAGAGCAGAAAGACAGAAAGAGAAGGGGAAATGGAAAAAGGGTGTCAAAAGCAGACAACAAATAAAAAATGGAGACAAGATTGCCTTAAACTAAACCTTCCTTCCTGTCAAACTATACATTAAGAAAAGTATCAAGGCAAACCATCACTAAAGTGATAAACACCAGATAGAATGGGGTAAATATGTGCAAACCTAACATAGACTGAATATTCCAAATATATAAGACATTAATAAAGCTCAATAGCAAAAAGCAGAGAGAAAACAGTAGGTAACAAGTAATGCCTAAAACTGAATAAGAGGCTGAAAAGACATTTCTCAGGAGACATGACAATGCACAATCTGTCTGTGAAAATGGACCAGGAAGGAGTCACACGTGATCAAGAAAATAAAAATCAGAATCATAATGAGCCTGCACGAATGGCTGCTACTTTTTCACTTTAAAATGACACTTATCTGTACATTTGTGTATGTCTGTGGATGTGCATATGCCCTGAACCAAGTATGGAGGTTAGAGGACAACTTTTGGAAGCCACTTCTCTCCATCTACCACGTTGAATCCAAGGATTTAATTCAGTTCATCAGGCTTGGTGGTAAGTGCCTTTACATGCTAAGCCAATGTGTTGGTCCCAAATGACTATTATTAAAAAGATGAGGCTTAACAAGTGAATGTGGAGAACAGAGAACAGTGGATCTGGTCATGTTTCCCATGAACAGAACCTGGCACTACCTTTGGAAAACCTCCACTTCATCAGGGGGAGGCAGAAAGTAAGCATCAAAAACTCTGGGTTAAATACAGCAATGCTTTAGAATGAAAAATGAAACCCATTGAAATAATTTAGTGGAAGAGACAATCATAGGTCAATTGAGCTGGACATGCCCTCCTAAAAGAGTAAATATGCCCTTGGGTCAATTCTTCTAACAAAAATAAATGTTACTGCTCCTTTGAAACTAATTATCTATTGTGGTTTTGGCCTCAAACCCCAAACTAGGTGTCAATTGCTGCCTTGGTTTCAAACCTTACATGCTTTATGGCATTAGCTGTAGCTACTTGACCTACATGTATTCATCACAGCTGCTTACCTCCTCATAGCCTCTGTCTTCTCACAGCCTCCCCCTTTTGCTCTACCTGGCAGCTCCCAGCAATCACAGGGTTCTTACTTGGGGACTGGTGCATCTGTCTGTGGCTCCTCTAACTACTTGTAAACTTGAATGGCAATCTATAATCAAGAGTACATGATTGGTTAAGCCCAAAGTTGACAGCAGAGCTGGATGACTAACTTGCACCAACTTCCATACAGGGAGAATAAAGGAAGGAGAACAAAGGTTAGACCTGGAGAGTGGTCAATGAAAAGTAAGAATTGGTAGATGTTATGCTTTGGATGTGATTTGTCTCCACTAAAGTTCATGTAGAAGCTTGAGGCAGTGTCAGGGTTGGGGAACAGTGGAATATAAATCTTAGATAACTGAACTAATTACTTTTCTCATTGCTGTGGTCAAATAATGAATAAAACCCAAATTAGGAAAGGAACAGTCTATGTGATATGTTCACCCTGAGGCTACCATGGTTGTAGGGTCTGAGGCAGATGCTTGTGATACATCTGCACGCAGTGATAGAGAGATACTGGTACTAACTTGCTTCTTTTTGAGTTGTCTTGGATACCTGCCCATAGAAGACACCCCAGTATGTAGGCTGGGTCTTCTCATCTCACTTAATCTAATCTTAAAACCACTTCACAGACATGTCCAGAGCTTTTGTGATTGGAGTTCTTGTCAGATAGATCATCAATATTAACTATGACAGTTATGGATCTTCTGTTGTGAGATTTTTTTTCTCAGGGTGCCATGAGCAAACATCTGTTCACCCAGATGGGGCACCAATGACGGACTACAGAAAAGATTCCTCCTGAGTGGAATTCGGTTTTAGTGAACCAGGGAGTTTGCTGAAGTTACAGGATTTGTTGAAGTGAGGGATTGCTTACAGCTTAGGGGGAGGGGTTACTTATAGCAACAAGGGGGACTCAGAGGTAGCTTCAGCGGTGAAAACCCACCAGCATGGGAGACAACTGCAGGGAAATGTAGAAATGTATCTCTGGAGTCCCCTGTATAACTTTCAGGCAGCTCCCACCAGAGTCTTTGCACCTTGGAGTTGCTTCCTGCCCTTATACCTTTGGAGGGACCTTTTGAACCTGCAAACCTTCTTAAAATTTAATGTTCCATTTGAATCCTAGGTATTGAAAATTCTCTATTCCCTCCAGGATAGTGTGCTTCAATTCAGAGGAAATAGACACCCAGCCCCACACTAAACAGGCCTAACAGAGAGCTTACTTTCTTGAGCCAGTGGTACTGGGTTAACAGTATCAAAGCAGTTGGCTATAAAGCAAATTTGCCCTTCTTCTGTCTCCTCCCATGTTTCTGCTTCCTTTCCACTTTGCCCATGAGTTTAAAGCAACACAGGACTCTTACCAGATTGTGGGAGCCTAGCTGTGAGATCAGCTCCCACATTTTACAACAGGGAACTCTTGATGAGAGAGGGATAAAAGGTATTAGATAAAAGGATAGAGGGGAGAGAGACAGATAGAAACACAAGATAGCCTCAGGAGGGCCTAGATCATTATCCACCAATCTCTTCTGTTTCTTCTAACGGGTGATTCATAGGAATGCCAAGGGGTGGAGCAAAAGATCTTCCCCTAGCTCAGCCAAGTGTAGACCCTTCCAATCACCTAGTAACCATGCACAGTGTCAAGCAATCCTCTAATGCAGCCCTGCTGGGAAAAACAAGCTCAGATCTCACTACAAAAAGCTTTGTAGTCCTCCACACCAGACAAGGTCACTGTTAATCCCACAAATGCCAGGAGAAGCACCACTGACCCCAGGTATGGTCAAAATAAATTAAGCTTTATTCATGTACACATCGAAGCCGAATTGATAGCAGTCTCCCCCTAAGTCTGGGTTCATGAGACCAGCCCTGAACCAGTTTCTCAGGCCCCTTCTATAGGGCAAAACCATACTGTAGGGGATTTTGCCAGCACGCATGGTTATAGAAGCAAGAACTGTAAATCTTCCTGGAATATCTGTTACTGAATATTATATAGGTATTGGTGTGGGGTGTAGTTCAATTCAGATTTTACAGTAAACAGAAACCATTTATTTATTCATTCATTCATTCATTTAGGTTTCTCGAGTCAGGGTTTCTCTTGTAGTTTTGGTGCCAGTAAACAGAAACCGTTTGTTTGTTTGTTTGTTTGTTTGTTTTGGTTTTTCAAGACAGGGTTTCTGTTGCAATTTTGGTGCCTTTCCTAGATCTTACTCTGTAGATGAGGCTGGTCTCAAACTCAGAGAGATCTGCCTGGCTCTGCCTCCCGAGTGTTGGGATTAAAGACTTGTGCCACCGTTGCCCAGCAGTAAACAGAAACTTAACTTAGCTACAGACACAAAACAGCTTCCAGGAAGAAAACAGAGTCTTTCTGATTCTTTAGTCACCTTATCTTAAACTCCCAGAAAATAAGGCTGAGCCTTCAAGATCATTAGCCAAGTTAAGATAATTTATAATGTGAATTACCCAGTGTATCATTTACTTTTTATTATTACCTCTCCTGCTACAACAAATAGCTGAGAAGTCATTGAAAGGAAGAGTTTATTCTAGCGTATATTTGCAGGGGAAACATTGTACCACCGAAGGAAAAACAGGGAAGCAGAAGCAAGGCCAGTCAGGAATTAGAGGGAGGGTAGGAAGTGGAACTAAGCTATATAGCCTAGTGAACCTACTTTCCCAAGTAACATTCAACCTCCTCAAGGTTCCCCAAACTTACCAAACAGCTACTAGCTGGGGGTCAAGTATTCAAACACAAGGGCCTATGTGGGGCATTGTATGTTCAAATCATGACACTGTTATAGCCAGCAGAAAGTGGGCTAAAATGGCACACATACAGAGATGTATTCCTATAGCCCTTCTTCTCAACACAGTAATGTGGAGAGGTGCTGTCTGCAGTATCAAGTGTACATGCTAGATAAGTGCATATGCCCCGCCACAGAGGGACATAAAGAACTCAGTGATCTGACCACTTCCTTCAGCTTGCCTCTGCCTTGCTGCCTAGTCCTATGTCTATTTAATTTTAAATATAAGATGGGGACATGTGTTAAGATAGACGGAGAGCAACACCAAGAGGTGAACAGACTGCCAAAGAGTGGCCTCAGGGCAGGGCAAAGTACCAGAGGTTTGTCTTCAGTTGAAAAATGGGCCTGGGGGATGGCACAGTTAGTAAAGTGTTTGCTTGGCAAGCTTGGTGGCATGTACTTGTAGTCCCAGTGTCGGGGATGTGGAGATTGGTTCGCTATCTAGCCTAGACTACTTGGTAAATCCCAGGTTAGTGAAAGAACCTCTATCAAAACTGAGGCTAGACATTATCTGAGGAATGGCAACCACATTTGTCCTTTGCCACACACACACACACACACACACACACACACACACACACACAGAGGAATTATGCTTTTCTTAATTCCATGTACAAAAAATAAGGAGACCAACTTTTCCAAAATTTATTTCCAAAATACAGTTGATTTTCTCTAGTTGAAAAATAGCTCCAGTAAGTGCCAATTGACCCACTTTTCCACTTACATTTAGAGACAAAATAAAGTTCTTGCAATGGAAAGCTCTTCTGACTTATTCTTAGGTCATCTCCCGCTAGCTGCAAGTGTGACAGAAAAGCTGGCTCATTAGGACTGTGGCAATGCTTGTGTGGGAAGACTTAGCATCCCATTTTACTTTGCTGTTTGACATTTTTCTCTCTAATGTGTAATCTATTGAGAGAAGCTAATCCTTGGCTCATCCCGCTCAGTGGGAAGTGAAGTAATTGCTAATTATCTTATCATGAATCCATGAGCACTGCAAAAATTCGGTGTGGGTGTTTAGTATACGGCATTATGAACTAACACTCACTCTTCAGGGTAGGAATCTAAGTTGGGGTGTCTGTGGGTACCTGCACAATGTCTGCACCAAGAATAAGGCTATGAACACAGAGGAAAAGTTCCCCCAACTGCCTATAAGCAGCTGAGGAACAGTAAGGTTATGTTTCCATGAGAGCAGACAGAAAAGGAAGTTTCTGGAAAAAGAACATCTAAGAAGCTAGGTGAAACTGTAGTGTCCTGAACTAGGAGAATGGCTCAGTGCGTTTTGCACTTGCCACAGATGCATGAAAAACTGATTTCCAATCCCAGAACTCGCCTAAAGCAAGTTTCAGTGTTGACCATCTATAATTCCTGAACTCCTACAGTGAGCTGGGAAGACATGGAAACATGAGAATCGGCAGATGTTCTTGTTGTACACCATACAAGAAACTGGATAGACTGTCAAATAAGGCAGACAGTCAGGGACAATCCCAGAGATTGTCCTCTGATCAACATGTAGGCTCAATGGCACATGTGTGTCACATTAACATGCACAAATGCACATATGAACATCATATACATCGAGAGATAAAAATGTAAAAGTAAAATGTGGTACACCACCATGAAGGTTTCTTCTAAGAGAAAAATCAAAAATTGTCAATCTCCTTGGCTGAATCCTAATCATAGACAGGTTTTCTTAAGCTTATTCGGTACTTTTTATAAAAATGAATTTGTTGCCAAAATTTAAAAATTTGCAGAGTGCACATAAAAATGCAATCCACTTTTTTACTTTTGAGAAAGAGGCTGGTCTAACCAAGTTCCATATGGGTACTGTTGGATGGAGCACAGGGACAGGAACCTTCCAGTCCTCTGATGTCCCCACCTGACCTCTTTCTCAGCTCACCACCTGAAGTCTCATGTGTTTGTTTCTCTGCTAGTTTTTTTTCTGTATTCAAACTGTGTGTTCTTTAGCAGTTAGCACCTCAATACTGGGAAATGTTCCTTTGAGAAGGACTCTTCAACTAAGCCACAGCCCGGAGTCAGCACGTGGGTGCTGTATTGTGTTTCCTGTAGTGATGGTAGACAGTGAGAGCAGAAAGATTCTTTTGGGTCATAGTCCCAGGTTACAGTCCAATAAGGTGGGGAAGTCACAGTGACAGGAGGCTGAGGGGTTGATCACACAGCAGTCTCAGTCAGGACGCAGAGATCTGATGAGTGCTAGTACCCAGTTGCCTCTGTCTTTTTTAGTCAGTCTGGGACCCCAGCCCAGAGAATGGTGCTTCCCACACTCCCACCTTAATTAACTTAATCACGAGAATCCTTCACAAAAATTCTTAGAAGCTAACCCAATGTAGATAATCCATCATAGGTGAGGCTGGAAGTTGTGTCGTAGATGACTCTAAATTCTGTTATGTGAACAAACAGCACTGACCATCACAGGCATTAGATATTTGTATGCCCTGCCATACAACATACTGTGGGTATATAGATATAGCACTCAAGTGTGGGTGCGTTTTGAAGTTCTGCAGGGTACAACAGCATACATCTACCATGCAGTACCTGGGGATTTCTCAGACTCCTTACGTGAACCTCTCTTTCACTGGATTCAGATAATTAGGGAACACCAAAAACAGCAGAGAGGAGGGTGGGAAGAGACACAGGGAAGGGGCAGTTACATCAGAAGTTACCAGTGCTCTTTACTGTGAGATGGCCGATCTACCTGCTGCCACTCTAAGCTCCCCTCCTATAGCCGCTGCCCCCCATGGGGGGCAGAGTTGACAAGCAGGCATGCTGTGACCCTGCAGCTCCCCCAGAGTTCTCCTCCTCTCACTCGCAGCTGTGAGATGACCTTGAGTCATAACTGTACTTTGTGACCTGTGACGTCCAACATGAAGCCAGGTCATGTGGTATGGCATTTAATCCTGCCTCTTTTGCAAACCAAAAATAAGAAACTTAATTAGTTCTTGAGATCTGAAGGGAACTGGGGTACCTAGAGGCTGCCCCACCTTCTTTCAGGGTCCCACAAAGCTGCTCTTGGCCAGGATGCTCTGTCTCTCCTAATATTCTACAAACTGAAGACAACATCCCTTCAAGGACCCCTGCCTTGCTTTCCACCATGGCTGTCTCTCCCAGGGAAACCCTTCCTTGGGCCAGCAGGTATACTTCTCTCTCAGGCCTTGATGTTAACTGTCCTAATAAAGTGCATCTAGAGGGTAATTTAGCTCCACTTCCTTTCTATGAAAGCCCTGCTCTTCCTTTTCTATTTTTTAAAGATTTATTTACTTTTATTTTACCTAAGTGTTTCTTCTATGTGAACCATATGCATGCAGTACCCACAGAGAGGCCAGAAGAAGGCATCACATCATCTGGAACTGGAGTTACAGACAGTTATGAACCACCATGCAGGTGCTAGAAACTGAACTTGGGTCCTCTGCAAGAGCACCATGTGCTCTTAGCCTTAACCACTGAGCAATCTCTATCACCACCCCCACCCCCACTCTTTATAATAGTCACAGGTTAGAAATAGCCTAGGAAGTTTGGTATCAATTGCCATCCTGGCCATAACACCCACTCTTCTGATTCGGTCATGTGGTTTAGTGTCAATTCCTCAGTACCTTATCATCATCATCATCATCATCATCATCATCATCATTATCACAGCCTACCTTGTCTGAGAAAAATCCAGGTTTGAACATCACAGATTTAGAGCATTTGGTACAACTGAAAATGTTCAAATGGGCTGTGGACATTTAGTCGTCTGGTAAATGAGCAAACAGGCACTTTGGGTTTGACTTAACAGGTCAGCAATTTTAACTGGTTTTCACTTTTGCACTGTGCCTCCATGTCTGACCTTCATCTTTCTTTAGTTTTCTAGTTCTCATGAAAAGTTGTCACAGCTCCAAAATTAGAGGACATGTTTATAATTGGCAAGATCTCCAGTATCATTTAATTTCAACCTATATTTTAAGTGCGACCAGCTGCTTGTTTTCATCTTGCTGCTGCTCTGTCTCGGGAACCTGGTGAGGAACTTGGCACCTGGCAGATGATCAAAAATGCTGAATTTGGAAGGTAGCTAAAAACTTAGAAAAACTTTGTCCTTTCCTCTAAGTTTTCTGTGACTTCGTTTTCAGTCGGAAATACTGAATATAAATGTGTCAATGTGTTCTATTGTTTATTTTGTATGTTGTGAGTCAGTGTCTCTCCATGTATCATGAAGCTCGGGCTGACCTGCGTCTTGTGATCCTCCAGCTCCAGCATTCAGAGTACTGCGATTACCACACCTAGTCATAAGTTCTCTCCATCAACGTTTTTCTTCAAGTTCTAATGCATGGCACTGCCTCCCATAGTTTTTTTTTTGTGAATCTTCTTAAGAATTTTACTTTAATTACTGAACAATCAAATGCCTATTTCATCTGTGCATAATTTCTTTCCCTGTTCTGTATCTCCAGACACTGGCTCTCCCAGAAAGAGTAGCGAAGGTTAGTTCTACTCGCTTACCCCACTTCTTCATCACCAGAAATCTGGCAGCAAGTTCAGAGAAGGAATAAACACCCAGATCAGAGATGCAAGAGTTATAATTAGCTGTTTGTAATGTTCTGTTGGTAGAGTTTGCCTGGTATGCAGGAGGACCAGGCTTTCATCCCCTGTACCAAATACACCAGAATGGTGATACATGTTCTTGATAGACTAGCAACAGCTTTCCCTTCCCTCTCCCACCTCTGTTTCTGCACATGACCTGCACTTTGATGTCAAGGTCACCTTCCCAACTACACCTTTTCTGCTGTGCCTGTTCTCCCAATCCTGGAGGAGGAATGTGTTGAAATAATCCATTCAAGAAAGTTATAAATCACCAAGTTGTTAAGCCCATTAAGAGTGTAGTGATTCCTTGACCCAGAGCAGGCTCCCGCCAGGTAAAGACTCTTGATGCGGAGACAAAGGAGGGCAGGGTTTTTAAAGTCAAGAGGCTACAATCACATCACCATTTTCTCAGGGCTTTTTTTAACAATGTAACCTCCAATCTTGTGAAACATCACCAGAGGCCATTCCTCCAGAGGAGCAAAACTGTGCACATCAGGATCCTTTTTCCTGAGGGAAGGAGGACCCTTTTGGTGTTGTAAAACACTTGATCAAGAAGAATGAAAAACCTTTTCTGTTTGCTGGCAACTGTGGCTCCCAAATGGAAGAGATGAGAGTGTGGGCCAGGGCAATTTGACCTTTTCTAAGTCGTTTAAGTCTGCACTTGGCAAATCCATTGTCTAGAGCGGACAGACAGCAGCACATGCCCCTGCACACTGACTGCCTCAATTCAGATGACAGACTTAGTCCCTCCCACACATAGCGGGAGTTTTCCTTTTACCCTATGTTGTATGAGACTTTTCCTGGGCAACACGAACACACTTGTCTACCCTCTCCCATAAGGAGTCCATGACAGACAAAAATGGAGATTATATCAAAGTCCAACTTGGTTTTACTTACAGGAAAATGGGTTAGGAGTGACCCAAAGGCAGCTACATCACAGAAAGGCTATCCCATCTGGGTGATGACTCACCAAGGCTGCAGGCCTGGAAGTCTTTGCTTTGTATAACCCGCAGACATCTTAACAGGTGGAAGAACCGGCTCTGGGCAGTTCCACCAGTCATAGACTCCACCCAACCCCCAGGTGGTTTACTGCTTCTATACCCCTGAGGAGAAACCCTTGTGGATCTTGTAAGTTTCAGCTTTCCAAAGCCTGTAAAGTCTGTTTACTTGTTGAGTCTCATGATCTTCCAGACCGTTTCCTGGAGGGAAAGTCCCAGCTGCCCAGAAAGTTTTGGATAGCGCCCAGGTTTAGCCTGTGAAACTTCATTGTGGTTCCCAAATTTCCAGCGTACCCAGGGCCATTGTAGGGCTTCCCCCATGTATTTAGACCCTCTAGGTAACCCAAACAGTGGAAACTGACGCCTTGTGAACTATCTGCTCCAGTCCAACGATCAGTCTCAATTTTTAACATCGGTGACAGCATGGACCAGAACTATAAAAATGCAATGGCAGGCACTTGATTTAATGTCCTGAGATAAGAGTCCTTAGGGACTTGTGTCTCTGA
The DNA here is from genome assembly GCF_004664715.2 of Peromyscus leucopus. Taxonomy (NCBI): domain Eukaryota; kingdom Metazoa; phylum Chordata; class Mammalia; order Rodentia; family Cricetidae; genus Peromyscus; species Peromyscus leucopus. Next base: position 76,493,759 of record NC_051076.1, on the reverse strand, counting down.
TCAACCTTAATTTACAACAGCAGAACCATCTGGGGCTGATTTCTGTGGTCATAATTTTTTTTTTTTCAGAAAAAAAAAATCACTGAATTTACCTACACTACACCTCTGAGCAGCATCGTTTTTTAAAAGCAACAGCAGTGGCATATGCAAAAATGCATTTGGCTTTTTATTAGCCCTAATTCACATCCTGAACCTTTTAATCTCAATCCTAAAGTGTTTAGGTTTAGCTTGACTTGCTGAGATGCATAACTGCATTGACTCAGAACAGAGGATAGAAAAGTTAAATGATCTGAAATACATTTTATAGGAGACTTTCATATTCCAATAAAGGCTCAGAAAACACGACCACATTCTCCAGGAAGGAATATATTAAAGGCTCGCTGGAGATTCCAATAACTCATGATGTTCACTATGGATTATTTAGATGTTTATAACCAAGAAGAAAGGCTTTTCATCAAAAACTGATGAATTACATTTGCTAGGGCTATTTGTCCAATACAGTCCCTTATCCTGGGCCCCCAAATAAAAGTTTTTAGAAAATAATCTGTCCTAAAATGGTTAACAAGTTGTCCTGACAGGCTTTCCTCTTCCTAACTCCCGAATGCTTTCCAGTTCTTCAAAGCCTGGCTGCATGCAGACAGTGACACAGAAGGGTTGCTTCTCCTTCTCCAGTGCCTGCCCGCTGAATGTTGTTTTATGCTTGACACCTACATCCACGTGTTCTCAGCCTCCCATTTGACAAAGGCACAAATGGCACCAGCAAAGCTCTTCTGCTTCACCTTAAAAAGGAAGTGTGTCACACAGCACACCCTTTAGTCCATACATCTTCCCTTGCAAGTGTCCATTGTCATGAGTCATGGGCCTGGTCTGAGGCCTCTGGCTTCCACTATGCCATTAATACCGGACCTTCACTGAGACTTCTCTTGGATATCCTGTGTCATGGAGATCTTGCAGCTTTGCATCTGCAGGACTGGCCCCTTCATGTGCTTCAGCATTTCATAGATGAGGTGGATGTTGTGGTGAGCCAACTCATAGTCCTGGTTCTGGGCCTGGGTGGTAGCTGCCAGCTCCCCCTTATCCTCATCACCAGGGTGAGCTCTCCAGGACTGCCCCTGCTAGCTCTCCCAAAGCAGCAGACAGCAAGGGACAGGGACAGTTCTCCTGTCCTCATGCCCTCAGACAGGCTCATCTGCACCCATCCCACCAGGGCCAGCTCTACTGTGCTGCTCAGTAGAGGTGCAGGGCCCACTCTTCCCATTGCTGCAGCTGATGAGGAGCAGAGCCAGCTCTCTCGCTCTCACGCCCCTAGGCCAGCTCTCCACCTGCCCTGCCCCAGGTGGCAGGTGTTGGTAGGAGGCATCTTTCCCCTGCCCACACCATCACATGGTAGATGAGGGGGTGAGGGGGTGGGGGGCGTGGTCAACTCTCCTGCTGTCATTACAACTTCCACAGTGAGATTTCTTTTTTTTAAAAAAATTCATTTTATTTTATTTTTGGGTGGAGGTTGTAAGAGCAGAGGGCAGATACAGATGGGACAGGGAGATGAATGGGATCAGATTGCATGATGTGAAATTCACAAAGAATCAATAAGACGTTTAAAAAGAAAGACAGACAGGAAGGAAGGAAGGAAGGAAGGAAGGAAGGAAGAGAGAAAGGAAGGAAGGAAGGAAGGAAGGACGGAAGGAAGGAAGGAAGGAAGGAAGGAAGGAAGGAAGGAAGGAAGGAAGGAAAGAAGTGTGGTATCTCCACACAGCTGCTGTGGGCTCCTGGCCCTGTCACTGCATTCTGGTTGTTTGTTAGACAGGAAGCACAAGGCTGACGCTGAGCTTCTGGTGGGAAGTGGATTGGGATGAACACTAGTGAAGTTTCAGGATGTGCTGCTACACCAATAACGTTTACTGATTTCTTCATTTGCTCTCCTATCCTTGTCTTTGTGAATCCCTGACTGTCATAATGGTTGCAATCTATTGAGTACTTGCTATGTGCCAAGCCAGTGCTCAGCATTTCATACATACCTGGACTCAGCAAGCCATGCAGGGGAAAGGCATGGGCTCTGCATCTCATACAGAGAAGGTGCTTTTGTCAGTACTTCTTACAAAAGAGGAATCTGTGCTCAGCATTCCCTATCCTGGAGGTGCATGTCTACATACTCTCTACATGAGAGGTGCCTGCACTCAGTTCTCCCTAGGGAGGATAGCTCTGTGCTCAGCCCTCCTTAATCATGAGGGCTCCATGCTCAACATTCTTTATACAGGGAGAGACCCATTCACTGCTTGCTATAAATGGACATTCCTACTTTTAAGACAAAAAGATTGTGTGTGTGTGTGTGTGTGTGTGTGTGTGTGTGTGTGTGTGTCCATGTGTCTGTGTGTACGTCCCTGGAAATGGAGCTAATGACTTGTAAGGTGCCCAACATTAGTGGTTGCTGGGAACTGAATTCCAGACCTCTGCAAGAGCAACAAGGCCTCTTAATGGTTGGGCCATCTTTCCAGCCTATACCTATTTTTATTATGCACATTTTTCAAAAGAAATAGGTTCACATAATTTTCATGCCTCCAAGTTCCCTTTGTCTCTATTTCCACCATCAGCTTTTCCACAAGAACATCAAATCCTGGTCTGGAAGGGACCTCCATGGGTAAGATCAATTGTTACACAAGCATGAAGATTCAAGACTAAATTCAAGCTAGCTCCTATATAAAAAGCTGAATATGGTCAACGGGGAGTATGTAAAGCCAGGACCATGGATGATAGAGACAGCAGGATTCCTGGGTCTTGCTGATTGCCATCCTCCTGTAGAGAGAGACCCTGCATTAAAGGAATAAAGTGGAGAATAATAAAGGGAAACACTAGGCATGCTTGTTTGGCTTCCATGCACACATGGTCATGTGCACTTGTACTTATGTGTGCATATATACCATATACACTATAGGCATGCATGCATATAAAAGAATATTGAGTCCTAAAATCAGTAGAAATAAGCAATTTCTAACTTTCTCTATAAATAAAGTTGCACATTTAGAAAATAAAAATGTAGCATGCTCAATTACATTTGAATTTCAGATATGATTTATTTTAGTATAACTATGCCTCACACAATATTTGGGACATATTTATACAGAAGTTATTCAGTGTTAATTTCAAGTTCAACAGTAAATGGGCATCATATATTTTATCTGGAAACCCTATTTATAAACCTAGTGTAGGTTTCTAAAACTGGGTCCCATTAGTGTCTTACCTATACAAGTTGTACAAGATCCAATGAGTTCAAAGCTATTTGCGCTTTAATATTAGTTTTGATCTCAGACAACCTGTGTAATTCCCATACCCCATTGGATATCACCCACAATATCTCACAGGTCTTCCAGTAATGAGACCTTTCCTGTGTATAAAAGGAGAGCGACTTTTACTTATAGGTATCTCTACAGAGTTGCATATCTGTTGTATTCTCTGTATGTCTGACTTCTAACCCAGATGCATCTTATTGTTGACTTCTGAGACCCTGAGGCCTCTCTGCCTTGATTGCTGGTGGGCACTGTTTACAATAAATATTTCCAGGCTACTCCATTTTATCCTTGAATTCTCAGAGTCACTATTTTCACGATTTCCTTAACATATCATAGGAAGAGTATTCCTTTTCTAAGATGCCCATAAATTCTAGGCACTGAAGAAGTTAAAGTGAAGAAATGAGGAGCCAAGAAGAAGGAACATCACTAACTTAATATTAGAATAATGTCACAGAGGAAAGTGGGAGCTAGGAGTAAGAGGCATGCGCAGGTGCATAAACCAGGGGATTCAGGTGAGCATCAAGGAATGACAGAGGAAAACACACATCATTCCATGCCCTCCAGTTGGACTTTCTCTGGACACAATATCTTTCAGAACTCTAGGACAAATTCTTACTGTTGGCAAGGTCAGAACAAATGGGTATGTGGAGTACAAGGTGTAAGAGCTTCTTTCTCTCCGCAATTCATGGACTTGGAAGACTTTAAACACAACCACCGCTTTCCTAATGGTTGTGCCTTAGGCACTGTAACTCCATCCCCTTGTCCCCAGCTCTGTGAGTGACTTTCTTCTGACTCCACCCATATGCTGGTTCACTCAGATTCTTTGTGATCCCATAGCTTGTAAAATGAGCACACAGTGAAAGTCATTTAATATGATTCCTGGAAAGAACTCTAGGTTGTGCAAAAAACACTACCATGTTTATTCATCAGAGTAACACAGTTTTGTAGACTTGAAGTTCCCAATGTGAGCACAATTCCATTGTTCACCTTTTCCTTCTGGCTGAAAGTAAGACATTATAGCATTCAAAAACCAATGAAGAGATGGTAACATGGACTAAAAACACTTAGATATGGGGCTCACCTTTCTGCCTGCTCTCCCAACTGTCCTGTGTCCTTCAAGGATAGATTCATCTTTTTGAAATGTAGATTCTTTATACACAAAAAATTCCATGGGAGATAATTATAATAAAGATTAAATAAACCAATGATCTATGATGGCTAGAGCAGCCAGATTTGGTTCTCTGGCCTTATCTCTTGGAAATAAGTCTTTATTTCATTTCAAGTTAATTTAAATGAATTATGTAGATGAATAAAAAAGCACCCAGAGCACTTTCTCAAAAAGCCATCCTTAACTGTGTGGAATGAGTGCTAATCTTGTAGTTGGGAATCTTTGGTTCTCATCTGAAACCAATTATATTATATTCTATAGAATCATATGAGAGCTGTGAGCTATAACCTCTAAAATTTGATATGTGGGAAGCCTTCTCCCACAAATATTTCATCAATGATTTTGTAGTCAAGGCAGCAAATAAGAAAATGTAGGTCTCCTATAGTACTGTTAATGAATTGACTTAGTGTCACTCGTATGACAAGAATGTTGATTTTTGAGAAAGATTATTCATAACTAGAAAACATTAGGCATTACTTTCAGTGCAGCTAAGAATGGACCAAATGTTTAGAAGAGTTCATTTTAAAATTATATTTTAGTGATACATGTGTGTGTGCATGTGTACATGTGTACGTGTGTGCGTGTGCGTGTGCGTGTGCGTGTGCGTGTGCGTGTGTGTGTGTGTGTGTGTGTGTGTGTGTGTGTGTGTAGTATGAGTGCAGGTTCCACAGAGGCCAGAAGAGGGCATCAGATCCCCTAGGGATGGAACTACAAGGGGTTGTGAGACACCAAATGTGGGTGCTGAGTCCTGAACTCAAGTCATCTGCAGAGTAGTATATGCTCTTAAACATTGAGCCACCTCTCCAGCCCCTATAGGAGTTTATTTGTTTGTTTGTTTGTTTCTCAGGATGTATTCTATCAAATTCATGTCATCTGTATTAGACTGGGTTCCAAACCCCTATAGTAGCAGGAGAGAAATTAGAGGGCCAAGAATGAATTTATCCTTTGAACAAGAATAGGAAGGTGATTTATTGAGTACACAGGAAGAGGGCAGCAGAATGGGTGGTACTAGCACACCAATGCAGGGAATAGTCATGAGCTGGGGATGGGGAAGTTATAGAGTAAGTTTTCATGCAATTCAAAGTCCAAGGCCATTGTACAGATCTAGAAGTGAGAATGGTCCACACAGTACACATAATTTCCTGTTGTGCAGCTCTGCCATACAAATAGGGCATTACAACCCAGAACATGCAAATCAGTTCAGCTGCAGCTCCATGTTGTATTGTGTTGCCCAATCACAACATTCATTGGCTAGCCACTTGGAGATCCTGGACCACCCTTGTGCAGATTCCCATGGGCTTCCCTTCACATAATCCATGCAGTCAAGGACTGACCTTCCTAGTTCACTGCAGTGCTTTGGTGGATGATGTCCATCTTTCCAGGAGGCTTTACCTGGAAAGAATGCTGTATCTTTCCTCTTCCCAAGAAGATCTGAGAGAAACTCATGATTTTCCTTACTCTTTAATTTCTTAATTATTTTATTTTTTAAGCTTACCTGTATTTCATGTATGTGTGTGTTCTGGGTGGCTTTGTGTGTCATCTTGACACAAGCTAGAACCATCAGAGGTAAGAGTCTCAGCTGAGGAAATGCCTGGGTGAGAACCAGCTGTAAGGGATTTTCTCATTTAGTGATCAAAGGGGGAGGGCCCAGCCCATGGTAGGTGGTGCCATCCCTGGGCTGCTAGTTCTGGGTTCTATAAAAAAGGTGGGCTGAGCAACCCACCGGAAACAAGCCAGTAAGCAGCCCCCTTTCATGACCTCTGCATCAGCTCCTGCTTCCCAGATCCTGCCCTGTTTTGAGTTCCTGGCCTGACTTCATTCAGTGATGAGCAACAATGCTGAAGTATAAGCCTAATGAACCCTTTCCTCCTCAACTTGTTCTTTGGTCATGGTATTTTGTCACAGAAATAGAAACCGTGGCTAAGACAGTCTGCATACAGTTATGTACAATATGAGCACTCATGCCTGTGAATGCCAGAAGTGGTGCTGGATCTCCTGGTGCTGGAGTTACAGGTGTTTATTATTACATTATCTCCTAATGTAGGTGCTGGAACAGAACTCAGCTTTTCTGTACGAGCAGTGCATACTCTTAACTCCTAAGCCACTGACCCAGCTCCTTTGCTCTTTTAAATCAAAACAAATCCTTTTAAAACAAATTTATTCATGGAGGGGGGGGAGAACAGCACCAAGTGTAATGTTTGTATTTTATAACTTCTAAGTGAACAATCCATTTCAAATGATTAATTCCATTACACTGCAATTTACGTCTAGTGCTAACTAATGAAATAAATTATTTTCAACTTCAATTCAGCCTTCTTCCCTTTCTCACATGCTCTCATTAGCTTCATTTAGAATGTTTTCTACAACAGAGTCTCTGCCACACCAGCTGCTCTGTTAATGGACTGCTCTTATCGATTGCTAGGAAGTCATCCTTAAGAAAGTAGAATGGGCTGGGAGTCCGTTACCAAGATGAGTTTGCAGTTTTAAGTCTGACTAAACAGCCACAGATGTTTACTCCTTTCTGTTTATTTTCTGGAGAAAATGGTGTATATATGACCCCACACTGTTGAAAAAGAGCTTATACATATGTAGGTTGTCAAAGAGCATTTTGGAAATGTGGTACAGTTGATTTAAATTGTTACATGAAACAATAACGTTGCAGATGTTACTGTACTTTTCTCAATTAATGGGTTTTTCTCACCCATTATCCCAAGTGATCTTCAGGGGAAACCTAGACAATACAAAACTCAGATATTGCATCTTCTAGATATGAGATCACATACCTGTAATTTCTTCAGTACTTGCAAAGATGAGGCAGAAAGGTCAAAAATTCAAGGCCAACACAGGCTATATAGAGACTATCTCAAAACAAAACAAAATAATCCCCCCCTCTTTCTCTCTCTCTATATCCCCACAATTCATTTGAGAACCAAGATGTAAGTTCTCAGCTGTGTCTGCCACCATACTTTTGCTCTGGCATCATGGACACTAATCCTCTAAAGTGTAAGCCCCAAACTAGATAATTTATTTTAAAAGTTGCCTTGGCCATGGTGTTTTATCACTGTAATAGAAAAGTAACTAAGACTCAAGTTGATACTAGGAGTGGGCTATTGCTGTGACTGATATGATCTGACCGTGATCATGCTGGCTTTGAAGGGATGTAGAAGACACTGGGACTTCAACCTAGGAAAACAGTTGAATGCTATAAGCAGGGACAGTCTTTCTGATATCCACATGACTATGGACACCCAACTCAAGAGATTTCAGAGGAAGAAGACTATTAAAAACTGATCAAGAGACCATTCTTGTAATATGTTGGGAAAGAATGTGGCTGGTTTCTGTCCTTGTTCTAAAAATCCTCCTGAGGCTAAATTAAAAGGTGATTGGATTAATTTCTTTAGTGTGGAGTGTTTCGGGGCAGCCTATATTGGCCAAGCTGGCAATTCTGTCCATGCACTTCTGGCTTTAGAGACATGGAGGATACATGGGTTGAGAAATCTTCTGAATTTAAGGAGATCTAAGAACAGGCATGTGGCAGGGGAGTCCCTGGATGGAGGCCATGAGAAGCTATTGAAAAGGTTGTGAAAGTGAAGCCTGGACTACATTGGAGACCCCAAGATGTTGGAGGTGTTAGCACCATGAGACATTTTCCAAGGAGTGGTATAGACAGGGTGTGGAACCAACAAAAGAGGGATGAGTGTGTTTCAGAAAACAAAGCTAGTGGATGGGGCTATCTAAGTCCTTGGACATTGTTCATGGAGCTACAGGATTCAAAGTTTGCCCTGCTGGGTTTTGGCCTTGCTGTGGTTCAGTATTCCCTCACTGTGACCCAAAGAGGTCAGAGAGTAGAATGTGGTGGCTTGAATGAAAATGGGTTTTTAGGCTCATATATTTGAATATTTGGTCACAAGTTGGTAGAGCAGTTTGGGAAGTGTTGTGGAATATTAGTTTAATGATGTAAAGATGTGTTGCAGTCTTTTATGTTGCAGTTGTTTAATTCTGTAAAGTTGTGTTAATGTGCCTGTCTAAAACACCTGATTATTCTAATAAAGAGCTGAAAAGACAATAGCTAGGCAGGAGAGGGATAGCAGGGCTGCCAGGCAGAGAGAATAAATAGTAAGAAATATCTAGGCTCAAGAAAAGGAGGGAGGAGAGAGAAAAGGAGAAAGAGAGGAGAATGCCAGGGGCCAGCCACCTAGTCACACAGCCAGACATGGAATAAGAAAAGAAAGATATAATATATATTATATATATATATATAATATATATACATATATTATATAGAATAAAGAAAGATAAAAAACCCAGAGACACAATATAGTTAAAGAGAAACAGGATAATTTAAGTTAGTAAAGCTATCTAGAAATAAGCCAAACTAAGGCTGAGCATTCATAAGTAAGAATAAGTCTCCATATATTTATTTGGGAGCTGGGTGGTGGGCCCCCAAAGAATAAAAAAAAAACTACAGGGAAGGACTGACTGAAGGTATGAACTTGTTATGGGGGGTGCAGGGGTGGGCATTGAGGTTTCAAAAGACTTGTGCTATCCCCGATGCTTTCTCTCTCTCTCTCTTCCTCTCTTCCTCCATCTTTCAGATCAAGATGCCTTTGCTCTGTAATCATGGATTCTAACACTCTGAAACCATGAACCCCAAATTAGATATTTTCATTTATTAAAAAATATGTAGACAATATTAGCCACATTCTATTAATATATATACTGCAAATGTCCTATGTTTTCTTATGGGAAACTTGGGATCAGCATTTTCCTTGTCTACTTTACTCCTGAAAAGCAAGAACAAGAAACCAAGAATGTCAGACTTAGAGAACCAGAATTGTGTGTAAGTTGGGTAGCAAAGAAAGATGTTTTCATGTAGTAAGCCACTGCTGTGAATTTGCCCCTACCTTGCTAAAATGAAATCCTGAAATTTGGTCTGAAATCCTCCTGCTACTGTGAAGAATTTATTTTCTTAAATTTTTTGTGTTGGGTGTTTTGTCACAACTGTAGGCAAAAGAACTAACACAAAATTGGTCCCAGAGATTTGGAGTTGTTCCTATGTTAGACTTGGCTGAGTGGTTCTTAGGTCTTTGGAACTGGTTTGTGGGGTGAATGCAGAATAGATGTGATCTAGAGAAACCATAAGTTGTTATAAGCAGAGCTTAATAGGCAATTTATGGTCAGTGTTTAGAAGACCAAATCACTACCAGAAATATGAATTCTATAGACTTTGCTCATTAGGTTTCATATGGCATGAAGTACTCTATCAGAAATTAGAATACATGTAATTCATGCTATTTTCTGGCAAAGAACTTGTCTACATTCTGCTAGAGTCCTAAAAAATTGAATGAGACAGAATTGTAAAATAATAGATAATAAACCTAGTGGAATAAATTCCAAGGCAATATTGTATTCGTGCTGTGGTATGGTTGTTGCTAGATGCTTTTAGCTTTGGTATCATAAGAATTGAGGTTTTAAAAAAAAGAGCAGAAACATTTGAAAAACATGCAGTCTGATGAGAAAGGGATCTGTGTTATAGATCTGTATTATTTTAAGGTGTTACTTTTATTTATGTTGCATTTGTTTAATTCTGTGAAGCTGTGTTACTATGCCTGTGTAAAACACCTGATGGTCTAATAAAGAGCTGAATGGTCAAATAGAGAGGCAAGAGAGAGAAATAGGAGGGGCTGGCAGGCAGAGAGAATAAATAGAAGAAGAAATCTGGGAGGAAGAGACATCAAGGAGCAAGAGAAAGAGGAGGATGCTAGGGGCCAGCCCCTCAGCCACACAGCCAGCGATGGAGTAAGAGTAAAGTAAGAGAAAGGGAAAGTCCAAAGGCTAAAGGTTGTGAGATAATTTTAAGTTAAGAAAAGCTGGCTAGAAACAAGCCAAGCTAAGGCCAGGCATTTATAATTAGGAATAAGCCTCTGTGTGTGATTTATTTGGGAGCTAGGTGGCAGGCCCCCAAAAGGGGCCTCAAAGAGCCAAAGACCAAAAACAACCAACATCAGAGCTGAACAAAATTAAAATGGGCAAAGTGAGACCAGATACCACGGCTTTAATTGTAGAAAGCTTAGTGCTGTTAACAGGAAGCTGATTGTGCTATGGTAATGGGGAAAGGTACCTCTAGGATAAGACCCTCCATTCTCAATGTTCTCCAAGCAGGCTGGGAGTAAAGGACCCCTATCCACCACCCCAGACACTTCTAAGAGAGACACGGACCAGTATTTCCTGTTCTGTTGTTTTGCAGAGTGGCAATAATACCATCTTAGCAAACAGAAATGCAAAATTGTTCTCATAACCATATGAAATGTCTACATTTGACAGAAAAGTAAGGGAAATACTTAACCAATGATTGAGTCAGTTAGTTAATGTATTTCTCAAAAACATGGTAAAAGTCCACAATTATTTGATCAATTTTCTCATATAGAAATAATAAGCATCTATACCTGAAAACTTTTCTCTTTTGTGAATTAAGAATTTTGAATATAAAATCTTATTAAAACAGGTCAAATTGCATCATCATCACATATAATTAATCTTGAACAAACAATTTTAATTCTGTAATCCTGTCTTGTTCTTTTTTTATTTTCAGGAATTTCAGCACTTTATTATTTATAAACTAAGTCTTACCTGGTTGCAAAATATGGAAAATGTGGCAGTGTGTGACTTACAGCAGATATTAAATAAGACTTTCAATAACTCTGTGTCCTGCAATGTGGCACTGTCACAGCTGCCCTTCATTCTATTTATTGACAGGCCTTTCTTTGGGAGTGTGCACATCATCACCTGTGGGATGCCTGGGTTTGGTTAGTACTCTTGGCCTCTAACTGCTAACATCAGACACTCCCTGATGCTCTTGAATGACATTCAGCTCTCCTAGTAAATGAAGCATAACCATATCCTTTCATTGAGTGTCTTAACTTTGTGAACACAACCCAGTGAGGGGCCTTTAAGACTTAAGACTTCTTGGCTGTTTCCAGTGAATGGTCCCCTTTGTGATGGTTTGCAAGATAAAGCTGCCCTCTCCCTCTGCTTCAGGTGGCAGCTTTGAGATGTGATAGGCTCGCTTCAGCACTGAGAGAATTAAGAAGATCATAGGCTAGAGTGGAAGTGATTTTATCTGTAATGTAATATTGATGGTTTTCTCTTTTACAGATATTCTCAAATGGAATATCTGTGTGTTTAAATATTGATGATCTTTACAGAATTAACATATGAAACCATCTCAAAGTCAGATAATACAGTACGTCTCTTTTATTCTAAAGTAGTATGGATAATAAAACAAGGAGAAGACGTATTTAGCTGTTTAGCTCTCTGACTTTTTAAAGCTAAACAGATATTGGTGGATGAACCTGACAAAATTGCAGGTTCAGGTTGGAAAATATTAGCATAGCATTAAGACTATCAATTGTTCCTTCCCTTGTTTTCCTGGTGATTGTGACTGTGTGTGTGTGTGTGTGTGTGTGTGTGTGTGTGTGTGTTGTACCAGTGCTCAGCCAGCTGTTCCTTAAGAACTGCCCACATGTTTATCTGAAGGTGAGGTCTTTCACTGGCCCCCAAGAATCTACCTATCTCTACTTTTGCAGCTTTGGTATTACAAGCACATACCACCAGACTTGGACTTTTAGACTGTGAGTGCGGGGGATGAAACCCAAGTCCTTGTAAGCACTGCACAAGTCCTTTACCCACTGGCCCATCCTCCCAGCCTACTTGCCCCAGTTTCTTAATGTCTCATACCAGCAGTTTGTTCTGGTTTCAACACACTGAAGCAAACGTGCAAAATCCTAAAATCCTAGAGCAGCCTTTCTCGTGTGGATTAAAATTTTCTTGGTCTTGCACCTTGCTCCAGATTCCCACAGAAATGGGCTTTAGTGACGGTATTAGAAAGAAGCCAGCAGGATTTTTCACTTGATGCACAACTCTGTCCCTGTCTTCACTAGCTTTGACCTTGGTACCTTGCTGAACTTCAGATCCCTCAAATGGCTGGCATACTGTACCATGGCAAGCAGAGGGGCCTAATTTTCACCTGGTGCCTCAGAAAATTCAAGAGCGACGATGAACATGTTCCATAGGAATGGGGGAATGAATGGAACAGTATCCCCAAAATTATTTTCACTAAAAAGTACTATATATGTTACTAGTTTGTTTTTTTCCCTAGTCACCTGAAATTATATATAGTAATGTAGTTCAACTGAGTTTTCATTCACATCTGAAGGTCTGGAAAGACAGCTCACTGCTGCCTGTCAGAGAACCATGGTTCAGTTCTTAGCACCACATTGGGCACCTCTTAATCCCCAATAACTTCAGCTTCAGGGGATACAATATCATTTTCTGGTCTTCATGAAATCCCACACACATACATACACAGATGCACACATACACATAAATAAAAATTAAAAAAAACATAAACAAGTTTAAGGCTGGTGACTACTTATGCCTTTAATGAGTCCAGTTAATTTTAAAGTGTTAAAGCTATCACTGATTGCAAATTTTGAGAGCTGTTTGGGAAGTTATAAGAGGGAAGCAGATGCTATGCTGTAAGCTACTGATACAAGCCCAGAGATTAAGCTTCAAGTATCTGTTCCCATCTCATGATGACCAAAGGATGTTTCCAATAACTTCATCTTTTGTTCTAATTATCTCTCATCCCTCTATCAATCAGAGAAAACATGTGACTTATAGGAAAGTTATTTCTACCCTCTTCTCAGAGACAATACTACCAAATAGCTCTTTCCTCTTGTTTCAAATCTCCCAAACTATAACTTCTCATTACATATGGAAATGTTCACACACAAGAATAACAAAGGAGGAAATTGAGACCCAAGAAACCAGAGAGAATTTTTAGAGATCAGAAAATCATGTGAGCTCGGGAGCTGGCATGGTCAGTAAAGAGCTTGCTGTGAAAAGCATGAGGACCGGGGTTCAAGCCCCGACATGCACATAAGAAACTGAGTATGAGTGTCACAACCCAGTAATCCCAGCAAAGGAGTTCAGAGACAGGAGCATACCTGGAGCTTGCTTCAGGTTTGGTGAGAGGCCTTGTCTCAAAAATAATGTTTAGAGTGATTGAGGAAGACATTCAACATCGACTTCTGGCCTCCAAAGACACACACACACACACACACACACACACACACACACACACACACGCATAAACATAAACACCTACACTATTACACATAGCAAAAGAAGGAAGAAATTATTAGGTAACTCACTCTGGAATGAATGAGGGTCCCCATTTGCAAGGAACAGTTCTAGTTGTCCCAGGTGAACTACTTGGTGATTTCCCGCCAAATTCAAATGAAGGTTGTTGATTAATTTCATGGTCACCTTTGCTGGGAAACATCCCCAGAATCTCAGTCATGGTCCTGTTTCATGCACTATGCCAAGCTGGATGTGGATAGAGGTCTTCATCTAAGAAAGCCACGTACTGCCTCAGCCACCACAGAGTCAGAGCAAAGGAAGGAGATGCCACCTCTGCAAGCTAACAGCTACTTCTGGTTAGCTTCCTCCCCACAGTAACTACTTTTCAAATCAGCATAAAGACAGTTTTATAGGTGGAGAGAAGGCTCTGTCAGTAAAGTGCTTGCTTCACAAGCATGAGGACACAAGTTGGATCTCAGCGCCCATGTGAAAAGTTGGGCATGGTGACACACACTTCCAGTCCCAAGATGTTGGGCAAGCAGAGACAGAGAGATCCCTGGAGGTTGCTGGTCTACTTGGCAAGCTTCGTGCCAGTAAGAGACTCTCTCTCAAAAGGAAAAAGAAAAAAAAAAGGAAAGAAAGAGAAGGATCCAAGTTGAATGGTGCCCGAGGAATGTATCCAGGTTGACCTGTGGCATACACACAAATGCCACCCCCCCCCCCCCCCCCACCCCCACCCTACTTCATAGCCTAAAATTTACACCTCCTCTTGTTCAGGTTTGTGAAAAAAAATGCTTTTATATGAACCCCCAAGCAGGTTTTGATGATAAACAGTATCCCATGAACATGACCAAAACCATAAAGAGCTACCATCTCTCCCAAAGATGAATAAGCGAACTGCCCAAATCATAAAGAAACCTCCACAGTGTAATTTAACTTGTTCTTGATGCCTCAGTAAACATTGTAACAATTATTGCTACACAGAAGTTGAAGAGCTCTTGTTAAGCAGTGATGGAAGGTCTTGTAATGGAAGTTACCAGGATTTTTTTTTTAATTCTCTAACTGCTCTGTTAAAATCTTCATGTATTTTCCCACTGTAGGCCACTAAAGCCATTCCATGGACATCTTGAAAACCTTTGGGATTGCTCATTGTCTTTTTTTATCCCCTTCAATTTTTTCTCTGCCTTTACCTACTCAAGTTTTAATTGCCTATTATGTTGAAGTCTTCTTGTAACAACTGGAGTGCTTTTCTCTCCATGTCTTCAACACAGCCCTCGTACTGATCATCAAATGCACTGGGAGTCATGTCCAGGTTGGAAGGCTCAGTCAGGCCTGTCATCTGCTGGGTGAAAAACCAAGTCAGGAGGAACATGTGAACTTTTGAGTCTAGAAGAGATGTCATCTTCAACTTCAAGAACATCTATTCAGAGGGCCTGATCCAGCTGGGGGACCCTCAGCCTTTGGTTCATAGATCATGTGTTTCCATTTGTTTGGCTATTTTTTTTCAATAATTGAGTAAAACCGAAATTTATTATAAGTCACAGTCGTCCTAGGGACCTCCATGCTATATATATAGCCTCTATGGTTCTATGGGTTGTGGTCTGATTGTTCTTTATTTTATATCTAGAATCCACTTATGAGTGAGTACATACCATGACTGTCTTTCTGGGTTTGGGTTACCTCACTCAGGATGATTTTTTCTAGTTCCATCCATTTGCCTGCAAACTTCATGTTTTCATTGTTTTTCTCTGCTGAGTAGTACCCCATTGTGTATATGTACCACATTTTTTTCATTCATTCTTCCATTGATGGGCATCTAGGTTGTTTCCAGGTTCTGGCTATTACAAATAGTACTGCTATGAACATAGCTGAGCATGTATCTTTATGGTATGAATCAGCATTCCTTGGGTATATGCCCAAGAGTGGGATGGCTGGGTCTTGAGGTAGTTCGATTCCTAATTTTCTGAGAAACTGCCATACTGATTTCCACAGTGGTTGTACAAGCTTACATTCCCACCAACAGTGGGGGAGTGATCCCTTTGCTCCACATCCTCTCCAACATTGACTGTCATTGGTGTTTTTGATCGTAGTCATTCTGACAGGTGTAAGGTGGTATCTCAGAGTCATTTTGATTTGCATTTCTCTAGTGATTAAGGATGTTGAGCATTTCTTTAAATGTCTTTCAGCCATTTGTAATTCTTGTTTTGTAAATTCTCTGTTTAGCTCTTTAGCCCATTTTTTATTTGGACTGTTCAGTATTTTGATGTCTAGTTTCTTGAGTTCTTTATATACTGTGGAGATCAATCCTCTGTCAGATGTGGGGTTGGTGAAGATCTTTTCCCATTCTGTTGGCTGTCTTTTTGTCTTATTGACTGTGTCTTTTGCCCTGCAAAAGCTTCTCAATTTCGAGAGGTCCCATTTATTAATTGTTGTGCTCAGGGTCTGTGCTGTTGGTGTTCTGTTTAGGAAATGGTCTCTGGTGCCAATGCGTTCAAGAGTGCTTCCTATTTTCTTTTCTATTAAGTTTAGTGTAACTGGATTTATGTTCAGGTCTTTGATCCACTTGGACTTGAGTTTTGTGCATGGTGACAGATTTGTGATCTCTTACATATTGACATCCAGTTATGCCAGCACCATTTGTTGAAGATACTTTCTTTTTTCCATTCTATAGTTTTGGCTCCTTTGTCAAAAACCAGGTGTTCATATGTGCATGGATTAATGTCAGGGTCTTCAATTTGATTCCATTGGTCCGTATGTTGGTTTTTATACCAGTACCAAGCCGTTTTTATTACTATAGCTCTATAGTAGAGTTTGAGGTCAGGGATGGTGATGCCTCCAAAGGTTGCTTTATCGTATAGGATTCTTTTAGCTATCCTGGGTCTGTTGTTTTTCCATATGAATTTGAGTATTTTTCTTTCCAAGTCTGTGAAGAATTGTGTTGGGATTTTGATGGGGATTGCATTGAATCTGTAGATGACTTTTGGTAAGATTGCCATTTTTGCTATGTTAATCCTACCTATCCATGAGCATGGGAGATCCTTCCATTTTCTGATATCTTCTTCAATTTCTTTCTTTAGAGATTTAAAGTTCTTATCAAAAAGGTCCTTCACTTGTTTAGTTAGTGTTATCCCAAGGTATTTTGTATTATTTGTGGCTATTGTAAAGGGTGATGTTTCTCTGACTTCTTTCTCAGCCCCTTTATCATTTGTGTATAGGAGGGCTACTAATTTTTTTGAGTTTCAAATATATTTCTAATGGTCTTTTTATACATTAGCAAGGGGAGAGGCAAAAGACTTCCCCCTTTCAAGATAAACGCATAATGTACAACCAAGTGTAGACCCTTCAAAACACCTGGTAACCACACCCCATGACAAAGCATCTTGTGATTAGGCCTGGAACTATAAGACAACTGTTAACCATGCCTTTGCACCTTTTATGCATCCTTGGAGAGCAACATAAACTCTGACTCTCTTGAGTCAAACCACAAGTTGGAATCTTTGTGGGCTCCCACAGTATGTGTGCGGTTTCTGTGTTTGTATGTGTATATGTGTGTGATATTTGTATGTGGTATCTATATGTGCACTTGTGTGTGTGAAATCTGTGTGTGTGCATATGTGTATGTGTGTGTGTGTGTGTATGTGTGTGTGTGTGTGTGTGTGTGTGTGTGTGTGTGTGTGTGGTATCTTTATGTGTTTCTTAGTCTTCCTCATCTTTATATTACCCTGCCTTATGTCTCCCATCTTCATATTGCTGTTGACATAGTGGCTGCATAGTTCCCTTCTGAGAATGACTTTTCACAGATGACCATCACACATGGCCAATAATCCCATAAGAATGTGACTTTCTGTAAGTAATGGTTCTGCTGAGACTGGAGTCTTGGAGACCACACTGACAGAGGCTTGCTTCAGGCAACCATCTAAGCATTAGTTGTCAAAAGTAACAGGTGAGACTGTGGCCCACCAAGCTCAAGAAGGTGCTCAGAAATCACTAAGAAAGGAGGCACATGGGGAAGGTGCCTGTTTGCTTTTGTTTAAGTGAATGGCCTAAAGTGTAGATTTTTGAGAATACCTGAAAGAAATTGCAATGGTCTGAGAGATGAACAGCATAAAGTGTTGCTCACAGAAGTCAGCTCAGGGCTTCAGGTACTCATGGGAAAGTACCTTCAACAATTAGACATGGTGGCTCTTTTTCTGGGGTGTAGGGTGCATGTATCTGTTTGGGTATGCATGCATATTTACATGTGTGCAGGTGCACATTTGTGGGGTATACATGCATATGTATATGGGAGCTAAAAGACAACCTTAGCTGTCATCTATCCATCTTTTTTTCTTACTGGCTTATAACTTGGCAATTTAGCTGGGCTGCCTGGCCTGTAAACCCAGGGATCCTCCTTTCTCTGCTTCCTCTGTCTTAGCATCACAGGCACACACCACCATTCCTGATGTTTTTGTATGTGGGCTCTTGGATCAAACTTCATTGCCTATCTCCCCAGCCCTGCTCTGTTTCTGTCTCTCTTCAGTCTTTCTGTTGTCAGTATTACTTTCAAGGTCTTGCCTTTTGTCACCCAAGCCCACTTTGAGGCCCCTGACTTGTCCCTGTGTCATAGATCCTACTCTCTATCAAGGGGCTGCTCCATCTTGTTTTCTGCTGCTATGATAAAACACCATAACTAAAAGCAACCTGGGCAGGAAAAGATTTACTTGGCTTGTAGTTTCCCTCCAATGAGGGAAGCCAGGACAGCTCACGGCAGGAACCTGGAGACTGGAACTGAAATGGTGACCATGGAGGACCATGATTAGCTCAGTTACCTTTCTAATATAGTCCAGGAATACCTGCCCAGAACTACCCATGGTAGACATCATCCTATATGAAGTAACAATCAAAAAAAAAATGTTTCACAGACATTTCCAAAGGGCAATCTAATGTGGGCAATTCTTTGGTTGAGATTCTCACTTCCCGTGTGAGTCTAGGTGCCTGTCACAATGACAGCTGGAGCTCACTAAAACAGAACTGAACCAGAACTCCAGGGTATTTTTAAATTTCACTTTTGCCCAAGGAAGTAGGGGTGGAAGAGATGAATTAAGAGCTAGATGCACATGTGGGGAAGCTTGGAAAATTCATTGCATAGCCAGAGACCAGAGACAGACCAGACAGGGTCAAGAGAGTGAGGTATATAATAAGGTGCAGTCATGGGTCCCCCAAGCTAACATCCATATGGCAAGACCCCATGTTCTCAGCAAGCTGATATGCTGAACCATCACAGATGGCGATAACTGTCCAGTGAGAAGAGAGTGGTTACCAAATTAACAAGGGAGACATTAACAAATGTCTATTCACTCCAGAAAGGACACCAGTGACAGACTAAGAAAAGGGTTCCACCGAAGTCTTGTTTTGTGAACCAGTGGACTTACTGGAGTTACTTTAGTATAAATGAGGGATTTCTTAGTGAAACATGAGTAACCTTAAGAGAGCTGAATCTCCAAAACAGCCACCCTGGAATGGGTGACAGCTCATGAAAGCTGCATACCTGGAGCTCTTGCACACCTCCCAGCAGCTCAGTTGAAAAGCCTCCTTTCCCAGCATCCCTCATTGTGCATGTAACTTTGTATATATAGCCTTGCAAACATGCTAAGTTTCAGGAGCTTCCTGAGACTTTCCTCTACTTCCCAATCCTTATAAGATTTACTCATTTCCTGCTTCTTCATCAGCCTCCCTCCAGGATTGGAATGTTTCAGTTCACAGTGAATCTGGGGCTGAGAGATCCCAGGAAGCTTCCTGTAGGTCCTGTGGATGGACAACCTTAGGGCCCTGCCCACCCCGCCCCCATTTTGGGTAGCTGTTGCCTTGATTGCTGACCTTGACCAGATATGTCCTCCCTATGCTGATTCCCTGCTGGTTTCCTTCCTTCTGAATGCTCACCCTCACCAGAGGTTCCTTGTTTGTGTATCCTGAATATTGGGCATTAACAGCTTAGATGCAAGAATGTAGAACATCTCTAGCAAACATCTGCCCTCCAGGGTTCTCCCATTGTGCTGTAAACCTGTATTTAAGGTTTCCTCCCTCTTTCAATAAATGGCATTTGGCATTCTCCTGAGGCAAATGACCCGCTGTATCTTGTCTCTGTTTTTTGATCCACAGCCCCTCGCTGGGACGTGGTGAATAGGTGGTGGTAGCGCAGGCGTTACTGCAACAGAAGACTAGAGCTATGTGGAAAGGACTTGGGCTTAGAGGATACCTGGAAGATCTCATTCTCTTGGATGATGTGAACCAGCCACATCATACCTTAGTGTCTAACCTGCAAATTATAAAATACATAGAGAGCACAATTGGCAATTGATATTTTCCTGGCATTTGGTAGGGCACAGAAAGAAAGAAGTATTTTCTTGCCAATTGTCATCAGTTACAATTGGAAGAACAGGTAAACCAGGGGAGGCACAGCTGGCATACAACAGATGCCGCCTGGAGCTGGCTGGCAGCGAATTCTTCTCCCCTGGGAAGGTCCGGGGACCTGTATACACCAGGACTCCAGAAACCCCTATGCAGCCCAAGGCAGTACCAGTAACACCACACCCACAACAGCAGCAATTAGTGCCTCTTCACAGGGACGCAGCTCGTGGATTCTGCCACTGCTGTGATGCTCCTGACAGGTGACTTACCCTCTGCTCTGGGCACCAGCTGGTCTGAGGAGACAAGGCAGCAATTAGAATAATGAGGACAAATCATCACAGTGAATTAATGAATCGCCAGTCGCCCTCCAAGCACTGTGGGGCTTAACAGAGAATGCAACCCTCAGCGTTGCCATGGACCATAAATAGTCCTGAACTTCGGTGTCGCTGCCTATGTCCAGGGGACACTCCCTTAGGACAAAAACAAGTTCCCCAGCTCCACATTTGGCTGATCTGGTCAATCTGGACACTTGTTTATCTGATAGTTTATGAAGATAAGATCCTGGAGGGCAGACAGTGTGAGCACCGCTGTTACAGATGCAATCGCTGAAGCTGCACAAGGCGTTCTCAGAAGAAAGCGAGAGCAAAGGCAGCTCAGCGGGGAAGAGCCAGCAGTACT
This sequence comes from Peromyscus leucopus, assembly GCF_004664715.2. NCBI lineage: Eukaryota > Metazoa > Chordata > Mammalia > Rodentia > Cricetidae > Peromyscus > Peromyscus leucopus. Next base: position 76,473,098 of record NC_051076.1, on the reverse strand, counting down.
ATTTCCAGCAAGCTCAGGTGTACAGGGTCCCTTCTCGGCAACTGTACTGCTTAGGGAACCCACGGGGGCTTGTGACTCAGGAGCTTTACAAGCTTGAGGATCTGAGTTCCGAGCCTAGAACACAAAGTATTGGGCTCACTGCACCTGAACTTAACACCACTGTGCTGTTTGGGGAGGAGCCAGGCGATCACCAGGGCTTGCTGGCTGCCTTCACTGATGTGAATGGTGATGTATGGCTGTATTTTATTCACCAGGAGTCAGTGGACACAAAACACTGAGTGACGGAGCCAGTAGCTATGATACAGACATTGTGCTAATAATGCCCCAGAGGTCACTATTTCTGTTCAACACAGCGTTCATGTTCAGGAAACTTCATGTACAGGGTAATTTTCCAGTTTGTTACCCAAGCGCAACTACAGGTTGCAGAATGCAACAAAATATTTTGATAGAGGGCTAGAGAATGGCCCCAGTGAGTAAGAACACTTGATAATACAAGTTCATGGATCTGAGTTTGGAACCCAGCACCCATACAAAAGGCTAAGCATGGCTATATGTGCACATGTAGCTCAAGCATGCTTTCTAAGTCGAGGCAGGAAGTTAACTAGAGCTTTCTGGCTACCAGCCTAGTTCCAGGCTCAGTGAGAGACCTTGTCCCAAATGCATAAGACTGAGAATGATGGAACAGGAAAGATTATGTTCTCCTCTGGCCCTTGTACATGCATGTGCAGATATGCACAGACCTTCAAAACCTCCCTGCACACATTACACACATATGCCACACACAAGAACATGGGTGCATACACATACACACACAAGTTATTTTGAGAGAAAAAGAAAGACCCTATTCACATAATTCGTATATACTTTATATACGATAGTTCACATAATTCGATAGTACTTTAAAAATATCTTGATAATGGTTCATAATTTCTTTTTCTTTTCTTTTTTTTTTTTTTTTGAGACAGGATTTCTCTTTGTAGATTTGCACCTTTCCTAGAACTCATGCTCTAGCCCAGGCTGGCCTTGAACTCACAGAGATCCACCTGGCTCTGCCTCCCAAGTGCTGGGATTAAAGGCATGTGCCACCACCACCCGGTGGTTCATAATCTCTTATTGTACCTAGTCTTACCTAGTTTATAAATGAAAGCTTATTGTAGCTATAAATATTCTATAGGAACATACATGTAAACACAGAAACAAAGATAGTCCATACTCAGTTGGCACTATCTGTGGTTTTAAAATATCCCCTGAAGATAAGGGGAAACTACTACAAACTAGGCATTGTGATCTCCAGATTGTATGTGTTGCTTGGTCCCTCTGTCACTGTGTCAGGCACCTGGAAGATCTACTGAAAAGGTGGAAAGATCTACATGGTTCATGGTTTCTGTCCATGTTCTATGGTGCCATTGTGGTGCTCTGTGGGGAAGCACAGCATTACAGCAGCAGGCAAGTGTGTGAGATGGAACAGAGCTGAGTTCCTCAGGACAGCCAGGAGGTAGAAAAAGACAGGAAGGGCACAGGAAGCAGACGTGTGGCTGTGTGAAGTTTCCTCAGGACACAAATCCTGTTATTCCAAACCTCTGAATCATAGAAAATCAAAATACTCTTAACTATAAACATTTAATTTGGAAAATTAGTTCTAAAATATGTGGTAGTTACCAGAGAACATTGCTCAGACATGGGATTAAGCCAATCTTAGCTGGCCAGTGACTATACTAGGTATTGAGATCCCAGTGTAGCCCTGAGCCTTTCTCGGGGTGAGTTTTTAAGCACAAAAGCCATGTCCTGGGATGTCATACTTCAGTTGACAAGAACAGTTAGCCAGAGCTACAGAAGCCAAAAAGAAAGGTTAGTTAGTACATTTAGAGACTTTCCCAGAACTACAGATTTTGATAGATTAAGCTTTCCTTTTAATTTTGGCAGGTGGTGCTATCTATGTGCTGTATTTTACAACCTGAATTATTGTACCTCCACCATGGAGTCAGTTATGCTAAAGTCTAGGGTCCTGTTAGACAAGAAATGAATAAGGACCTTATATTTTTAGGGGTTTAGCCATCATCAATAGTATTGTAGAATGGCATCTATAAACATTAACAACACATAATGATCAATATGAAAAAAGGAACTTCCAGAAATCACCATGTTGAAGTGATCAAGGATCTGTATTTTTCCAGTGCTAACAAGGAGTAGACATCTGAGAGGTTGAGATAAAATCCTCGATGATCCATTGAAGAAGGTTGACACAGGCAACATTCCCCCACAACAAAGAATATCAGCTCTGTGATTCAATCATCACAGGTGTGTAAAAATCAGGTTACAAAATAACTTCAAATGCATCAGGACTTTGGGGAAATGAACTAATTATATAACATGCTGTTTTATTTTAAAATCCAGTGGTTTTGAGATTGGATCATAATACCCACATGTTCTTATCTTTCTAGCAAGAAAAACTAGAATTATATGTTTTCTCATTTAAATCCCATAACAAAGTTATAAGAAAGGGAAATTTATGCCCATTATGAAGAAATAAAGAAAACCTGAGCATTGCTGAGAATAGGCAACTAAGATAATTATAGTTAAAGCTGATAGAACTGGAATCCATGCTCACCCTTAATGAGAAAAATTCAGGTATCTGGAAAAGAATGAATACAGATATATTTGTGTAGGTATCCATATCCATTTTCATACATAAATTTATGTATTTTGAAGAAAAATAATTCAAGTGTTTTTCAAATCATCTGGTGATGGTTAATTTGACTATCAACTTGGTTAAATTAATAAATCCTAAGGGTATTAGTGCTACACACCTCTGGGTATGTCTATGAGGGAGTTCTCTGAGAGGTCTAATTGAAGAGGATCATCTGCTCTAGTTGTGGGGGACCCATCCTGTGATCTGAGGAGGATGGTTTGGTCCAATAGTGGGTGATATCCAGTGATGACTGAGGAGGATGGTTTGGTCCAGCAGTGAGAGAGGATGCCATCCAATGCTAACTGATGAGAATGGTCTTTCTGGTTGTTGAGGAAATGCAGTGATAACTGAGTAGGATGGCTTGGTCCAGTTGTAGATGATATACAGTGATAAATGAGTAGGATGTCTTGTTCCAGTAGGGGGGACATCCAGTGAAAACTGAGTAGGATGCTTTGGTCCAGTAGTGGGGGTTGGCAGTGCCATCCAGTGCCAACTGAGGAGGATGGTCTGTCTGGTTGGAGGGGCATGCAGTGATAACTGAGTAGGATGGCTTGGTCTAGTAGTGGTGGGGTGCCATCCAATGCTAACTTAGGAGGATAGTCTGGTCCCATTAGCAGGATCTAATGACCTGAGGTCCTGAACTGAGTAAAAGGAGGAAAAGATTTTAAATACCCTCCCCAAATCCCTCTTCTGATGCCATGTAGAATGCAGCTGCTACACTCTTCTGCCCAAGGGCTAACCACAGCCTCACCCTACCCACCTGGATGGACTGTTTTCCCTCAAACCATGAAGCCAAAAATAAACCTCCCTTCCCTTAAGTTTCCCCTTGTCAGGTATTTGGTCATAGTGATGAGAATATTTCTGTAATTTCTCAGCCACCATCTTGAAATGTAACTCTTTAAAGTAAAATTTAAAATTGTAAGAGAGAAGGGACTTGAGATCCTGTTAGCCAAGTCCCTTATTTTATGAAAAGAAATCACAGCCCCAGATGTAGGGTAAGCTTCCCAGGACTCACTGAAAACTTGTGGTTGAACCAAGTCTTTCATGAGGAGGGCTCTGTTCTAGTCACACCATTTATGGTGTTTTAACACTGTCTCATGGGTGAAAAAGCCTTCAAGCAGAGGACACTGTCACCATCGCCCTCATCACTATCATCATCACCACCATCACCTTCATCACCATCACCACCACCATCACTATCACTACCACTATCACCATCATCACCACCACCATCACTATCACCATCATCACCACCACCACCATCACCTTCATCACCATCACCACCACTATCACCATCATCACCACCACCACCATCACCATCACCACCACCAGCACCACCACCAAGACTTCTAATAGCTTCTGATGGCTAATCTTGGTTATCAACTTGAGTACATCTGTAATCAACCAAAACCCAAGCTTCTGGGCGCTCTTGAGAGGAATTTTCTTAATCAAATCATTTGAAACTTGAAAACCCACCCTAAATCTGAGCCAAAACTTCTGGTGTCAGCTCCCATACAGGGATATGAAAACAGGAAGCTTTTGCTTTTTGCCTGATTTTCTTCACTCTCCCTGGAAAGTTCCTCTATCCTGTTGTTGGAGGATATAATCAGAATATAAACTGAAGATGAGTAGTTCCTCAGGAATCCCTGTGGATCCCTGACATAGACTGGTACTGTAAAGACACCCAGCCTTGTGCACTGAGAATTAATGAGATTCTCAGCCTTTCTGTGGTGATAGTGATATAGCCACTGTTGAACTACACAGACCACAGGCAGTCTAATAAATCCTCTTTGTGTGTGTGTGTGTGTGTGTGTGTGTGTGTGTGTGTGTGTGTGTGTAATCTGTCAGTTCTGTCCTTTAGAGAACCCTGACTACCACAAATCACCACCGCCACCACTGTCACCATTGCCAGTAGGGTAAAGGCTGACCCTTGAGACAGCTTCATTCTGTGCTTTTTCTTTGAAAGCCTGGGTATTCATTCTATTACTATCCTCACAATGGAAGAATGAGACTATTTAAACCATGACAGCCAGCTCTCACTGCTCCTACTGTTTTAAATGCCATATCTGATTTTCCACTTTCTTTGTATAGTCCCATGTGTTGTTTGTTAACGTATTCATTGCCTGTGTGTCTATTGCAGGCTTTCATGAGTGAATCCTAGGGCTAGTTATCCCCTCCAGCCTCTGAAGACATCAAGTCTGGAGCAGATACACAGGCCAACCTAGGGATACGGATGAAGCACAGGCAGGGTGGAGTTCCCACTCAGAGCTTCTGCTCCGGGCTTCAGATGGGCAAAAGAAGAAATCAGGAATATTTCAGTTACCATCTGGCCAAACATGAAGGCAGCCAGCTGCAAATAAATTGTCAAGAAGCTGGAATAAATAGCATGTCATCAAGGAGAGGCCTGCAGTGTATTCTACCCACCTGGATAGCTTTGATGCCCAGTGCTAGAATGCTCCTGAGCACTCTGTAGAATTACGGAAATTAAAAATACGGTCCACAGCACTCGTGCCTACTGCCTGATGACCCTTACCTTGCTCTGGTATAGGAATGTGTTGGCTCTGTTTCTGCCCTAGCTAAAGGTCAGGTTCAAGGTTGGCATTTGGACTGTCTGTGGGGTGACCACACAGTGATGATTCCTAAAGAGGCCAGAGCTCAGCAGCTGCTTCACCCAGGCAGCTCCTGGGTTCTCAGGCTTGCCCAGTCAGAGGACAGAGGTTGTCTCACAGCCAGTTTGAGCTCCTTAAATTAGCTGAATCTCTTCCCTCTGGGACTTTTCTCTCTTTCTCTCTTTTTGTTTTGTTTTTCAAGACATGGTTTCTGCCTTATAGCTTTGGAGCCTGTCCTGAACTTGCTCTGTAGACCAAACTGGCCTTGAACTCACAGAGGTTCATCTGCCTCTGCCTCCCGAGTGCTGAGATTAAAGGTGTGCACTACCACTGCCCAGTCTTTCCCATCTGACAAGGGCTTCTCTGTTGAAAGCTTGGGACTGCAGGGATTTGGTGGAACATGTAGAGGCTTTGATTAACAGAATGCAGTTCAGCCACTGTGGGTGTGCCTTTAAAATAAATATGGAAACATGTTCCTTCCCATCCTTTGCTCTTTGCTTGGTGTCATTGTAGAATGACAGATTTCCCGAGGGTTCGCCCTCTGACCATAATGTACTGTGTTGCTGCCACAGGAACATGAGTTCGAAAGTAGCCTATGAGGCCCTGGGAGATGGTTCAGTTACACAAGCATAACATAAGGACCTGAGTTTCCATCCTCAGTATCCATGTAAAAGCTGGGTGCAGCAGCATGCAGTTGCAACATTTGTAATGTTGGCACAGGTGGCAGGGAGCACAGAGAGCAAGATCTCTGGCCCTCACTGTGCAGACAGCTTAGCCAAATTAATGACCTCTGGGTTCAGTGAGAGATCCTTTCTCAAAAAATTAGGTAAAAAGCAAGAGAAAACACAATCCTGAGATCTAGCATCTATACAAATGGTCTGGCCTGGAGAAAAATCTGCACCAGCCATGTATTGTCCTCAAGTAGATGGGTTTATTAAGTATATAGCAAGCAAAAGTGAATGATAAACAGTAAATAGCAAATAGAAGGAAGCAGCAGATAAATAGCAAAACATTGTCAAATCAAGAGCTCACAACATCCAGCAAAGACGACTGCAGTAGCCTGATTGAGAGAGCAAACACAGGTAGTGTCATCAAATCAACACTTAAGCATACAGCAGGAACTGACTGGGGGAGCTCAGGTGAGAGAGGCAGCTAGAGTCCCTTCTTGGCTTCTCTCTGTGAGTGAGCTTCTGGTTCCTGAGCTTCTGGCTTCTCCTTCTCAATTTTTGTACCATCAGATAAACAATAGTAACCTTGTTTGGAGTGTTTTACCTTCTGATTGTTCTCATGGACGTGGAGATTATAATAACCTTGGCGGCTTGATCTTTTCCCTCTGATCATCACAGAGACAGGGGTCAGCCTGACTCAGGATACCTGATATAAATACTCTTCAGTTTGAAGTTGGGGGTGGGGACAGCAATCCAGGTACTCAATGAACTCAGAATAGCAAGTAAAATTTTACCAATATAATACACATAACACATGTGTGCACACAGGTACATGTGTACCCACACATACATGTGGGCACACAAACACACATTACTTAGACTATGACAGAAACAAATCTGATGAAAGAAGCTGGAGTTTTCTCCTGTACTGCCTAGCCCACAGTCAGGACAAATCTCTCTCACCCACCAGTCCCGCAGCTGCTCAGACCCAAGCAAGTAAATACACAGAGACTTTTATTGCTTACAAACTGTATGGCCATGTGGCTCAGGCTTCTTGCTATCTGTTCTTACATCTTAAATTAACCCATTTCTATTAATCTATACCTTGCCACATGGCTTGTGACTCACTGGCATCTTCACATGTTACTTGTCATGGCAGCTGGCAGCATCTCCTTTCAGCCTTCCTGTTCCCACAACTCTCTTCTCTGCTTGTCCTGCCTATAATTCCTGCCTGGCTACTGGCCAATCAGCATTTTATTTATACAGAGCGATATCCACAGCAAAGGACTAAAAACCTCCCCAGCTAAGGTGAGCCTGTTAGAACAAAGCAGGGTTTGGAGAAGCCACATAAAAAGTCAGAGCCATGAAAGGAGCTCTGTAGGGCCACAGCCCTTTAAGCAACAGGAAAGCTCTTCTGACTTTCTTGTCACCTATGGCCCAGTCATTGTCTTGGAAGTGTTCTCTTTAGCAACTGTCTGCCTTTACTGCTCTTCATAGGTCCCTGTCTATTGTTCTATCAGGGTCACAAGGACATAAAAAATTCCAGTGGACACCTGTGGTGATATTTTATTTGTGCACCCCAATAAAGCTTATCTGGGCATCAGAAGACAAAGCCACCCACTATATTAAACATAGAGGTCAGGTGGTGGTAGCACATGCCTTTAATTCTAGCATTCAGGAGGCAGAGATTCATCTGGATCTCTGTGAGTTCAAGGCCACACTGGGAACAGAGCCAGGCGTGGTGGCACATGCCTTTAATCACAGTGCTAGTTAACCACAGAAGTTTGAAGATCTGTAGAGACAAACAGGAATTGATATAGCTGGGTGGAGAGAGAAAGTAAGATAGAAGGGCACAGAAATGTATGTAGGCATGGGTATACATGAAGTAGCTCTGTCTTGGGGTGAGGATTTCCTAGCGGTAAGAATGTAGCTGGTTTCTCTCTGCTTCTCTGATCTTTTAGCTTTCACCCTAATATCTGGCTCTGGGTTTTTTTTTATTAATAAGATCTTTTAAAATTTGTGTTACATTTCCATTAGACATTGATATCCACCTGCAACAGTGCCACAGAACAGAAAAGCAACAGCAGACAACTGTGGATTGAGGCCACTAAGGAAAACAAACAAACAAACAAACAAAACCTCTGTTTTTGTTTTTTGTTTTTTCCTCTTTCTTAGGAAAGCAAAAGCTTAATGTAACTCCAGTTCAGTGGCTGGAGGCCACCATGATGGAGAGAGCAAGGTAGAAGGAAGAGATCCTGTGCATGGTAATGGAAGGTGATTTTCTCACAGGTCTGTGGATCACAAAGCAGAGAAAAGAATGCTGGTGTTCAGTTGACTTTCCAGTTTATAAAGGCTTGTCATCTCAGGCACTTGTGACAGCCATGGAAAGCTGACTGACACAGAGGTCAGTAGCAGATTGTGGACACAAAGCCCCATAGTCTGGGCTTCTCTGAACCACCAGGATCATAGACGTCCTTGACCAAGTTATTTCTCCCATTTTACACTCACTTTCTATCTGTGTTAAATGAATTTTTTTTGCCCCAGGCAGTATTCTTAGATATAAAATCTGTCTCCCATGAAAAATTTACAAGAGAGTTCTATCTGCAGGGCAAACAGAATCTACTACAGCAGAAGATGAGCAGGTCCTGGACCCAGGAATGAGTACAAATGCTCTGCAAAGTCTGTAAATTCATGCCAGAAATCAGAAGTTGTTCAGAGAAACCAACATAATCCTTTCTTCCTTTATTTAACGTGGACTTGCCATTTAGGAATGAAAGTTTTAACACACAAAGGTAGTTGGCTGTGAGTTTGGTTGGTTGGTTGGTTTTTGGGGTTTTGGTGGGGTTTTGTTTTTTTTTTGATTTTTTACTCTTTAGTTTTTTTTGGGAGGCCAACCAACCAGCTCCCAAATAAATCAGACATGGAGAGACTTATCATTACGTATAAATGCACGGCCTTAGCTTGTCTTCTTTCTATCCAACTTTTCTTATCTTAAATTATCCTTTCTATCTTTTGCCTCTGGGCTTTGATCTTTCTCTATTTCTATATATCTTTCTCTCTGGGTGGCTTGCTGGGTAGCTGGTTGACTGGCCCCTGATATCCTCCTCTTCTTGTTCTCTCTTGCTCCTCAATCCCTCTTTTTCTCCTTCTTTCTATTCTCTCTGCCTGCCAGCCCCACCTTTCCTTTCTACTGCCTAGCTCTTGGACATTCAGCTTTTTATTAGACCAATCAGGTGTTTTAGACAGGTAAAGTAACACAGCTTCACAGAGTTAAACAAATGCAACATAAAGGAATACAACACACCTTTGCATCATTAAACAAGTGTTCCACAGCATAAACAAATGTGACACATCTTGAAATGATATTCTACAATACACAATGTAAATAAAAATAAAAAATAAATTGTAACACATTTTAAAATAGAACCATGTTTGTTTTATTTGGCGTGTGATACATACCTGGATTAATGGAGTCTGGGGATCTGTAGTCAACTGCAGAGTAGCAGCCTCACCTTCATCCTCCTAAGAGCCTTGACAGCATCCAAGGAGATTCTGACCAGTGTGAGCTGTTGCATTATTAATACAATTGTTCAGAAAGAGCTGAACACTATTAGAAAATCCCTCCTTTTTCCAGGGATGATGTTGGCTCTTCTCTCTCAAGAGCACTGTGTATGGTAGGAAGGCTACACTTTGGCTTAAGAGGTGTTAAATTCTACTTCAGTTCTATCCCTTGCAGGCCCTGGGTTCTCCAGCAGGAGACTAAGTCTCACCTCTAAAATGGGACCAGACATAGCACTAGAGTTGGAGCTTGTCATAAAGGAATTATTATTTATGAGGTATCCATCATAGCACAGAATAAAAATCATTTCCCTCCAAATATTAATATAATTGACACAAGATTAGAAAGGGAGATGTACATATTAATTTCAGCCAGTTCAAAGAAGGGCTTCTAAAGATGTATTTATTTATACAGAATTGTAGGCTGAGGTCAGGGAGGGTCAGTACAAAATGGTGCCTTGTGGACACTGTAGGAACACAGCACTCATGAACTCACAGCAGCTGTGGTTGGTTGCACAAGACCTTGACCAGATCAAGCCAGTCAGCATTTTAGCAGAGAGGTGGGAAGGAATCACAAGTCTCCACACCTGACTGAGGAGCAGTGGGCAGGTGATGGTTTCTGGGTAGGAAGAGTCAGTTTTCTTTAAGGCTATGGAAACTTGAAGGTTGACTATTCTCCAGTGGATGGTCCCCCACACAGGAGTATACAGAGAGCACAAAATGGAATTGATGAGTTATTAAAAAGAAAAACCAAGACAGAAAATTGAAATATAGGGAAAAGGGGGAGTTAGCAGTAGCTATGTTAGAAATACATTGTGTGGAATTCTCAATAAATGAAAAAAATATACTCATATATAATGTATATTATTTATTGTTATATTATTATGAAATTATATGTTATTATATTTTATATTATGATACATTTATATATTTGATTATGTATTATATAATCTGTATATATATGCATATATATATTACTTTTATGTATGTTTATGTGCCTACATGAGTTTATGTGTACTATCTTCAGATAGGTAACCACAGAGACCAGAAGAGGATATTGGTTGGAGTCCCTGGATCTGGTGTCAAAGGTAGTTGTGAGATGCCTGATATGGAAGCTTAGAATTGAGCCTAGGTCTACTGCAAGGACTGGAAGTGCTCATAACCACTAAGCCATCTCTCCAGCACCAACAAAGAATCATTTTATGTGATCACACTGTAGTTTTGTCTGAGGACACACTTCAGAAAATGCTTTAAAAACTGAAAGCTGACAAATACGACTAGGGCAAATATCACTTCTCAGAGTATATGAGACAATCAGAAAATATTTTTTTTATTTACTCACATTTCACTATACTAAGAATCCAAACTAAGGCCTCCCACATGGTAGGTGAACACTCCAACACCATGCTCCAACCCAAGCCCAAGCAAAGTTTGCTATTTCTCTCCTTTGTTCCATCATTTTACCTCACTTTTCAGGTTAATTGGAAAAATACTTTCCCATTTATTTCACAATTCAACTCACAAATATTCCCACTAGTCTCAATGCATAGTCAGTAACTTCTGGGTCTTCCAAACTCTTTAAACTGTATTTCAAATATACACAAGTGAAAAGTTTTCACTCATTGTTTAAGTCCAAGGTGGCAGCACAAAGGACAAGATATTACTTATAACCTGTGCATATATTTTTGTTTCTTTATAAAAGCCAATATGCTCAGTAGTTAAGACTGGGGACTCTGGACATGAAAATTCCTGGAGTAGACACAAGCCAAGTAAATCTGGTCAATTTATAACTATTCTGTCTTAGTTAGATTTCTACTACTGTAATGAAGACCATGACCAAAAACAAGTTGGTGAAGAAATAGTTTATTTCAACTTATAGTTTGTGACCAGTCCATTACAAAGAGAAGTCAGGACAGGAATCCAAGACAGGAGGCAGAATCCATGGAGGAGTGCTGCTTACAGGATTTTCTTCATGACTTGCTCAGCCTGCTTTCTTAAAGCAAGAAGGACTATCAGCCCAGAGTTAGCACTTCCCACAGGAGTTGGGCCCTCTCACATAAATCACTAATCAAAAAGATACATAACACCGTTGACCTATAGGCCAAGCTGGTGGAGGCATTTTCTACGCTTGGGTTTTCTCTTCCAAAATGACTCTAGATCTGGATCAAGTTGATATAAAACCAGCCAGCACAGATTCTAAGATCTTTTACCTCAGATTTTTATAAAGATAAAATAAGGGGGCTGGATAAATGGCTTGTGTTAAAAGCACATATTCTTCTTGGAGAGGACCAGATTTCAGTTCCCAGCACTCATATGGGATGGCTCACAAATTACTATAGTGCTCCAGTGAATTCGAAACCCTATTCTAGACTCTTCTGGTAAATCACTCACAGCATTTTTAGTCACACTCATATACACACATATTCACATAATTTAAAATAAAAAAAAAACTTTTACATTGTACTTTTGTTTTGTTTTGTTTTGTTTAGATGACACTAAGTGGCTGGGTAGTGAAATGAGGATGGATCAGAGAGGCATGTGGTGGAAGGGTGAATATTACCAAAATGCATTGTCCAAAATTCTCAAAGAACTAATAGAAACAAGGAAAAGATAAAATTAAGTAATGCATATAAAGTAGTTTCTACAGAGCTCATAATATCACAAAACTTCCCAGAATGTTTATTGCTATTAAGATTACTTTTTGTCATTTTTATATCATCATTAAATGTTTCAAAGTGGATGTTGAAGGGAGTTTATTTTATTTTTTATGTTTCCCCTTTCTGAGATAGAAATCTCACTATGTAGCTCAGGCCTCAACCTTTTGATCCTTTTGGCTGAGCCCTCTGAGTGTGGGACTGCAGGCGTGTTCCACTACACTTAGCTCACCTGTTCTCTCATTAAAGATAAAAGTCTCATTAAAAAAACATTATAGGAAGTCAGTTATTATTTGTCATACAGTAACTAAGGTAGACTCTTGAGTCATACTGACATTACCCAAACATGACACAAAGAGTGTAAGTACATCTGTGTGTTCATATTAGTAAGTAACTAGGCACAAAGGAATGTGCCCATGATGTTTACTAGACATTTATCACAGTTTTTTAAAATAACATTGTACTCCTTCATTGTAAAAAGGCTTATACTTAAAATATGTGTGTGTGCATGTGTGCCTGCATACGTGCGTGCAGGTGTGTGTGTGTGTGTGTGTGTGTGTGTGTGTGTGTGTGTGTGTATGTGTGTGTGTGTGTAGGTACCCAAGTGCTGTGGCATGTATGTGGAGGTCAGAAGACATCTTCAAGAAATCAGTTCTGTCCTTCCCCAGTGTGCATCCCTCTACAAAACTCAGGCCTTCAGACTTGGTAGCATGTACCTATACACACTGAGCCCATGTGCTGTGTGACACTTCTTGGGATATGTGAACAAACATCTGCTTATACCAGATAGGGTGGCAACAATGGAATACAGTGTTGTTCACATAAAAGTCCAGCTTGTTGAACCAATGAGTTTTATTGGGGTGACTTACAGGAGTATGGGTGAGGGTTACTTACAGGAGCAGAAATGCCTCAGACAGCTTTACTAAATGCCTGCCCTAGTATGGATGACAGCTTGTGAGAGCTGGAGGCTTGAAAGGTATTATAGAACTTGTACATGGGTCAAGAGGCTAGAAAGTGTTTCTTTCAGTGAGCTCAAATGGTCTGAGCCTCCTCCACATAGCTCAGTGGCTCCTGGTTATTTGCTGGTCTCAGCCTCTTCTAGGCAGTTCAGCTTATCAGTGCTTTTATTGGCAGTCCTAAGGACTAATATAAACTGACAGGGGAGGGGAATGTCTCTAGATGAAATTCTAAGTGGTCTTATTAAATACGAAACACAGAACCAAATACAGATTGCCCGACTAGCTCAGTTGGTAGAGCATGAGACTCTAAATCTCAGGGTCGTGGGTTTAAGCCCCACGTTGGGTGCCAAATGTAGATGAAATTAGTTATGGTCTTATTATATAAGAAACACAGAGTCAAATGCAGAGTTAAAAGCCCAAAAGATTAGGACAAAAGTGAAACCTTTAGCTTACCAGTAACTAAAGTCCTTCCCCTGAGAGAGAGACCTTCTCCTTTGTGACCCGTCTTTTTATTGCCTTTTTGTTCTACCTTCTTATTGGCTTTAAACCCAACCACATGATTTCTTCATCACTGCCTGTCTATACAAACCTCCAGGTCTCTATAGTTTGTATTGAGATTAAAGGTTCAGGTCACTGATGGCTGTGTCCTTAAACACACAGAGACTCTGCCTGCCATGTGATCAGATAAAGGGCATGTGCCACCACCATTGAACTTCTGCTAAATGGCTTTCTTTTAGCTCTGACCCCCAGGCAACTTTATTTATTAACATACAAATAAAATCACATTTCAGCACAAATAAAATATCACCATATACATCTAGTAAATCTGTTCTTTTTCAGGGACTTCCTGAAGCTATTCTGAACTGTTTACTTCCTAAGCTTAAGAAGTTTCCCTATTGGAAGGAATCTTTTGCCCCCATTTCAAATATTCTTTTATTTTCACCTCCTTGTAAACACCCTGCATCTTAATGAACTTCCCTCCAAGAGAAAAGATTTCAGTTCAAAGGAAACTGCTGTGCAGGGTCATCTGTTCAGTCTTAAATCTGTTCATATAACAATCATAACCTTCAACATATGTATACACACAATACAGATGTGTCTAAACCAAGTAAAAAAAATGTGAATTAGTTTTCTTAGTGAAGGTGGATAGTCAGCTAAAGAAGAATCCAGGAACATGAAACAAAGTTTAGATTGAAAAATTTGGGGGCTAGAGTTGCTAAGAAACCTCTAGCCTTGATGAGGACCTGCACTGGTGCATTTTCACACACACACACACACACACACACACACACACACGAAATAATAAAAACTATCTTAAAAAAATCTTCTGTGTTTCTCATTCTCTCATTCTCAGGACTGTCTCAGAATCGTAAGTGGTACCCAGAATAGGATCCATTGTATGGATCTATGGAAACCAAGAGACTTAAGAGCACCAAAGTCATTCAGAACTCTGTTGTATGAGTTACCAAACACAAACAAGTTTCAATTGCCTCAGTCAAACATGAAAGTAATGCCAAACACCTCACAGTGTGTTAGAGAGGCACCATGAAAAAAATGACAATTAAGCATTCCACATGGTGGGAAAAATAAAATGTGTTGACCCCAAATAAAATTCCCCTGACATGGAACAAAAGAAGTTCTACTTATGTTTGTCCAAGTAGTATTAAAATCTGGAGTAACAAGGGATTGAATAGGCTTGGAAACGTATACTAAGGCCAATAAATTGATAACTGCATTCATAATTTTAAATCCCAAGAAGGGAAGATTGGAAATTATCCTACTTCTTGTTTTAATTGGTCTTTAAACTATTTTGTAAGAAAAGGCTGGGGTATTGTCCTATCCTCTGGGCACTTTGGGAAAGATGGAATATTATACAGATGGTCAGTAATTTCCAGGTAACAGTAGTTGAAACAGAGGAATGGAAGCTGTATACAGTACAACTCACATGTTCAGCTGCAGATGTTTCTATGATCTGATTCACAGTGGCTTTAAGACTTTGTGTTAAGCACTCTAAACCAATGATTTCCCATTCTGATATTTTGTTCTTAACAGATAATATTGGCCCATTAGAATGCAATGAGATATTTTCCATAAAAAGTTATTTACTCAAACATTTCTTTGAGCAGACTGATATTTATCAGAAGTTGAATGAATAATCAGTGTTAGTAAGTAACATGGATGGTTTCTCTTACAAAACCGTGGAAATTTTAGTGGGTTTGTTTCATTATTTTTTGGTGGGATAATTTGTCTTTTTATTACTATTTTAATTACTTACATAATTATTTAATTTAATTAATTAATCTAGTTTTAATTACTATTAATAGTTATTTTATTATTTTAATGATAGTTTTATCATCATAATTATTATTATTTAATAAATAACTGATATACCTAAACCAATGAAATGTTAAAGTTTCTGTTTATGTCCCCAGTCTTCATTTTCTCCCTCCATAGGCCCTGTGGTAGTTTGAAAGAAAATGGCCCCCAAAGGGAGTGGCACTATTAGGAGGTGTGGCCTTGTTGTAATAGGTGTGGTCTTATTGGATAAAGAGTATTACTGTGGAGGCAGGCTTTGAAGTCTCATATATGCTCAGTAGGACTCTTAGCTACTTGTCTAGCACCATATCAGCCTGCATGGTGCCTTGCTTCCTACCATGATGATAATGAACTAAACCTTTAAACTATAAGTGAACCATATCTATTAAATGTTTTCCTTTATAAGAGCTGTCATAGTGATGTATTTTAGTGGTATTTGCTCCACCCATAACCCCACCATCACAGCCATTCTGTGTGAAGCTGCCCTGACATGTGCAGTCAGTCCTGCAGAGTGTCTTCAGGTGTCCCAGGCAGCACTTCTAATTGTTCACTTTATTGCACCATCTGTTGTGATTCCAGCAGCTCTGCCCAATACTCACAGGTAGGAGTTGCCTGGGTTAGTGTTTGATTCATAGAGTCCATTCAGGGAGCCTGAGTCAGCTTATACCAGACTTGTTTTTGGTGCTATACCTGAGACACCTACTGGCCAAGCAATGATGCCATAACCAAAAATCACTGAATGAACCAGTCATTCACCTAACCTGATTAATTATACCTGGAACATCTGGACACATAGGACAATCTCTTGAGGATTTTATCTGTGGTAAATTACTTGATAATTTTATAGTTTAAGTTTAAGTTTTACAGTTTAAGTTTTGAGAAGCCAGCTGATGATACACATCCTAAAGATTATACAGAATATCTCTGGCAAACTATTCATGTGAAAGATTTAAAAAAATATTAAGGAGGTGGTAGTCACCTGTGGAATACATTCAACATACATAAAACAGATCTGAAATACATGGTCTTGTAGAAATAGAATCATACCAGATGACTGGACTAAGTTAATTTCAGCTGTATTAGAGTACAGCCAGCAGTTACAATGGAAAAGCTGGTTTAGAGAAGAGGCTAAGGCCTTTGAACAGCAAGGTAAAATCAGAGGTTTTGAGATCTCAGAAGATCAATCTCTCAGTGGTGACCATTTTGCTGATTTAAATGTACAAACTGCATTGGATGACCCTACATTATCCCTATGCCGTACAGCAGCTTGAAATGCTTGGGAAAAAATTCCAGAACCAGGGAAACCAACTGAGCTGTCTACAAACATTTTCCAAGGGTCAAAAGAACTGTTTACTGATTTTTTTTTTACAAAGGCTGACCATAACTGTAAACAAGGCAATATCAGACCCACAATTAAGACAAGCATTAACTCAGTTTTTGACTTTTGATAATGCTAATACAGAATGCAAAATAATACTTACACTTTAAGGTCAGGTCAGCACCTTTGGAAGAATGGATTCAACATACAAATGGTGTTGAGTCTCTTAACTGTGGTAATGAGGGTTGGATAGTAGAGGCAATTTCCAAATGTGGAAAGAGGCATCAAGGTAACAAATGTTTTAACTGTGGTAACCAGGACATATAAGAAGAAATTGTACACAGAGTGCTCCTAGAAGCAATGCTTCTTATAGACACCAACCTTCTGGATTATGCAGCAGATGTGACAAAGGCCAACATTAGACCAATGAATGCAGATCAATAAAAGACATATGAGGCTACCCTTTACCAGCAGGAAATGCCTCAAGGGGCCTATTTCAGGCCTCTAAATATAACATGGTCCAAACATTTCCAATCACTGTAGAGGAAATTCCTCCCAAGGAAAATTAAATAACCCAATGCCTAATGTAAAGAATGCACTGCACTGGATGATAGAACAACTTGGACAGAGAGATCAAAAATTCCAAAAAAAAAAAACCACCCTAAAATGAATATTTTGGCAGACTTTCATAAAAAGAACAAAGACCAAAGCTTAAAGTGCAAATTAATAACATTGTCCTTGAAGGAGTAGTGGACATAGGTGCAGATGTGACTATAATTACACCAAAATCAAGCAATCCAAGTTGGTCTCTTCAAGAGGTAGATGTCCAATTTCTAGGGAATGGAACCCTATCTCAGGTAAAACAAAGTTTGAGATGGGTTGAATGCATAGGGTCAGAAAAACAAAGAGGAAGGCTGAAGCCATATGTGGCAAATGTAGTAGTGAATTTTTGGAACTGAGATCTATTACAGCAATGGACAACCCAGACTAAAATTCCTGCAGTCTCAGAAGTGGAATATAGACAAATTCATGTTTCTAGGAATACAATTATAAGATACTATAAAAAAAAATCTAACAACCATTCAGGCTGTACATAAACAGGGCACAAATGCCATAGAATTCTCAGAAGTTCCAATGGTCCTACTTTTAAAATAACTAAATGATAAAACTATCTGGATTGGACAATGGCCTATGACACACAAGAAACTACAAGCTTTAGAACAGCTGGTTCAGAAGTAGTTAAATGCTCAACATATCAAAGAATCTACCAGCCTTTGGAATTCTCCTGTATTTGTTATTAAAAAGAAATCTGGCAAATGGAGAATGCTGACAGATCTGAGAGTCATATATAAAGTAACTCAGCCTGTGGGCTCCTTACAGAATGAGGTGCCCTTGCCCTCTCTGTTACTTAAAGAATGGTCTATTATAGTTATTGACTTAAAAGACTGTTTCTTTACCATACCTCAACAAAAAAGGATGAAAGAAATTTGACTTCACAGTACCTACTTATAATAATACCCAGTCAGCTAAGAGATATCAATGGAAGGTCTTTCCACAGGGAATGTTAAATAGCCCTACCCTATGCCAATATTTTGCCCAAAAGCTGTTGGAAACAATTCATGCAAAATTTTCACAATCTATAATCTACCATTATATAGATGATATCTTATTAACTGATCCAAAGTTAGGTACCTTAGAAAATATGTTTGAAGAAGTAAAGAAAGTTTTGCCTCACTGGAGATTACAAATTGCTCCTGAAAAAATATAAAGAGGAAATTCTATTAATTACTTAGGATATAAGATAGAGCTACAAAAAATTAGACCCCAGAAGGTACTAATCAGGAAAGATCGATTACGGATTTTTAATGATTTTCCAAAATTTTTAGCAAGCATTTCTAACTTACAGACCATCACTGGAATACCTAAAGATTGACTAGTAAATTTGGCCAACACCCTAAAAGGGGACAAAGACTTAAATAGTCCACAAGAATCATCAGATGAAGCTGAGAAGAAATTAGCTCTAGTAGAAAAGAAAATATAAGAGGCACATGTGGATTATCTGAATCCTGAACTTAACTGCATTATGGTCATACTCCCCTTCAGACACTCCCCAACAGAGATTTTGATGCAAAGGGAAAATATTGAATTGGAATGAATATTTCTACCATGCAAATGGAGAAAGAAGTTAAAGGCTTATGTAGAAAAGATCTCTGATTTGACTCTAAAAGAAAAATTAAGACTTTATCAGTTGACAGGAATGGACCCAGAAGAAATTGTAGTACCATTAACTAATGAGGAAATTTCCTCTTTATTGAAAGATAATGATTACTGGCAAAGAGCTTGCAGTAACTTTTTGGAAGAGATTCAATATTGCTATTCCAATAGTAAGAAGATAGAATTCATGTAAAGAACTGAGTGGGTCCTTCCTCACATTGTACAGCAAAAACCAATCTCTGGAATCCCACATTCTATACTGATGCAAATAAATCAAGAAAGGCAGGATATAAATCAAGAGACTTAGGTAAAGTAGTTAAAAACCCCTACAATTTTGTACAAAAGGCACAACTGTATGCCATTCTTATAGAACTAATGGACTTCATGGAACCTCTTAATATGGTTACTGACTTTGAATATGCAAAGAGAGTTGTTTTATATATTGAAAATGCTAAATTTATTCCTAATTATACAGAATTGACTTCACTATTTATACAATTACAGGGAATTATTAAAAATAGGGAACACCCTATATATACAATACACATCTGATCCCATAAGGGTATACTAGTTCCTTTTGCACAAAGTAACAATGAGATTGTTCAGTTATTAACAGGTAATGTTCTAGAAGCCTCAGAATTTTATAAGAAACACCATGTAAATATCAAAGGTTTGAAAAAGGACTTATCTATCACTTGGCAACCAGTCAAGGAAAGTGTAAAATATGTCCTACTTGTTCCTTTGATAACCAAACTCCATTATCTGCAGGAAGCAATTCTAAAGGTATACAAAGAAATGAAATTTGGCAAATGGATGTGTTTCATTTCGCAGAATTTAGAAGATTAAAATATGTACACTATACCATTGACACCTACTTAGGATTTCAATGAGTAATTCCTATGAGTTCTGAATAGGCTGAATGTGGTGGTATTATGTTCCCCCAAATATTGTGCACCCTAATAAACTTATCTGGTGTCAGAGACAGAACAACCAACCACTAGATACAAAGGCCTGAAAATGGTGGCATTCACACATTTAATCCTAGCATTCCAGAGGTAGAAATCCCTCTTGATCTCTATGAGTTCAAGGCCACATTGGAAACAGCCAGGCATAGTGACACATGCCTTTAATCCCAGAAAGTGAGCCTTTAATTCCAGGGAGTGATAGCAGAAAGCAGAAAGATATATAAAGCATGAGGACCAGAAACTAGAAGCATTTGGCTGGTTAAGCTTTCAGGCTTCTAGCAAGAGTTCAGGTGAGATTCATTCTGAATGAGGACTCAGAGGCTTCCAGTCTGAGGAAACGGAATCAGCTGAGGAACTGAAGAGGCAAGGTGGCTGTGGCCTGTTCTGTCTCTCTGATCATCCAGCGTTCACCCCAATACCTGGGTCATGCTTGTTTTTATTAATAAGACCTTCTAAGATTCCTGCTACAGCTGAATCTATGATTACACACCTATTAGAAGTTATGGCCATCATGGGAATATTTATACAAATTAAGACTGACAATGCTCCTGCATATGTCTCAAATAAAATGAGATTTTTTTTTGCTAATTATAATATAAAGCATTTTACAGGTATACCACATAATCCCACAGGCCAAGTAGTCATAGAAAGATCCAACTGAACTTTAAAGGATATGCTAAATAAACAGCAACAGGTAACAATGACTCCTAGAAATAGATTCCATAATGCTTTATTAACCTTGAATTTTCTCAATGATGATGAGACAGGAACAATAGTTATGGAGAGACACTAGACAACAGAATAAAACTCCTGAGTTAAACTAGCCGGTTTACTTCAACTATGTGTGGACCTCAGAATGGAAACCAGGATACATCCTACATTGGGGAAGGGGTTTTGCTTTTGTTACTGCAGGAGAGGAAAAACTATGGATACCAACAAAATTGATAAAAATTTGCTTCAAACAGGAGAACCCCTTATTGAGGAGAAATAATAGCTCATCCACTGATGTGATAACTCTACAAGTTGTAAGAAAAATTCACCAAAAAAGGGTTGGGGCAGGGTTCCATTTTTTGTCTTTACATTTTTTTTTCCATGCTTGTTCTTGCTCTCTGGGAATTCCTTCTTGATCCAACATAAATCCACTTTCCATTTTGATATTAATAAAGTTCAAGTTTTCCACAGTGAAAATATTTTTCCCCCATAGCAATTTCTGAAGTCTCCAGAAGGAAGATGGGGCAACAGCAACTGTACTCAATCCAGAAAGATGCCATTGTACCTAAGAACATTACTCAATGACCAGCTTTGTACTAAAAACTTTTCAGGACACTTCTAAGATGAGATGGTCCATTATACTACACCCCTAACCAGAATCTCAGACAATCTTATGCACTACTCTGAAACTGGCTGAAGATTCTTCAGCTAGCCCTACTGAGACCTAACTATCTAACCTTTCTTACACTTCATAGCTGTCATTGCCCGCTAAAGAGCAGGAAGTAATTCTAAGAAAACTTCTCCCAAGGTTTTCATTTTTCTCAGAGTTATAGATGGATTTTTATAGGGTTAAGTGAAACATTAACATTTATACTCAGTATTCTTCTTTAGAAAAGAAAAAGGGGAATAGATAGGTATAGTATATTAAGGTAGATTATTGTATCTACTAGTAAATTGATTTAGCAAACTATTAGTCTTGGATAATTTGCACTGATATGGATTCTTATATATTTGATACAAATGTAAACTATTCTTATATTCCTATTTTAAGATAATTTGTATATTGATATAATACAAAACTATAATTATTGTTTATTATACATATATTTCTACTACTGTTTGAAATATTTTGTATATTAATACAAATGTAAAATTATATTTGTCATACTGTACATATATTCTACCTCTGCTTAGGACATTTTATATATTGATATATATTAAGGATATATTTTACATATTGCATATTGCACTATACATTTCTACCACTGTTTAAGATATTTTGTGTATTGTCACAATTTTGAGGTCATTGTGCTTATATGGTACATCTGCTAACAGACTGTTTATCTTGTTAATGTGAAACCTAAGTCCTTAGGTTATTTAAGTAGATAAGACTTAAAGAACTATAGTCACCCATGCTTGTCATGTCTATAGTTAAGTTAGTTAGGTTCTTCAGATTTACAGAAACATATGTCAGATGGATAGGTAATCTTTAAACACTTCAAAAACACAGAAAATGTGGCATTCAAATATTTTCATAACTTAGAATTTTGTTGACATGAGACACAATTGCTCCTGGCAGCACCATTCTGATCCTGGGAGAATGTTGGGCTTCTAGACATTTCCATTTAGAAGTTTATCTTCTCCTTGGCACAAAATGACCTGCTGTGCAAATAACTGCCATTTCCTCAACTGCTGACAGTATGAATGCTGTCCTTTCCAGACAAACAGGATATAAGCAACTATTGAACTCTGCCAAGACAGGGTAAATGGTCTTTCCAACTTTCTGCTTCTGAAAATAGTCTGTCAGATATTCTAGACTTGTAGCCAAATTGGATGCCCCAACGATGCTGAGAAACTTTAGGTGACTATCCAGGCTGCAAACTGTCTCTATTTTCACAAGAATTTCAGAAATTGCTTGCTTGAATTTTCTGTTTTCTCAGGTTTTATTATGTTCCTTCTCAGGTCTTTGAGGGAGTTGAATACTAGATAGTTACAGTTATAATCTTCTTGTAACTTAGTTAGAACGTATTAATACTAGAGTTAGAATCTTCAAGATAGAACGTCTATTACAGTAATCTCGGTAATTTGCCATTTACCTATATACTGGACATTTCTGGACATTTACCATGTCTTTCTTGTTTGATGTTATTCTTGTTGGTTGTAGTTCCATTTTTGTTTATGTTATTACCCTTTGTTTTTCCTGGACAATACTTGATAATTATTCTTATTGTACATAGTTTGCATTAAGATTAGAACCTTCTTATTTAGAAAAGAAGGAGAAATATAGTGGTATTTGCTCCAACCATTACCTTAGGCCAGAGGACCTGAAGGAGGAGGTGCTTCCTGCCAATGTTCATGATGTCTTAAAAGGAGAAAAGGGTCATATGCCTCTTCCCTTCTCCCTGCTCCTGCCTTCAAGGTGGATTTGCTCCCAATAACATCAGAGGACAACTTCAGCATATACTCTGTTCTGTATTCATCAGAGTATTTCATCAATTTATATCTTAATAAATCCCAATTGCTCATTAAATAGACTCACACAGATTGATCTTAATAATGTATCTCTTCACAGCAATAGAAACCCTAACCAAGAGAAGTCCCTTTCTAGTTTTCTGAGCTCTATACACAAATACTAAACTTGGAATCTACATAAGAGAGAGAATATGCAATATTTTTTCTCTGAGTCTGGGTAACCTCACTGAATATATTTTATAGTTCCATTCATTTTTGTATGTAAAATTCCATAATTTTATTTTTTTGAGTAATATATATATATATATATATATATATATATATATATTCCATCATTTATTTGTCTGTTGATTAACATCTAAACTAATTCCATGCCCTTGTTGTAAATAGAGCATCATAGTTGAACAACTATCTCTATGGCATATAAACTATAAACTCCTTAGGGTATGAGCCCAGGAGTAGTCTGGAAAACTTCTAAATCCATTGAACCACATCTCCAAACTGCTGTGGGATGGTCTCTATGTCAAATTGCTATGATTGGTCAATAAATAAAACACGGATTGGCCAATGGCCAGGCAGGAAGTATAGGCGGGACTAACAGAGGAGAATAGAGAAAACAGGAAGGTGGACAGAGACACTGCCAGCCACCGCCATGACAAGCAGCATGTGAAGATGCCAGTAAGCCATGAAACATATGGGAAGTTATAGATTTATGGAAATGAATTAACTTAAGCTATAAGAACAGTTAGCAAGAAGCCTGCCACGGCTATACAGTTTGTAAGCAATATAAGTCTTTGTGTTTACTTGGTTGGGTCTGAGCGGCTGTGGGACTGGCAGGTGACAGAGATTTGTACTGACTGTGGGCAAGGCAGGAAAACTCTAGCTACACCAAACTTCCCAAAAAAAGGCTTTGGGATTTATGTTGCTTCTCAGCAAAACCTGTCCTAGTTATCTTTAACTGTAAACTTGACACAACCTAGAAATGAACTGCCTAGGTAGTTGGTCTGTGGGATGTCTTGTTAATTGTTGTAGGGTGGTCCTACCCACTTTTTGCAGCATCATCCCTAGGCACATGGTTTTGAACTGTGTAAGAGAGCTAACTGAGTATAAATCAGTCTGAGCCAGCTACCAAGTGGCATGCACATGATTCCTACACTACTTCTTTGGTTGTGGAGTAAGTCATTGGTGGGAGGTAATGCTATATGGAGTTGCAAGCTAACTTGTTTTCAGGTTCCTGTGCTGACTTTCCACAATGATGGACTGTGACCTAAAATAAGCTACAGTATCTTTCTTTCATGAAGGTGTTTTTGCTCATAGTATTTGACACAGCAACAGCCAAGAAATGAAGTAACCTGTAAATATACAATTTTCAGCTAGGACTTTAACAAAAACACTCCCATCTGTATGTACAATGATTCCCTCTATAAAATTATTGATGTGTAACCCACAAAAAGCATGCCTTGCTATGCTAGCATACCCTCTGCCATACATGTTATTCAAAAGCTATTACCTCAGAAAGTGGGCCTTTTATTGTAAAACCATCCATGCATGGCTGGCACAGATAATGGTTCTCTTGGGTTATGCAATGATGTGAAGAATATTTTGTCACCTCTTCTGTCCTCTTCTAAAGCTCTGTCCCATACTTGCCCTGCTTGCTTTTTTGGACAGAAGAAGCCCATTTTCCAGGAAGCAATGGTTCTGTCACTTTACAGGAAATAAAAGAAAACATGAACTGTGGAAAGAATGCACACACACACACACACACACACACACATACACACACACACACACACACACACACACCTTATTGAATTTTCTGGTACACCATCGTGCTAATCAGTCAAACTTGCATGAATAATGAAATATTTAACCTCTCAGATTCAAGTGGGTAACCCCACATACTTTTAAGACAATAAAGTTCCTAATTTGTTCATTTTTAGAACAAAAGAAAGTTGCATTGCTAACATAACTTTATCCATATTTTCTTATTTAAAGACCAACTTTTTCTCAGTTGTTCAAACTGTGATTAATAAAAACTATTTATTAGGGGATGGGTGTAGGCAAGGGTGAGTAAACTCCACTTCCTCACAACAGCATTAAGACCAATAATATTTACCATTTATTTATTGGGGGATGCATGCCTTGGCACACATATGGAAGTTAGGGGACAATTTACTAAAGTAAATTCATTTTCACAGTGTGGGTCCTGGGATCAAACTCAGCTCATCAGGCCTGGCACCAGGTACCTTACCCACCAAGCCATCTCCCAATACCATGACCAGTAATTTTTTAAAAATCTTATAAAACTTATTCAGCCATAACTATTAGACATTTACCAAGAGTCATGATATACTGTTTCTAATCTAGATACTGAACAAAATACATACAACAGCTGAACCTGGTATTGAAGGGTACATAGTCCAGAAGAAAAATAAAAGAGGGACACATATAGAAGAAATTTGAAGAATAAAACTGCCACAAGAGATTTAAAAGTTACAAATGCTCACAGGAGAAATAGGTGACCTAGTTTGAAAGATATAAAAATAAACACTTAAATTGTAGATTGACTTAGAGACATCCTGATGTGAAAGGGGAACAATATTTAAGGAACAAAATCTAATATTATCAAAGGTACTAGAAAACACATGAGATGGACAACATAGTATATAGTGAATTAGCTTGTCAGTTGCTGGTAAAAAAAAAAAAAAGATTTTTAAAAGTCATCTATAGCATTAAATGTCCTACAAGTACACTCAAAAGCCTTTTGGGCAGAAATCATTTCACTTTATCCTGAAGAGCAGGATAAAGTGTTAGTATTTCTCCTTTCCTGGGAATATATCTAGAAACAGAGCTTATCCTGTTAAATGACTGATTTCCTACCCTCAGCACAGTACCTGGTATGTGCTTTATAGATTTCTCCTGAACGGAGCCTCCACTCCAGCCAGATGAAGACAAGGGCAGACAAGCAGTGTCCCAGTGAAACCAAGATCTGGAAATAAATGTGTGTTCCTGTATCTATGGTGTCAGGGTGGTGGAGTTCTGGGCTCTGATGCTTCTACCATGTGCTATATGCAACATCCTCAGACTCCTCATTTTGACTGTTGTGAACAGAGGGGAGGCTCAATGACTATGATTTTAGCTTTGGCATCACCCAAGTGTGTGTGTGTGTGTGTGAAGGGGATGCCCTTGTATCTGAAGGTTTATATGCATGAAGAGGCTACAGGTAGACATTTGGGTTGTGTTCCTCAGTTGCTCTCCACCTATGAGTAAGATATTCCTGGCCTGTGAGTTTATAAACCAGAATCCATGATTAGAGAATACATTAACATAAATCTTGTTTAGATGTATTGCACTCAAATGGTGCTTGGGAGTAGTCATCTTTTGTAGTTACTCATTTTCCTTGTGTTATCATAGGATCTCCTTCAAAGATCTACTAAACAGTAAAATACTCCAAATTCTCTATGGGCTGGAAGCAGAACCACATGCATGTAGGTTGTAATCACAGAAAAATATTGATTGATAGATAGATAGGTAAATATATATATATATATGATAGAATGATAGATAGATAGATAAATGGATAGTTAGATTCATAGATAGATGATAGATAGGAAAACAAAGGAAAATCATAATACTAAGGATATTCTTTTAGGCATGAAGTCTCAATGAACCTCAAAAGTTGGCCATTATACCCCAGAATTCTGTGAACAAGGATTAAATTAGGAGATATTGTAAATAACATACCACAAGGCAGAAACAAGCTGAACATATGGCTTTATTTGGAAACAAAGACAAGAGGTTATGAAATGGTGTGCAGCATGTAATGATGCTCAGAAACAGCCCAGAAGGCTGTAGAGCATCAAATCAATGGTGTCTATGATGCATTATGGGAAATGAATGGAAATCATGAGGCCATTTGTGCCTATTACCCTCAAGAAAAGGCACAGTTGAGATACTCCAGGCTAGCTCTTACAGAATCTAGAATAATGCAATGGAAAAGCATAGAGTAAGAATTAGAGAGACAGAAAGTGGCTTGGATGCTGGCATTGGCATCTTTCTCCTTGTCGCCACTTTCCCATTTATAGAGGTCATAGAGCCCACCTTACAGGTTTCTGTGCAAATAAATTCCATTCAAAGACATTTAGGATTTACAAACTGGATAACTTTCAGCTATTAAACTTTCAGGTATTTTATTTTATTAAACTATTCAGCTATTTTATCTTGAAAGGTACATGATACTAGCTTACTATTATACAACACAATTCTCATTTTTCAGGAAGAAATTAAAACTCAATGAGGTTGGAGCAATGAAGCAAATAATATCAATTACAGTTTAACGACTTCCTAATGAATGTCAGATCCTAAGTTCCTTTTTCTTGTTTAATCTTGAGAATGATTCTGCTGGGGCGGGGGGTGGGGGGCATTATCTTATCTGTTCTATTCTACACTTGGAAAAAAACTGAGTCTTAAAAGAATGATACAATTTTATCTGAATCAACTGATTCATGTAGGATGAAGATCAGATTAAAATTTTATTACATTTATTTAATGTGTTCACATTAATGTATGCAGGTGGGTTTGGGTGTGCCTTGGGGTGCAGATGGAGGTCAGAGAAGATGCTGCAGGAGCCCACTCCTTCTTATCATGTGGGAACTGGGAATTTGAACTCATTAGGCCAGATGGCAAACACATTTATCTGCTAAGTTGTCTTGTTGCTTGAAGGTGCAACAGCTATCTGACTGCTTGTAATGTTGCTTTCCAACTTCAGTGCATGCACACTGTAAGTAAGCAGTGTCCTATGCTCCATGCTTCTTATGTATGTGGGGAGCCATACTCACATATAAAGGATGTGAAATGAGGAACTGGGGGTTCAGGGCCCACTGTCCCTGTGGAGCATGTTTGTCAGAAAGTATGCCCTAAGGAGACATGAGTCGAGTCCTAGATTTAAAAAAAAATGAAAGCACTTTAGAACACTAGAGGACAAAATCAAAAAAAGCAAGCTTCTGTCTCATTGACAAAGAACAGACTAAGGTCATAAATGTAGAAGAAACATTGTCAGAAACTATAATGAAATAACTTTATTAAAATACTAGCATATCTAGTTTAATGCTGAACAATAGGTGGTAAAACTGGAGGAATGAATACAGTGGGGGAAATGAAAGGCCAGAGGAATATTAGAAATGAAAACAGTACATGATGAATTCATTAGAAAGATTGCATGGAGCAGAGGAAAATACATTGAGCTTAAAAATATCTTTGTTAAAACTATCAAAAATGAAACATGATGCTGGGGAGCTAGCTCATTTAGTAAAGTGCTTGCAACAGATGCATGCAGACCTTAGCTCAGTCTCCAGAACCCACATGAGAATCTCACAATGGTGGGGCACATTCTTGTGACTCCAGTGCTAGGGAGGTGGAAACAGGCTCACTGGCCACTCCTGCACAGGTGAATTCCAAGCAAGTGACAGATTCTATCTTTTTTTAAATTTTATTTTGCAATACTATTCAGTTCTACATAACAGCCACAGATTCCCTTGTTCTCCCCCTTCCTGCCCCCTTCCCCTTCCCCCCAGCCCACACCCCATTCCCACCTCCTCCAGAGCAAGGCCTCCCCCAAGGACTGAGATAGACCTGATAGACTCAGTCCAGGCAGGTCCAGTCCCCTCCTCCCAGATTGAGCCAAGCAACCCTGCATAAGTCCCAGGTTGCAAACAGCTAACTCATGCAATGAGCCCAGGACCTGGTATCACTGCCTAGATGCCTCCCAAACAGATCAAGCCAATCGACTGTCTCACCTATTCAGAGGGCCTGATCCAGTTGGGGACCCCTCAGCCTTTGGTTAATAGTTCATGTGTTTCCATTCGTTTGGCTTTTTGTCCCTGTGCTTTATCCTGGACATGAGTGGGAGCAATGAAGGGCAAGGGTCGAGGGAAAGAGAGCAGGAGATTCCAGCTGGATCAAGAACAGAGAGGGAGAACAAGGAATAGGACACCATGGTAAATGAAGACCACATGAGAAAAGGAAGAAACAAAGTGCTAAAGAGGCCCACAGAAATCCACAAAGATACCCCACAAAAGACTGCTGGCAATGGCCGAGAGACAGCCCGAACTGACCTACTCTGGTGATGTGATGGCCAAACACCCTAATAGTTGTGCCAGAAACCCCATCCAAGGACTGAGGAATCTGGATGCAGACATCCATGGCTAGGCCCCTGGTGGAGCGCTGGGAGTCTAATTAGCGAGAAAGAGGAGGGTTTATATGAGTGAGAATTGTTGAAACCAAGGTTGGATAAAGGACAGATTCTATCTTAAAAAATACCATGGTGTGGGGAGATAGTACATGGGAAAGGCATTTGCGTTCTAAGTTTGATATCCAGTACCCATATTGTGGAAAGAGCAGACTTCAGCAAGTTCCCCTCTGACTTCTACACATACCCAGTGGCAAATATACCTTCTAACACACACAATAAATCAAAACAGTGAAGATATGTAAGTAAATGTCAGTGGTTTAAAGAGAAGAATGTGTAAGGCATCTGGAGGAACAATATCAGAAGTTGACCTCTAACTATCATACACACATGCATGTATACCTGCACACACTTGCAACAACATACATGAACACACACACACACACACACACAGAGAGAGAGAGAGAGAGAGAGAGAGAGAGAGAGAGAGAGAGAGAGAGAGAGAGAGAAGCACAAAGATAACAAGATGAAATCAACAGGATTTTTGTGTAGAGCTGTAACACATCACTGTCCAACATTGCTGTACAAGAGTTCCTTGGTTTATAATAGTCATTCCAATCAACCCATCCTACGATGAAAGCACCATCAGTCAAAACAGCATTTTACTCATGTTAGGAAAACAGTGCCCCACTTATTTGTGTGGCAGGTTTCCCTTGTTGATTTTACTGATGCCTAAGAACTATGGTTGGCTGGTCTATGATGTGTTCAGCATCATGAGACATACAGCTGGCCTGAGGAAGGACCCAATGCAAACATAGAAGTCCAGTTCCTAGTAAGTGTCTCTTCCTTTTCTCAGCATGGTAAAGGTGAAGATCATAACTCCAACTGTCATGAGCCAGGGATTGTCTTAATATGAGTTTCAAAGGAAGAGAATGAGACAAAATAAAGACTCAAAGATAATGAAGAACTTTCTAGTATACAAAATGTGACAGCAGGCAGAACCCACCTTTGACCTCCCCACAGCAACACTGAGAAATAAGAAGAAGACACTTCAAAATGGTAGGAAGGGGAATATACAAGGATCAATGATAATTAAACAAGAGACCATAGATTTGGGATGGGGACATGGAAGAGTTAGAGCAGGAGGGAGCAGGAGTAATAGAGATGCAGAGCTCATGTATGTGGTTCTCAAAATTATTAAATTAAAAATTGTATGATGGGGGCTGAGGAGATGGTTCAGTGAGGAAAAGTGATTTATGAGAACTCAAGGATCTAAGTTAGAATCCCCGTTACCTACAAAAAAAAATAAAAAATAAAAAGCCCAGACATGACGGCATGTGCCTATAATCTTAGCACTGTGGGGTGAAGGAAGGCAAATCCCAAGATCTTGCTGTTTAGCCAGCCTAGACTAGAAAGTGAGTTGTTGTTCAGTGAGAGACCCACACTCAGAATAAGCACAAGAGTGTTATAAAAAGACATTTGACATCTCTCTGAGGACTTTACTTGCACGCTCATGGGTGTATGCACCAGGAAACTCATATACATGCACCAAGTACAACACACACACACACACACACACACACACACAGAAAGAAGAGAGAAACACTGTGGATTTAATTCAGAAAATTAAGTGGAAGTTGTAGACAATGGATCACTGCTGGCCTGGCTCATTAGAAAGGAGGACCTAAGCTCAGCAGAAGACCTTGTGTTAAACATGTGGCATTAACCTTGTATTAAAAGATTTGTGGCTAGATATGCATTTATATGCTTGAATTAAAATATTACAATAATGACTAATACTTAAGCAAATTCAAAGCAGAAATTGTAGGACTTTCAAAAATAAACATTATCAGACTACCATGCTATGAAGGTAGGTTCAGCAAATTAGAAATTTTAAGACATTAATCATGCTGACCAAATGAGTTTTAAAATGTCTGAAACATAGTAGTTATATGGTGTTATGTGTTACTGGTGATAACAGAATTATAGCTCACAGATTGATGATCTGCTGTCTCTCAGATTATTTTGCTGCTACTTTTATTAATGACGTCAGAGAGGTAAGACAGATGTGAAAATGTCTCTCAATTCAAGATCCATATACAGCTCATCTGGAATTAAACAAAGAAAATATTGAGCAATTGTAGTGTGCAGCTTGCCTACTATCCTGTA
This sequence comes from Peromyscus leucopus, assembly GCF_004664715.2. Lineage (NCBI taxonomy): Eukaryota > Metazoa > Chordata > Mammalia > Rodentia > Cricetidae > Peromyscus > Peromyscus leucopus. Next base: position 76,441,609 of record NC_051076.1, on the reverse strand, counting down.
GATTGCAAAAGTGTACTGTGTAGATTTTAATTTTTAAATTAAAGTAGGAAGTAATGGGTTTTGTTATGGTATTTTCATACATCATTTGTATTAGTACATTTTGTTCTCATTCATCTCTTTTCCCCCTGACCTTCTCCATACCCCTTGCTAATTCTGGCCAGCTCCCTCCCTGAGTAGCACCCCATTCTGATTTCTTATCACATGTATTTTATTACCCTCTTGTTTTCTTGCTTTCCCTTTTGTCTTCTTCTCCCCCTTTATGATATTCCTTCTAATTTTATGACACACACACATACACACACACACACACACACCACACACACCCATTCAAAGAGAGAGAGAGAGAGAGAGAGAGAGAGAGAGAGAGAGAGAGAGAGAGAACTGGTCACATCATATCTGCAGTTAAGAAGCAAAGAGAGGACTCCCCTGGGGAGTCAGCCCAGCCTGGAAGACTCAGCTGAGGCAGGTCCAGTCCCCTCCTCCCTACACCAAGACTGAGCAAAGTATCCCAGCTTAGGCCCCAGGCTCCAAAAAGCCAGCCCATGCAGAGGGGGGAGGACTGGGAGGTAGGAGGAGGGAGGACAGAGGAATCCGTGGCTAATATGTGAAATTAAGTTAATTATAAAATTATATATATATATATATATATATATATATATATATATATATAAAATAAAATTTATGTCAGAAGAAAAGAGAGATGGGTAGATGCTAATCTTCAGCTCACTTTCTTCATGATAATACAGTTTGGGACACTCCCCAGGGAATACACTTCTCAGTTAAGATGGGTCTTCATACTTAATTAATTTAGTTTATTCAGGATACTTACAGACACTTTAGAAGCTAATCTTGGTTGAAATAATCTCAGGTGTGACTGGAGAGTTTCCTCCTAGGTGATTGTAGAAGCTGTCAAGTTGACAATTAACATTAACTGTTCAGTGATGTAGGTTAAATAACAAGTCAGACATACATAATCTGAAGAAAAGATACACTAAGATCTTTGAATAACATAGAGTGTTACAACCATCAAACTATAACTTAATGTGGGATAACTCCTATGTCTACACATAGATATGGCCTTGGCATAGCTGTTTCTGAAAGTCTGTGATTGCAATAGGAGGTCACTATGGCTGGAACTACCTGAATATAGTGAGACAAGGTAACCTTATGGTCTCTACTAGAAATTCTTGCCACTATTTCTACCTCTCCCCCAGGAGCACAGCATATGAAACCATATATGTATGAAAAAGTAGACATTTTTATCTAGTAGGTGGTCATGATGGAAATTGTCTCAAATTAGTAGAATGTTTCCATTTCCACATAACAAATGGGCACTTATTATACAGATGCCATGAATGGGCAGTGGCATAGGGGGTAAACATCTGGAATAGGTTGCTGTGATCTATTGAAGAACATCATACACCTGTATCTAACCTGACTTCTGAACACATAGACTATGTAGAGATATGATCCCCAAATGGCATCTATGAACATCAACAGAGCTATAGTGAGGATCTATTCCCTTGACCAATAGACAACAACAACAACAAAAACCCTGTAAACTATTAGGGGGAGGGGTAGTGTGCTTATTTAACTTATCACAATGGAAGCTTTTAATCTAGACAAATGAGTGAACCCATGTTGCTCCACTATGCCTAGGAAGAGTCAGAGCTTGCATCTGTGGCTATAAAATTATAATTCAGTGCTTTGTTTTCTGAAAGAAACTATCTTCTTTTCTTACTAATTGAGTACAATAATCTGTGCTGTGCGATTTCCTTCTGTATGGTGTGAATATGTGTTGCTCTCATTGGTTGGTAATAAACCTGTTTGGCCAATGGTGAGGCAGAATAAGATTATGTGGTATAATAAAACTGACTATAGAGATGAAGAAGAGCAGAGTCATGGCAGATGCTAGCCAGCCAGCCGCTGAGGAAGCAAGACATGTAGAAAATGAGGTAACAAGCCACAAACCATGTGGCAAAGCATAATTAAGAAATATGGGTTAATTTAAATGTAAAAGCCAGCTACTAATAAGCCTGAGCCATTGGTGAAGCTTTTATAATTAATATATCACTCTGAGTGATTATTTGGAAGTGGCTGTGGGATAAGGCGGGACAGAGAAAAGCCTCTATTTATAGATTTGAGTGTTCATGGATATGCTTTTAGTAATCATGAAGTGTCACCTTCCTGGCACAAAGTGAAAATGTGTGTCTTAGTCTCTTTTCCTGTTGCTGTGATAAAATATTCTGACAAAAACACCTTAAAGGAAAAATGTTAATTTAGGCTTATAGATTCAGAGGAATAGAGTCCATCATTTTATGGAAGGCTTGGTGGCAGGGAAAGGGGGCAGGCTGATCACATTGCATCCCCAATGAGAAGGCAGGGTAAACAGGAAGTAGGGCTGGGCTGCAAAACCTCAAGGCCCACCCCACTTGACTTGCTTCCTCTAGCAAAGCTCCCCTCCCTAAAGGTTCTACAAACAACACCCCCAGCTGGGGATCAAGTGGTCGAATACCTGAGCATAGTCCGTGAGCATTTCAAATTCAAACCACAACATTAAAACCCAGAGGAAGTTGCAGCTGAACTAGGATTAAAATTTTCCTCAGTTAATCACAGCTCCAGCTGGTAGACTGCAAACATATGCTCCTAGTATAAAAATGGGAGAATAAGGCACTTCACCAACATTCCAGAACTAACTGGAAATTTCTTCTATTCATAGTTAAACATTTTTCACATTACCCAGATTTGTTTTACTACAGCACAAACATATCTAATTAAGTTCTACGATATGATTTTGTAAGTTTGTAACACAATAGTTGAAACATTTTGTTTGTGTAATCATAACCACGTTGTTAGTGGTGCACTGAAGAAAATGGTGTTCAGTTCCCTCGGAAGCAGTTACATTGTTCATGCTTTGATTGTTGATTTTACTTCAAAATTAGCTTAGCTCAAAAGACAAAGAATAACACTAAATCACTAAAATGATAATAACCAGGGCTGGTGAGATGGCTCAGCAGATAGAGGAATTGGTGAATAACTCTGGCAACCTAAATTTGATAGCTTAGACCAACATGATGGAAGAAGAAAACTTACTACCAAAAATTATTTTCTGACCTCCATGGCCAGTGTGTACAAACACATGCAGATGTGTGAGTGAACACACACACACTCACACACACACAGTGAATAAATGTAACTTAAAAGATACTAAAATAACCAAATAAAAACTTGACATTATCCATGCAGATAATTCAATGCTGTGTACAAAAAAGCTACTGAAATTTACAAATGAATTTCTCAAAGTAACAGAACACACAGTATTTTTAAAATGATAAATTTTATGTGCCCATGTTTGCATAAAAATAATAGAGAAAAAAACTTTAGAAAAGTATTTAGTAACCCAAAATTACAATAAATTTAAGGGTAAATTTGATAGAATATATGGAAAACTACACACTGAAAAATAAAATAAAATATTTACTGGAAAAAAATTAAAGAGATCAAAATAAATGAAGTAATAGTGTGCAATTGTCATGGATTGGGAGATATATTAAAATATAAACTTTTCTGAAAATCACTTATGCATCCAAACAATGCCTCATTAAAATAACTGAAGCTTTTATTGGTGGCATTAACAAGCTAATTATAAAGTTTATGTGAAATGTCTAAGGAACTATACTAGCTAAAACAACTCATTAGAAAACACAGTTAAGGAATAAAATCAGTTGATGTTAAATTATAACAATGGGCCATTGAGATGGTTCAGTGCATGAAAGGGCATGTCACAAAGTCTGATGACATCCAAACCTGATGATGTAAGTTTGATTTTGGAGCACATCTACAGAAGGGGAGAATTTATAATTTATCTTCTGACCTCTACATGTAGACAATAACATGCTTGGGCATACACACTAACACACACACATACACTATAAAGATAAAATAACCAAGCAAGTGGGTATTGGATTCTATAAAGACAACTTAATAAAGTATCACAGAGATTACAGAAATAAAGCTCAAATCCAGAGTAACTGGTTTCTAACAAAAACGTAGAAGAGTAGAACATAAGAATCTGACTGACATACGAAAGAAAACAAACGTAAAAACAAGCAAGCCAACATACCAACAAAGAAGAGGACACAAATAAAACTTTAATCTCTTCCTTTCTTGTACAAGGTATAAAAAATAAATAAACAAACTAAAAGTTTATTTTAGTTAAATAATAAATAAACTAGACAACAAAATAAAAATAAAACAGATCTAAAAAGGAAAGGAAAATAGTTAAAAACACACTAGAAAAAACTAAGCTAGGTAGAAAACTCAGACATGACACCAAAACTCCAATTAAAAAAAGAAAAAGGGGGTCATCTGGAGTCATGACGAGTAAACCCTGCTCTCTTTGAGAGTCGCTTGCTGCAGGCACTGTGGAGAATGGTTGTGTTGTTCCCAGCCATTTCCTTCCTCAGGTATTTTTGGCAAAAGAAGCAGAAATACAAACACAGGACTTCTATGTGTTGAGGGACAGCTTTTCTTCTCATAGTGCCAGCCAAGAATAAGTCAATGTTCCTCAACAAGAACCAAGTAAACACACTGCGAACTGTATATTTATTCAATCAAGATATTTGGGGGCTGGGGAGATAGTTTAGTCAGTAAAGTTATTGCCATTGATTTGTGAGGACCTGAGTTCAATATCCAGAGATCCCAATAAAAAAAGTTATAATGGTGACAAACTTCCAATCTCAGCCTTTTGGAGACAGAGACAGTCAGCCCAGCCAATATGGTGATCTCTAAATTCAAGGATAGTACCTATGATTGAAGAAGACACCCAATGTAGAAATTCAGGCTCCCATGCACACACATACATGTGTACTAACACAAACACACACACACACACACACACACACACACACACACACACACACATAATTAAAAAGAACCTCTATTTGGTAACAGGGGAATGGTCTCAGTTTGCTTCCTATTGCTGTGATAAACAGCATGACCTAAAGCAACTTGGGTGGAAACGTTTATTTCATCTTGTAATTTGTAGCTCATCTTCTAAGAGTTGAGGCAGGAACCAAATTAGAGACCATGGAGGGTTGCTGCCTACTGGCTTGCTTTCATGGCTTACTTAACTTGCTTTCTTATACAACCCCGGACCATCTGCCTAGGGTGGACTGCCCACAGGGCCTAGGCCTTCCCACATCAACAATTAATCAAGAAAATGTCCCACAGATCTGCCTATGGGCCAATCTGAAGAAGAGACCTTCTTAATTGAGGTTCCCTCTTCCAGGATGACCCTAGATTATGTCTAATTAATAAAACACTAATGGGCTCATAGTGTTATCAATGGATACACATAAAACCTCAATATAAGACCACAGATTGCTCTTAGTGACTGCACCACACACACACACACACACACACACACACACACACACACACACCAGTTCATATTGTAAATATTTCTACTTAGATATCCCTCTGAACAAGAAAAAGCCAGCCATTGTGGAGAAATAATACTGAAAAATAGTATATCTGATGATGAAAGCATTCAGATTTTTTTCAGGAGGTAGTAACATGGACATTTGTGATACAACCTCATTCATTTGAGTATTTATATAATCATTTACATTATGATTTATAGGTTATATATCACCTTCAAAGGGATTTTTAAAAAAAGATTTGAAGAAAAAGTATTGATAAACCAAATTTCTTGCCATCACCAACAGGTAAAAGATAAACTTGAGACATGCGCTAAACTGCAAGACATGTACAAGACCCTAACACTTGTGGCTACAAGCCACTTGGATTTTGGAATTGTTTGTTATTGAGGCATTGCCAATCAAAAAACGATTAGTGAAAAGATGAAATTTTTTTCCAAGAGAAACCACCTGCCCCTTTACACCATTTAAAATGAAACTTTCCATTTTAAATACTTAAAGCAGAAAATGTATCGGTTTCCTGTAATGTTTATTTATCATCGTAGGAATCATTGTTTTAATTTTTCTTTTTTCTTTTTTTTTTTTTTTTTTTTTTTCAGTTTTTCGTGACAGGGTTTCTCTGTGTAGCGTTGTGCCTTTCCTGGAACTCACTCTGTAGCTCAGGCTGGCCTCCAACTCACAGCCATCAGCCTGCCTCTGCCTCCCGAGTGCTAGGATTAAAGGTGTTTGACACCACCACCCAGCTTTTTTTAATCTTTTTTATAAGGTTATGAAATTATAAAATTTCATAAGGCTGAAAGTATAGCAATTAATAGCTTATGATTTTTAATAACAGTCTATTATGGTGACTGTGGCAGCAAATATGGTTACTTTGGTGCTAGAGATGAGTTTTTTCTAGAGTACTGCATATCATAGAAAGAAAAGACTTTCTGCAAGATCCACCAGCTTTGAAGATTCTCCAACTCCCAGGAAAATGTTGAGTTCTCAGGCTCGTTGAAGAAGGGGATTTGAAAGTACCAGAATGGCTGATCAGTGTGTGCTTGGTGTATTGCAAGATGCTTTGTGTGCACTGTATTTAATCTTCATAGCCCCACAAGTTGTTCATCATCCTTGCCGTTCAGAAGATGATGGGTTTGGGGCTCATGATTTAAGTGACTTGCCTGTTTTGGGAGCCACACACCCTGATATCTCAACCCAGATGACACTGGTGCCGAAGGGGTTCGGGCCCTGCTGCCCACCATTGCTTCCTCCAGAACAATCTGTAGCCTTGGTCTCTAAGTGGCAGTGACTGCCTAACTTCCAAACCACGGTGCTTGTGCAGCTGTTTCCTCAGCCTTATAGCATTCTCTTCTAGAAGGAGGAGGGAGACTCTTAGGACTCTGGAAATATAGTAAACACATAAGACTGCCTAAGCAGACAAACTTTATCAAGCTAAGGAAACTTCTAAAACTTACACATTCACAAGACCATTTCCAAGGTCATAAATAAATAGAGACATCTGGGGAGAGGACACTTGCTAACCAGAAGAACAGCCAGACTGCTAGTGGTGCAGCAGGGGGAGAGGGGGTCTTCAGGGATGCAACTTTCCTGAGTTGTCCCCCAGGCTGGGCCTGACTTTTCCCTGATAGGGTTGCCTTTCAGTCACAAATGTCTGCATAAACAACCCCTCACCCATACTCTTGTGAGGAACACTAATAAACTCGCTGGTTCACTAAGCTAGACTGAGTAACATCATTCTTCATTCAGCCACTGGTGCTGTGCTGGGGTGAATAGACCCTCATGTTCATATCGTACCAGGAAAAGACACAGCAGCAGCCCAAGGGGAAATGTTATTTGTTTTGTGGTAAACACAACAGACCAGATTTGTTTAAATGACTCTTCACTACTTAACTCTCAAAAACAGCATCTATTAATCACCTGAGAGTTAATCATCGTGAATTCCACCCATTAAAAGCAGAAGGCAATATTTAGAGAGCCACCAGCAAAGAGCACATGAAAAAAGCAATCATCATTTTGGATGTGGGCCAACCTTCACCCAGCTGCCTGTTAACTAACGACAAGGAACGCAGCACATTGGAGTGAGATGGCTAAGGGGGGCCAGTTTTATTTGCTTTCCATAGAAAATAATGAGTAATATAGAAAAAAAATGGCACTTTTGTGAAATTCAGAAAAATATTGTTATTTTGGAATTTCTAATCACCTCTGTTTTCTGTGGGCCTGTAAAGATTAAAAATGCATCAGATGGAGTCAGAAAGCTATAAACAGATGCATTATTATGAAGACATTATAAGATGTGAAGCAAAAACAAAAACTTGAAAAATCTTCAGCTCAAACCCTACCCAATTATCCTTTTATTCTGAGGCAGTGTGAAAATAATAAATTTCCAAGATAACGTATGTTGTTCTTAAAAAATATATATACAATGTTATATGATTTATCACATCACAAAATCTATCCCTTTCCTTTCTTTCTACAATTTGATTTTTAAAAAGTCACAAATGTTTCTTCAGAATGATATTGATGATACTACTTATACTATTCTGAAGTGTAGTTCTAATAACACAACAGAAAATACCAGTTTTGTTTTCTTATACTAAGCATCATTCTGCTTGCCCCAGGGTCTCCAAAAAAAACCTGTCATATGCAGGTAATTTCTGTAACAAAATATTTTTGTGGTGATTAACATTCACTGTCAACTTGATTGAATTAAGCATTACATCTGGGTATGACTATGAGGATATTCCCATAAATGCTTAGTTGAGGAAGATAGATCTTCCCTGAATATGGGCAACACCATGCAATGGACTGGGGCTCTGGAGTGAATAAAAAAGAGAAAGTGAACTGAGCACCTGTTATTTGTTTTTTGGCTCTTTTCAGGGCCCACTACCCAGCTCCAAATAAATTCACACATGGAGGCTTATTATCACTTAGGAATGCCCAGCCTTACCTTGGCTTAGTTTCTTGCCAGCTTTCCTTAACTTACATTATCTTATCTATCTTTTGCCTCTGGGCTATTCCTTTTCTATTCCCATATACCTTCTTTGTTTCTAACTCCATGGCTTGCTGTATAGCTAGGTGGCTGGCCCCTGGAGCCCTCTTCCTTCTCTGGCTTCTTCCTTTTCTCCCCTCCTCCTAGATTTCTCCTTCTATGTATTCTCTCTGCCTCCAGCCCTGCCTATCCTTTCTCCTGACTGGCTATTGTACAGTCAGCTTTTTATTAGACCATCAGGTGTTTTAGACAAGGACAATAACACAACTTCACAGAGTTAAACAAATGCAACATAAACAAAAGTAACACATCTTAAAATAATATTCTACAACAAACACCATGATTATTGCCTATAGAGGCAATGTGACCAGCTGTCTCATGCTCCTGGCACCATGTACCCTCAAACTGTGACCCAACTACTTTTGGTGTTAGTCACATCATCAAGAAAAGTGAATATAATTTCCAAACTGCTATTACAGCGTCCCTGTGACTGCCTTCAAGTGTGTCCCTTTTCCACCTGTTAATGCTGAAGTAATACTTAGAGCTCTATTTCTCAGAGTATAGCTTTGGAACCCACTGACATGGTAAAATACAGGGATTTGAGTATTGACTTAATTGTCTGGCATACTTAGAATATCTTCAGCTGGCTAAATAGACAAAAGTGTATTTTAATCTCAGATCTGAAGACTTAGAAATTCTAAGATCAAGGTGCACCCAAACTCATTTTTGAAAGTGTCCATCCACATTAGGGGCTTGGTTGAAAGATAACAAGCAATAGAGAATTTATTATAGCATGAATAGATGCCATTGATTGGGAAGTCCTGGAATTGGGGAGGTAAGGATTACTGGCAGAAGTAGGTCACTGGGGGCATGTTCTTAGTGCTGTAACTTGCCCAGTTCCATTCCTATATCTGTCTGCTCATGGCCTCCATGAGTAGTTCCTGCAAGCCACAGGAAAATGCAATGGAATCCAGCTACTACCACAAAAGCTACTACTTGGAAAGGTCAAGAACTTTTCTGAGGGTCAAGTCACGGCTTAAGGAGTCTTGGTGATATTTTAGCTTTTGTATATATATTAGCCTGATCCTGCAATGATTTTCTTGTATGCTATGTATGCTTTCAAGAACTTCTAATATTGTGTTTATCTGATATATTTCTCAAGCATCCTAGGCTATAATGGGGAACAGTCTCCTGACTTAAGGTAAATACCCTTCTGGAGACATTGCCTAGAGGACAGCTAGATCCATAGCTTTATTTCTTATGCAAATGAAGCTCAGATCCTCCTTCCTCTCACAGGTCAAGTGGCATCCCAGAGCAATTGACTCTTGACTGGGAACAAAAGGGTTTTTTTGCATACCAAATGCAGTGAAGTATTGAGGCAGAATTCCTAGCTCTGAGCAGAGTTGCCCCATCCAACTAGGAAGTAGCAAGGCAGAGTTTTTTGCAGATTGTAGGTGAATTGAATTGGTCTGAGGAGGGTAACAGAGGAAGGAATGTAAGTTTGGAGGATTGGAGGACAAAGATGAGGTCTAGAACAAAGGAGCTTAGTTAAGAGTAGGACAATGAGAGGCCAGGAAGAAAAGGGACAGAAAAAGAGCTGAATGTGAGAAGAGAACTGAAACTGTGTAGAAAGAATTTTGTCTTAGAGGAATAAAGTAGACATACATAAAAGCATGGTGTACTTAGATTCATTTTCCACAGACTATCCCCACCACTAATAATGTCTCCTCTGGGCCCTGGGGAAGGAAACTAACAGGATGGACCTCAAAAGTTTCCAAAATGTCATCAACAAGCTATACTCATGCAGAACTTTCTTACCATTAAGTTCTGCATCACCTGACCCAGAAGCAATGGTACCTGCTGGCTGTGATGGACTGCAACCTCTGAAGCTACAAACCAAACGAAGCCTTCCTCCCCTTGGTTGTTTATGTCGAGTGTTCTGTCACATAGATGAAAGTCTGAACAGTCAGAATCTTCTACTGGGGTACTCAGCATGATGATAGGGAACAGGTTGTCCCAGAGATCTTTTATAAGAATATAAACAATTACAAGGCAGAGCTTTCAAGATTGAAATGCCTTCTCAATGACCCATTTGTTAACCTATCAGCTCAGGGTTCAGTGGAAACGTGACATTAGGGAGACAAAATCACATAGAACATATTAAGTCCATAAAATCTCTGCAAGTCTCACTGTGTCTTCACAAATACATTGAAGTCTGAGGGTAAGTCCTTACTTAGTTGACAGATTTGTCTTTATAAGTTATTTTTGACCTAGTTTATGTACTTCTTTCTCCAAGTTTCTTATAGCATTACCTGAATGGTATTGTTCACCAGAATGCGATTGATTCTGGTAAGGAAAGGGAAACTGTAAGGAATTTTTACTCAAACTTCAACTTCCCAGGTTATTTTAATGCTATGCAAAAGAGGAAGATGCTCTGACTTGGCCTTACAGTGAAATTTGTTCATACAATAAAATAGAATGAAGACTTGGAGCAAGGGAAATATTTATCAAATGTTCTGTAACATACATGACAGTCACACACTCTTTTAGTAAATCTTCATGATTGTGCTAATCTTCCTTGCCTATCACATAGATTTCAGTCCTAAGCCAAAGGGAATATTTGCTTGGACTCAATTAATACAGGACTTGGAAATCTCATGAACTTCTAGTTTGGTGTTTGTGTGTGTGTGTTTGCTTGGGTTGTGTGTGGTGTGTGCCACATGTGGAGGTCAGAGGACAACCTACAGGTCTTGTCTCTTCTGTCATCATGCTTGGCTCTCAGCTTGTCAGGGTTTGTGGCAGACGTTTTTATTTCGCCACTGAGCCAAGAAGTCAGTCCTTTTAACTTCAGATGTTTTTCTTTCTATTTTTTACTATATTACTAAAATAAATAGGTACACATTTTTAAAAGGAAAAGTAAATAAATAATTAAGTTCTCTTTCTCTTTTTTGTAACTATAATACTGTAGTTCAAGCTGTCACTTTGCATAACATTGAGCAAGAATAGGAACTGAATTTTTGAGATGATTTTTGTTCAGAGAACTAGGGCTCTGAGAAGGTAAAAGGTCAACATCTTATAAAAATTTGCCTTCTGTCTCCTTTCCAGTCTTTATAGGGAACAGACTATCTACAATATCTACAGGGGGTGATATAAAGGCAAATGTCACTCCAGATCTCAGCCTTGCTTCTCTGGTCAGGTGACCAGCTTTGAGTTGACTTCCATAGTTTTGGTGCCCCTCTCCTTATTGTCTCTTGCACTCTTCTCCAATTCTCTGGGCATCATCTGGTGTGAAGCACTTCATAAAACACTGAATCCAACTGGTGTCTTCCAATGTCAACCTTTCACTATGCCAAGGCCATGTTCTTTAGAGGAGATCAACTCAGTACAAACAGATCACTAACAGTGTGTATACACTAAGCTGGTAATAGCATGAACATACAGATTTGATTCTACCTTATGAGTGCAGATACTCACTAGCCTATAAAGACTGTCCCTGAGGAGGTGTTAAGATTGTTTAGAATAGTCAGACATTGGTAACAACTTCAGACATTCTGTTCAGGGAACACATTGAGGCATAATTTCCTGTCAGGTTCATTGTGATTGCCACTATAGACTGTGAGGTTTATTGTAATTGCATACTTAACTACAATTCACTGAGAAATGAGAATTGGTCAACATAGTGGATACACATCCCAGGGTTACCTGATCTTGGGTGGTAGGCAGCAAGACTGTTGAACATTGGTCCCACCACTTATAATTCATGTTTACCTAAAAACTTTAAATTGAAATACAAGACTCATTTTTAAAAACACCAATGCCACAGTTTTTAGTCAGAATTTTTATTGAAAATAGATAGATTTTTATGCAGTATATTCTGAGTATGGTTTATTCTCCCCCAATTCCTCTCAGATCTTCCTTACTTCCCCAACTACCCTAATCCATACCCTTTCTTTTACAATACAAACAAGGATCTAAATAATAATAATAAATAAAAAATAAAAACGGACAATCCAGAATAGAACAAAACAAACAAACATAAGAAAAAGAGCTGGGGGGTGTGGGGTCAAGAAGCACATTTAATAGATACAGAGACACATGTTTGCACACACAAATCCCATTAAACACTTTCTTATTTATGTATAGTGTGTGTGTGTGTGTGTGTGTGTGTGTGTATGTTTGTGTGTGTGTGTGTGTAAGAAAGAGAGACAGCAGACAGACAACAGAGACTTTACCATCATTTTATCATTGGAAGTCAGCCAACACAAAGACTTGTTTCTCAACACAAGGATAAATAACACATAACTCTGAGTATTTGAAATTTGGCTCCAGGAGAACAATTGCACTGTAAACTAAGGACTTTCTACACCTGCAAAGTGAAGAGAGTCTCCTTATAGACACATCCCCACCTCCTTGGAGACAGTGCTCAGGTGTCAGCAAAGGCGATCTCTCAGAGGTGGATTCCATTTTGAAGTACAGGCATGCAATCAGTAAGTTTTCCAAGCGTTCCATAAATACATCTATAAGAATATCTTCCAGGTTTTTTCTCCCACTAGACCTGACATTTTCCTCTCTCAGATGGTAAATTTCTGCTTTCAAAATTTTAAAGACAATGTCACAAGTCCTGCAAGCATTTCAGTTATTACAGCCCTCTCCAAAGAAGCCCTGTTTCCATCTGCCGGTCAACAGACACAATCCATCCCTGTTCAAAATCTCAGTGGCATCTCAAACCCCATAGTCTTTGACCAATACCCAAAGAAAGACTAAAAAAGGCAACAGAAATGAAAGAGAAGTGGTAAAAAAAAAATGAGCATTTCCCTTTGATCTGCCCATTTTGAATATTTAGTGGCACAGACAGAACAGTAGAGGAGGAAATGCCTCATCTTCAAAGCAGTATCTAAATAGTGTATGACAGCCAATTATTCCATCCAGCCAGGTCCTTCACACTTTCTACTTCAAATGAGAAGGAAAAGGGAGCAGCGCCTCTCTCCACAGGAAGCTCCTTTTGATGAGAATATTTATACCTGAGAACTGGAGGGATAGAAATACAACGGCCTCACATCAACGACAGTATATGCCTTTACAGGAATCATTTTGTCCAGTTGTTACTAAGTATTCAGACTGTGCCAATAGAAACATATCCCCTTAATTAAAACATTTCTGTATGCCTCAAGCATGAGTGCAAGCAGAAGGTATCAGACAGCCTGGAGCATGTTAAAGTCCACCTTAAGCCAGTCAAATGTGTGCTACAAACCAAATGCAAATTCTCCAGACTGCATCACCACTGTCTAGCCACCAGCTTCTTCACATGCTACACCTTTGGCCCCAAAACTTTCCCATGACCCCAGGGTAAGTGTAAGGCAAGTTTGCAAATCTCAAACATTTACTGATTTAAAAAGTTCCAAGGAAATTTAGATTAAAGTAGTTCCTTGGTATACATATAACTTGGCCATGTATTGAAGAAAATTGAAGATTATTAAAGTAAATTTGCATGCCAATGATATGGAGGTGTTTGTTTGTTTTCAGATAAGAATTATATCTTGTCTGAGTATTCGGTCCACACAACAGGGACAGTCCTCACTGTTTTCAGAGTTTTGTCAATATTTCAATCTCATAAGGATCAATGCTGAGAATGCCCCTTTGTATAAGCGCACAGAACAAAATGACAGAAGCATGTTCAGAGCCATTCCAAAAAATGTTGGAAATTCTGTCCAGAATCACAAGCCAAAATCTGTTGAAAGACTTTTTAATGAAACTCATGTAGCAGCTCAGCAATTAAAACATTTTTTACAGTTTGGCTCCATTTTATTTTATATTTTAGTTATTCTATGAGTGTATGTATAGCTCTCTCTCTCTCTCTCTGTGTGTGTGTGTGTGTGTGTGTGTGTGTGTGTGTGTGTGTGTGTGTGTTTGTGACACATCCATCCATCCATACACAAGCACAGATACAGATGTGGAGGGTCAGAGGACAACTTGTGGGAATCAGTTCCCTACTTCCACCAGGTGCATCCTAAATCAAATTCAGGTCATTAGACTTGGCAAGTTCCTTTAACCAATGGCCCATCTATCCCATTGGACAGCAAACAGCAAATTTTTAAGTCAAAATTGTAGGAGGCTGGGAATGTGACTAAGTAGTTAAGCAATTCCCCCACCCCTCAACACACACAATGCTAATATCAAACATTGTAACAGTGCAGTCAAAACATATAAATCTGATATTTGCATGCTAACTAATAATGGTACAAAAATACTAAACATTTTTGTTTTCCATGATTAAGTCAGTTTCCATAAGCATAGAAATAGTTGTGTGTACAGGGAAAACAGCACAATGCTCGGTGTTCTTTTTTTTTTTTTCTAATTTTTCTAGACAGGGTTTCTCTGTGTAGCTCTGCACCTTTCCTGGAACTCACTCAGACCAGGCTGGCCTCGAACTCACAAAGATCCACCTGCCTCTGCCTCCCGAGTGTTCGGATTAAAGGCATGCACCACCACCGCCCGGCTTGTGCTCGGTGTTCTTAAATCTGAACTCCTGAAGCACAGGTCAGTGTCCTGTGTGTGGGCATGTGCAGTTCAGAGTGTGCTGTGTGCTTACAAATACCAGCAGCATGACTTGAGATGCAGCATGGCAGAGTGAAGCCAGAAAGACCTCAGATTCATTACCCATTTGATTCTGAGATGAGTTTTAGTCACATAGCTCAGAAACTTTTTACTGATGCCAATTGTTTTTCAGCACTGTACATCAATTTGACAACTCCATTTGGGGTTGTAAACGCAGTTTATGAAGTCGGGTTGTAGATAACTATGGTTCCCGAGCTGTGGCTGCCATAGCTGCCAAACATCACTAGAAAGGTTCACACTGAATGCCACTAGACCTGATTAAAGAGACTCAAAATTCAATCAACAGTGCTTTTTGAATGTCTTTTGTCTCAACTCCAGTCTATCCTTCAGAATAATATTATAAGTTGTTAAAACTGCCTGAAATTTGGTTGGCCCCAGAGGCGAACATTTTCCTTCTCCCTACAGTGAGATTCCTGGGAAAACTGCAATTCCTAGGACTCGGTTGTTTCTATAGCCAAAGGGAGGGGCACAAGCATGTCTTTAAAATGTCTCTGTTCCTGTAAGGAAGTTTACGTGTAGAATAAAGTAACTAGTGTGCACAAGTTTTCAGGGGCCACATGACAAAAGAGAACAAGGTGGCTCATCAGGTGAGCCACTCCTAACTTTACTTTGATGTTCTGGTACTTCCTGGTCCAGTGTTATGTTAGACCTTTGGCCATCTTTGAGTCCTGGTGCCTCCTATTTCAGTGGTGACTGAAAGGTTCAATTTCTGGTTCTGGTGTGAGGAGCCAAATCCACCAGAGAAGAGAAATGGACACACTTAAAGCCAGGGGGAAACGTCTTTGTCACTGTTTATCACTGACAGGAAACTGCATGGAGAACTTGCCCAAATCATGGAGCCCTGATCCTCACAGTTCTTTGTCTTTAATGCATAAAATCACATCCTAGTTGACACGCTTGAGTTATCAAGAACAGCTAGCAAAAGCAGAACTAGAGAAGCTAAAAAGCAATGCCAGTACATTGAAGGATTTTTCCTGCATCCTGGAGTTGGTCTTTGATAGACTGTGTCTTTGTTCCCACTTTAGCCAGTGTTGGGACATACATGTAGGGTTTTAAGGTCAGTGGCTCTAATGGTGCCTCTAACATGGCATCAGTTGTGCTAAGGTCTGGGGGCCTGTTACATGAGTAGACATTCACAATGCAGAGAATATAATTTGTTCCCAACATATTGACAACCACTGGTAGTGAAAGTCCATGGGAGTATACAGCAGTGACAATTAGAGTTCAGAAGGTCAACCTATCAGAACTAAGGGTTCTCTTAGAGGAAAACATCACTCAAGGCATTATGGAATTAATGTCTTTTGAATGAACTGGCTGTCTCTTATAAACTTCTTGTGCAATAACAGCTATCATTGTCCCCATTTACTGTACATTTCCATGTTGTGTGTACATGCAATCTCACGATTGCATCTCAATCTTGGGCATAACTTTCCCTATACATCTGGGGTATTGTATAACTATCTCCAGGTGTGTTTATTTTTCATTAACATATATGTGGCCAGGGCCATTCTCCAGACAAAAGTGTTTCAGCAAAGACAAAGGAGAAAACTGCATATAAACATTAACTTATCTCACTCACAGATAGAGAAAAGAGACATTAACAATTAAATCTTCAACTCCTTACCTTCTCCCCTCCCCCCCAGGTTATTGATACAAGACCCTAATTTAAGAGATTTAAAGCTCACATTCCTGGAATGATGTTTTAGCCACTTACTGGTTACTGAGTTACTTCCCACTGACCCAAGGAGATTGCCCTCAAGGCCAGGCAGGTGATAGGTGCCAAGCTTCTTTCTTGTGCAAATTAAGTTTGAATTCCTCCTCAGCCAGGGGCTATTCTTAAATTCCCTAAGTGATCTTAGCCTTTAGTTGACCCTGCCAGAAAACTCCCCTTTAGTCACTCCCCTTTTGGGTTGTAATTGGAAGCTGACAATTACTGCTTTATGTGTGGATACTTATCACCTCTCTCTGTGACCCTGAAAACTTCAAGCCTCGCATTGCTTTGCCTAAGAATTACTGCATGTGTATATACTGGTTTCTGTGAGAGCACTGGAGAGAATGGATTTATATGAGCAAAGATGAGGATGGAGATGAAAAGAACTAGGTATACATGAGAGAACAGTAGAAGAGACTGAGAGCAGGAGGGACCAAGAGGAGCTAAGTATGAAAACAGAAAAGAAACTGTGTAGCTGGAATTTACTTAGAAGAATAAAGTGAATGGACTAAAGAACTCAGTGTGCTTAGGTTCATTGAATAACCCTCAGATCAGTATCCTCAGCTGCTTGTAGCATCTCTTCTGGACCTAATAGAAATCCCCTCAAGGCAGGCACTTGAGGGGAATTCGGAACCAACATTGTGACAGAGCTGTTTTGATGGAGATGGTTTAATGCTACTGAAGTAAATGAAGCCAATACAAAATGGAACACTGAATAGACGACCATCTTCCTCAAGGAACTACTCAGCTCTGTGCACTAGTGTGGTAAGTGATATAGCCTTTCACTTCCTCTGATACTAATATCAGAACGTTTGCTTACTATGTATACCATGTAAATGTACAGTCCTTTCTTCATAGGCACCACAGACCTACCCAGATTCGGCACATTCTTGCCATAAATATACCCTGCCAGTCAAATGCCTGCTCTCCTCCATGATTATCCAGGTCTTGCTGCATCCTACCATACTCCCATAGGGAACCAACCCTAGCTGTGTGGTCTAATTCTTCTTGAAACACAACTGTTGTGCAACTTGCAGTGTTTACATGTTATTTCTCATAAATTTAATATTCCACCTTTTTTCTCAACTGTACTCCCCCAAATTAATTCATTTTCACCAGTATACACATACATGTTCATATGTGTGGGGTGGGGAGTGGGGAGAAGTCAAAGTCAGTTGTCCTCTTCAATGGTTCTTCACCTTATTTTTGAGACAGGATCTCTCATTGAACCTGGGACTTGATGATTTGGCTAAGCTGCCTAATGGTCAGCAAACCCTAAGGAATCCACTGAAGATCCCTTCATCTGTCTCCCAGTGATGGAACTACAGGCACCTTCTATGACTGGCCCTCACCAAGGGGTCTAAAGATGAGAGACTGGTCTTCATGACTGTGCAAATGCTTTACCAAATGAGATAGCTCACATCTTGTTATGATCTTTAAATAGTAACATATTCTCTCTCTTACTCTCTCTCTTTCCCTCCCTCCCTCTAACTGACTGGGTTTTTGTTGTTGTTGTTGTTGCTGTTTTTTTGTATGACAATAAGGTTTGATTGTGTACTTCATTTAGTCTGGCCCATTATCCTCTTGGAAGAATTAGGATTAATCATTCTGTATTTCCAGGATTTATCAGTTACTACTTACCCAGTGGGGTTAAAAGTTTTGAAACAAGAAGCAAATGTCTCATATAGTCTAATCATTGGTTAATACATTCTTTCAAATAAACAACTTTAAGAACTGTATTTTGTTTACAGTGGGTGACATTTAGATATTCCTGATTACTTCGCTCTCTGACAAGTATAAAGAATTCTTTTTTGCTCTAACAGCATCAAACATGTGTGGGAAAGCTTAACATTTAAGCAATTTAGCTCTATATTTACAATTATCCTCCTGTCTGACATCTTACAGAGGAAACATCCAGATGTGTCGCTGAACATTTCACTTTTTAAGCAGATGTTTCAGTGTCTACTACACATTTTTTCAATGAAAAAAAAAACAGTAATTTTTGTAACATTCTTAATAGAGCAATATTTTTTGCAGCCTTTGGATTCCAATTGTTCTGTTCTTTGCTCAAAAGAAAATCCAATTTCCTTGAAGCTGGACTAAAAAAAATAAACTCATGTTTTTTCTCTCTGTATCTTTTCATGTCTAGTCAAGCAATCATTTTTTACTAACTGCTGTAATAGAAAAGCCCCTGGGAATTGGGTTGTTGCACAAAATTTTAGTCTGTATCAGTGCATATCATGTTCCCCTAACATACTGAAGATCCCCGTTGATTGTCAGTCAGTTCATGGGTCTGTGTCAAAGAGGGGAGGAAGAACAAGAACTGAACCTTACCTTTCCCTCCATTTCTGAATTCAAATGGCAGCCATGTCTCTAACTAAACAGGGAAATACTATTTTCTGATCTGACTATTTGCTTACAAAGATAAAAAAGCTGATTTAAGCTCACCCGGACATTAAAACTTCCATAGAAAATACATTAATGCTAAGATACAGTAGACATTTTGTCCACGTCTAGTCAAAAGCATCCTTTCTCCTTCCTCTTCTGTACTTGTTAGTTTTATTTTAATTTTCTTTTTCATTTTACATACCGACCATAGATCCTCCTCCTTTCCCACCTCCCACTCCTGTCCACCTCCTCCCCACCCCACCTTCCCATTTACTCCTCAGGAAGGGTAACTCCTCTCATGGGGAGTTAACAAAATTTGGCACATCAAGTTGAGGCAGGCTTAAGCCCTTCCCCACTGGCATGAATGCTAAGCAAGATATCCCAGCATAGGGAATTTGCTCCAGAAAGCCAGGTCATGTACCATAGATAAATCCTGGTCCCACTTCCAGGGGCCCCACAAAGAGACCAAGCCACAACTGTCACCCATATTCAGAGGGCCTAGTTTGGTCCCCTGCAGGTTCTCTAGGCATTCATGAGCTCCCACTAGCTTGATTCAGCTGTCTGTGTGGTTTTCTCATCATACTCTTGACTACCCCACCCTGTTCATACAATAATCCCTCCTCCTTCTCCTTGACTGGACTGCAGAGTCTTGGCCCAGTGCCTGGCTCTGGATCTCTGCATCTGCTTCTATCAGTCACTGGATGAAGGCTCTATGATGGCAATTAGAGTAGTCACCAATCTGATTACAGGTGTAGGCCAGTTTGGGCACACTTTCAACTATTCCTAGGAGTCTTAACTGGGGTCATCCTTGTGGATTCCTAGGAAATTGCCTAGCACCAGGTTTCTCCCTAACTCCATAATTGCTCTCTCTATCAAGATATCGTTTTCATTTTTCTCCCTCTCGATCCCTCCCCTACTTGGCCATTTAGATCCCTCATGTTCTTATCCCCTATCACCATCACTGTCCACCTCACCCCAGTTTACCCAGGAGATCTCATCTATTTCTCCCTCTCATGTCAATTCATGCATGTCTGTTGTAGAATATTATTTTAAGATGTGTTACATTCGTTTATACTGTGGAACATTTGTTTAATGATACAAAAATGTGTTGCATTCTTTTATGTTGCATTTGTTTAACTCTGTGGAGCTGTGTTACTTTGCTTGTATAAATTACCTGATGGTCTTAAAGAGCTGAATGGTCAATAGCAAGACAGCAAAAAGGATAGGTGGGACAGGTAGGCAGAGAGATTAAATAGAAGGAGAAATCTGGAAGGAGAAGAAGAAGGAATGAGACAGGAAGGAAGAAGATGTTAGGAGTCAGCCACCCAGCCACCCAGTCACACAGCCAGCCATGGAGTAACAGTTAAAGTAAGATATACAGAAGTAAGAAAAGGAAAGAGCCCAGAGGCAAGAGGCACATGGGATAATTTAAAGTTAAGAAAGGCTGGCAAGAAACAAGTCAAACTAAGGCCAGGCATTTATGATCAAGAATAAGCATCCCTGTGTGATTTATTTGGGAGCTAGATGCCAGGTCCCCCAAAAGCAGAAAAAAACAATCAACAACATATGCTGCTCTTAGGGTAAACCTTGTTACCTAGTTTCTCTGAGGTTGTGTTTTGTAGCCTGGTTATGCTTTGCTTTATATCCAATATCCACTTATGAGTGGGTACAAATCATGTTTGTCTTTCTGGGTATGGGTTACCTCACTCCGTATGATTTTTTTTTTCTAGTTCCATCCATTTGCCTGCAAATTTCATGATGTCATTGTTTGCTACCACTGAGTAATACTCCATTGTGTAAATGTACCACATTTTCTTTATCCATTCTTCAGTTAGGGGCATCTAGGTTCTGGCTATTACAAATAATGTTGCTATGAAAATAGTTGAGCAAGTGTCCTTGTGGTATGATTGAGCATCCTTTGGTATGTGTCCAAGAGTGATATTGCTGGGTTCTGAGTTAGATTGATTTCCAATTTTGTGAGAAACTGCCATACTGATTTCCAAAGTGAATGTATAAGTTTATACTCCCACCCGCAGTGGAGGAGTGTTCCCCTTATTCTACATCCTCTAAAACATAAGATGTCATCAGTGTTTTTTTGTTTTTTTTTTTTTGTTTTTTTTGCCACTCTAAAATAAGAGGTGTAAGGTAATATCTCAAAGTCATTTTGATTTTCATTTTGCTGATGGCTAAGGATGTTCAGTAATCTCTGGAATTTCTTTTGGCCATTTAAAATTCTTCTGTTGAGAACTCTCTGTTTAGACCTGTATCCCAATTTTAAATTGGATTATGTGATATTTTGTGGCCTAGTTTCTTGAGTTCTTCATATATTTTGGATATTAGCCCTCTGTCAAATGAGGGGTTTTTGAAGATCTTTTCCCATTCTGTAGGCTGCCCTGTTGTCTTATTTACTATGTTCTTGGCCTTATAGAAGCTCATCAGTTTTAGGAAGTCCCATTTATTAATTGTTGTTCTCAGTGTCTGTGCTGCTAGTGTTATATTTAGGAAGTGGTCTCCTGTGCCAATGAGATCAAGGCTACTTCCCACTTTCTCTTCTATAAAGTTCAGTGTAACTGGATTTATGTTGATATCTTTGATCCACTTGGACTTGAGTTTTGTGCATGGCAATAGATATGGATCTATTTGCATTCTTCTACATGCTGGCATCCAGTTATGCCAGCATGATTTGTGAAGATGCTTTCTTTTTTCCATGGCACAATTTTGACTTTTTTGTGCAAAATCAAGTGTTCATAGGTGTGTGGATAAATGTCAGGGCCTTCAATTTGATTCCATCATTCCACATGCCAATACCAAGGTGTTTTTATTACTATATCTCTATAGTAGAGCTTCAAGTCAGGGATGATGATGTTTATAGAAGTTCCTTTATTGTACAGGATTGTTTTGGCTATCCTGGTTTTTTGTTTTGTTTTGTTTTGTTTTTCAATATAAAGTTGAGTATTGTTTCAAGGTCTGTGAAGAATTGTGTTGGGATTTTGACGGGGATTGCATTGAATCTGTAGATTGCTGTTAGTAAGATTATCATTTTTACTATGTTGATCCTACCTATCCAAGAGTATGGGAGATCTTTCCATTTTCTGATATCTGCTTCAATTTCTTTTTTCAAAGACTTAAAGTTCTTGTTGTACAGATCTTTCACTTGTGTAGTTAGAGTTACCCCAAGATATTTTATGTTATTTGTGCCTATTGTAAAGGGTGATGTTTCTCTGATTTCCTCCTCAGCCTGTTTATAATTTGTATATAGGAGAGCTACTGATTTTTGGTTAATCTCATATCCCACCACATTGCTGAAAGTGTAAACTATAGGAGTTCCCTGGTAGAATTTTTGGGGTCACTTATAAATACTATCATATCATCTACAAATAGCAAAAGTTTGACTTCTTCTTTTCCAATTTGTATTCCATTGGTCTCTTTTTATTGTTGGAGACCGACTCTGGACAGCTGTGTCTTGAACCTTGTGTTACCTGCCAGGATTTATCAAGCCTCCTGTAAATAAGAGGCTTTTAGTCTAACCTAGGAATGTAGGATTAAATAAACCTCTTTAAATCAGCTAGCTGCAGGGGCCTGGGACCAAAGCGACCTCCTGCTGACCCTCCTTAGGAATTTTCTTTGTCCTCTCCTCACTCCTGCTCCCCCTCCCTACCTGAAGCCCTGTTTATAAGCTCTAACACCCAGTCAATAAAGTGAGACCTTGACGCAACTCAGACTGACTCTGTCTTTCTTCACGCGCTTGGTCTCCTTTCCCTCTCGCCCCCCATTGATTCCTAGGTGGTCCCTCCTGGAGACCCTCGAATAACCTGGCCTGCTGGACGGGTCAAGTGGCGCCTGAACGTGGGGCTCGAGGCACGGCGGCTCACTACTGGACGGCAAAGAGAAAACGTGGTCTGGCCAGACTCACTAGGGTAGAGGTGCCCCAACAGCATCACTCGTGCGCCGCGGGCAGCCTTGAGGTAAGTGCCGTTCATCAATCAATGGGTAAAGCACTCTCTAAAGAGGCTCTCTTCATTTAGGAAATGAAGATTTCAGGGAGAGGGGAATAAGAGTCAAAAAGAAAGAAAAAAAAAAAGATTTAATTAAGTTTTTCTATTTTGTGGAAGAAAAATGTCCCTGGCTGGTTATTAATGGCCTGGGCATCCACCCTTTGACGTGGAATAAAGTCAGAAATAACTTGCTTAAGGATGGAGAGAATGTCCCCGATGCATTCTTTAGTATCTATGGAGTAATCAGAGATGTTTTATAAGACTCAGAAAAGAATAGTAGGGTGTCACATCTTCTGGCACTTGCTGAGGACCTATTAAATGATGTGTCTGTCCCAGAAGACGGTAAGAGTGAGGTTGCCACAAATCACATTGAATAAAAGACCAAAAGACCCTACTGGGACCCTCAAGGCTCCAGAGGTTTATTGACATCTACCAGTAAGAGCGCTCTCTGTCTTGTCTCTGTCTCTGTCTTGTCTCGTTACGTTTTGTGCCAGTCGACTGATCTGTACTTTGCAGGCTGGATTTGTACTTTGCAGGCTCTCACTGGGACAGACGTGTCCGGACAGTGATCCTGGGAGGGAAAGAGAGACGTCTCATTCCCTGATTTGGGCAAGGGACCCCCTAGTCCCGAGCCATTTGGGGCCACCTCAGAGGTGACCATTTGATTTTAGGAGTCTCCTCCAGGGAGTGCTCAGGAGAGGAGCATCTTTGGGTACCTTTCCCCATGGTGGGAGGAAGTGCCACTTTGTATTTTGTCCTGGGGAAATTGTTAGAGCCATTTTGTGGGGTTTTTTTTTGTATGTTTTATTGTGGTCATTGTTACTTTCCACTCTGTTTCTCTTCCAAGAAATAAGGTGCATGTCTGACTGACAGGGATGTGAAAGCCCCCTGATGTCTGTTTGATCAAGGACAGAGATCCTCGAGTCTGGATTGTTTTTGGTGTGATTGAGCCTGGAGGGTCACTCTCCACAGAGCACACCAGGCTGTCATTGTTCTTGGAGCTTTGTTGGTTGTCTCGTTGGGGCAAAGTTTTTCTTTCGCGTGCCCTTGGTCTTGTGTGTAGTGTGTTAACTGTTCTCATTGTTGACTTGACGGTGACGGACGCTATGGGACAGTCTCCTTCTTCTCCACTAGACCTTTGCCCAGCCCACTGGAGGGATGTGTGAGCCACAATCAAGGGGCTTGCTTGCTGTGAGTGAGGCCATCATCATGTCAGTGCTGATGTGCTGGTACTTGAATTGTCTGTGTAAATGTCATCTGTTTCTGCTACTCACCTCCCTTATTTTCCCGGAGAGAAGGAGAGAGAGGCACAGCGAGGGCCACCTCCCTCCCTCCCTAGCTCTCTTGCTATCAGGACTCAGGCAGCTGGCTGCTCTCATGAAGGTGGGAGTGCGTGCTCTGGGTACAGGCGGGCTAAGATTCTCATGTCCTGCTCTGGACAGGGCAATGGCTGCCTGCAACTGACAAAACTGTGTGAACACTGAACAGAGAATCTGACTTTAGTCAGAGGAGTTAACAAAAACTTTTTTCAGGAACACTGGCAGCCAAGGACATACTTTATGACCACTGCTCCCCCTCCCTTCCTTTACTGTGATAACTTCAAAGTCTCTTCTGCCAGCCAGGAATTTCTCTTGTTAACCCTTCTCTGTCCTGATTGTGAAACCTCAGTAACACCCCCCCCCAACTTCATCCCCTACAGACAAAGAGAAGCTAAAACCAGGATTCTTAAATGTAGATAAGAACTTAGATGCCTTTTTCCAGGTGGCTTTATCAACTACAGAAACTTAAGAAAACACAGAGTTAGGATATATGACCATCTGACAGAGACTAAGTGGTCATAAAACATCCCAAACTCCCCAAACCCGGGAGACAGCTCATAAAACTCCTAAACATGGTTGCTAAACAAATGAGAAATAAAGATAACAAGAAAAACTACTGATATGAACCTAAAGAGGGATGTGGGCGGTGGGAGATGAATTATGTGGTCTGTGCTAGCCTCACAAAGAAAGGCGCTCCCTCCTTCCAACCTCCCTGCTGTGTGTGTGAGAGGTTTGGAACAAGCCCCCCTGCCGAGGCTTGTAAAATTCATTTAAATAAACCTTGCTTTTGCATTCTGTACCTGAGGTCTCTGATGGCTTCTTTGGGGATGAGACCTGGGCATAACACTGATATTGATTGAAAAAGAAATGTTAAATTACCAGTTCAAGATACTAGGAAAATTATGCTTTTGTTTCCACAGGAAAAATAAAAATTTACATGGGTTTTGGTCATTTGAGTTCAATATGTTATAAATATTTGCCATCATTTAAGAAAATTGGTTTCAAATTATTGTTGGTTAAGATAAAAGTTTAGATAAATGATTTTTGATATGAGGAAACAGTTTAAAATGTAAAAATTTAAAGGCTTAAACATGTCATGAGGGTTTGAAAAAAAATATAATGAAACTTTAAGGTCTAACTTTAAAGTTTAAGTAAACATGTTTCAGATTTCTTTCTCTTGCTATTCTGCTGTTACATGGAGACTCCAAAGGGTCATAGTTTTAAAAATGTCTGTCTATTCTACAGGTATGAATGAAAATGTGGCCACATGTATGTTTGGTTTTGAATGTCTGAGTTTGCATGCATGTCCTTCTGTGTCAAGGAATACAAGTTAATACTAGTCATCTGGCTATCCAGATACTAGTTTAAAGCATAAACAGTTCTATTTAAATAAAAACAAACTGAGAGGTATATTTGACTAATATATCTATAAGAGAACAAATTAGCCTGGTCATTATTACCAAACTTAGAGATATTTTCAAGATTAGGCCTAGATTTGTATGACCCAGATAC
The DNA here is from genome assembly GCF_004664715.2 of Peromyscus leucopus. Classification (NCBI taxonomy): domain Eukaryota; kingdom Metazoa; phylum Chordata; class Mammalia; order Rodentia; family Cricetidae; genus Peromyscus; species Peromyscus leucopus. Next base: position 76,415,639 of record NC_051076.1, on the reverse strand, counting down.
ATTTAATAGATAATGGTCCTCAAACCTGTCAATGATCTGATGAATATGACATTTAAATTATTTGATTAAAAACTTACTATCGGAAACAGAGACTCCCAGCTCCCCAGCTCCTACCAATGACTCCCAAGGTCTCCAAAGAAGATATAGAATGACAAAAATATGCCACCTGAATTGTGAACGACACTGACCACAGGGCAAGATGCCCCAATGCAACGCCTGCCTCCAGGACCCAGCCCAGACTATGGACAAGTAGTAGGACACTGTCAGTCTTCCGTGTCCCTATTCCACAGAAAAGGTACTCTGCCTTATGGGCTTGATGGTGGTAGAAGATTGATGTTGTTCTGACTGGTACCTCCAACGCTATAGAGACCTGGGTAGGGATTGATCACTGTAATTCATAGGATTGAAAGCTTCTTGGTCTGCACTCAGATATAGTTTATCCTTCTCAGATTTCTGATAGTACTGATGGCTAGGCTAGCTCTAACTTTGTCAGCATGGCAGCATCAACCAGATCCTTCTGCAAGGCCATAGCTAGCCTTTTAGCTCACTTAAAAAGAAAATGTCCTAAGATGTAAAAATTTAAATAAATTATAAAGGTTCAGATATGAGTTTAAAATAAGATATGTTTCAGATTACTCTCCTGTTCTATGGTTCAGAGCTTAACATTTAGGAGTCCTGATGAGCTGATAGAGCAATGACCACTTACTGTCCAGTCACAAGCTCAACATTTTGGATTTGTTTTAGATGTCATCTAGATATGTCTAAATGTAAACCTAAAAGTGCTTTTCACCAGGCTTAAAATCTCTGTCCAACTTACACCTGGCTTTCTGGACAGAAGAAAAATGCCCAAATCTGTAGTTCTTGTTGGGACTCAAAGGTATAAGTCTACTTCTGCTGTTTTACAGATACCCATTATCTGCTTTGTCTATAATATGGATTTCAGTACAGATTGGTAATACTAATGTATCTAAAACTTTTATGTCATTCTGCCAATAGGCTTCAAAGGATTAAAAGAGTCATAAAAACATAGACCCACTTCACAGAGGTCGAAAGAACCCCAGATAAGTATTCCTAAAGATGGTATTTTTCCTCTCTCCTGGTCTTGGGATCACTGTTTTTCCCATTACTAAGGGTATAAACCTAAGGGTTTCAAATAAGTTCATAAATTTTAACCTCTGTTCCTAGTTTAAATCTGTCTCAACAGATTTCTACTTGGCTGGCAGACACCTCCAAGTTTCAGTTGCTGACTCCACCACTCCAGATGACTGTGGACTCCGGACGTGCTAAAGGCTAACGTGGACCAGCCCAGCTAACATGATTCTTCTCTGTCACTATGGTGTCAGGCAGCTACATGCTACTGACGAATGCCCCCTGCCCAGTCTTTGACCAGATTTTCAGCCTTTTGGGGGAGGGGCCCTGATAACGACACCCCAATGCCAGCTTGAAGCAGTTCCAGAAGAGAATACATCGTCCCATTTTCCTTGTTCAAAAAAGGCTGAAATGCTGGGTCAAAAGAAAACTCCCTGGCATAGAGACCAGATGGCTAATTGTACATGAACTATGCATGGCCATTACAGGCCATGAGTTACTAAAATAGGCCATGAGTTACTAAAATAGGCCATGAGTTACTAAAATAGGCCATGAGGTACCAAATGTAATGCCATAATTTTAAGATTAAAATTTGCCAAAAAGAAAATGGGGGAATGAAAGACCCTAGCCCTTCAGGCTTACACCCCCAAGCCCCAGGAAAAGAGAAAACTTCAAGCACCAGGAAAATAAAAACTAAAAATCTAGTTCCAAGAGCAACCTGACTTAGCCATTGTTCAATCTCCCCTGCAACCATATAACAATGTAAAGAGATTTCTGCTAAGAGATGTGCTCAACTGTGACTGGGATAGTTGCAGGTGTTCCAGGAAGGACCACCGTGACCTTTGTGTAAACTCCACTCCCGCCTTGATACCTCCCTCCCCCTTGAGGTTTCAGGAAAAATGTACCTGTTGATGCAAATTACCCATCTGTGATCACTCTGTACCCAGACCATGATCTTGTGAAACGAAATTGTATGGGAATTGTAATCTTGTGGGTTTTTCCTTTATTAGCCATTATGGGGCTGCAGTAAGATGCGGCTCTTGCTCTTTGGAGCAGGGTTTGCCCTTCTATGTAGAAGCTTTAAAGAATCCCCTTGGCTTTCTACCCTGATCCCCACCATCCTGGACCCCTGATTATTTTCCTTCTCCTTCTCATTACCTTTGGTCCCTGGGCCTTTCAGCGGTTGACTCGGTTTATCAAAAATCAGATTGATTTGGCCTTACCACGACACGTCTTGATTCATTATCACAGAGTAGATTCCTAGGGGGCCAGTCAGGAGCCCCATCAAGGACTCAGATTCAGTGTCCTAAAGCCCTAACGTCCCCCACGGTCTTGCTAGAGAGTACTCAATGACGGGAATAGTACAGGGCCCACGCAGGAGACAACAGCATACAGAGGTCGTTGAGACCGGCTCAACATGGCACCTGCCATGCGTGGGAGTCCCCCTGTATAGCCTAAGACAGAGGCTCTCTCGGACCTCCGCCACCCCGATCACATGGACTTGGTCCATTTTTGAGAAAAGAGGGGGAACTGTTGGAGACCGACTCTGGACAGCTGTGTCTTGAACCTTGTGTTACCTGCCAGGATTTATCAAGCCTCCTGTAAATAAGAGGCTTTTAGTCTAACCTAGGAATGTAGGATTAAATAAACCTCTTTAAATCAGCTAGCTGCAGGGGCCTGGGACCAAAGCGACCTCCTGCTGACCCTCCTTAGGAATTTTCTTTGTCCTCTCCTCACTCCTGCTCCCCCTCCCTACCTGAAGCCCTGTTTATAAGCTCTAACACCCAGTCAATAAAGTGAGACCTTGACGCAACTCAGACTGACTCTGTCTTTCTTCACGCGCTTGGTCTCCTTTCCCTCTCGCCCCCCATTGATTCCTAGGTGGTCCCTCCTGGAGACCCTCGAATAACCTGGCCTGCTGGACGGGTCATTTTATTGTCTTATTGCTCTGTCTAGAACATTGAGTACTATTATTGAACAGATATGAAGAGAGTAGACAGCCTTGTCTTGTTCCTGATTTTAGTGAGCATGGATCTTGCGTATCTACATAAAAGGCCTGGCATAGTCCTACACGCAACTGTATCCTAGTACTGTGAGGAGCAGAGATGAGGATTGCTATGTTTATACAGTCTGATCATGTGTGTGCACATGTGATTACACAAACATACATACCAGTCTCAGAATAACAACTAATACAAGGTCATTAACATAGTGACATAGTTCATGTTAAAATCTAAGCATATCCAATTAAAGAGTATTCATTTTTTTTTGTCAATTTAGGGAGAGATTATTGTATTCCTTAAATTTTATAAAGAAATGGTGATTTACAGGTAGAATTTATTACTACTTTATTTTTCATTTATTACCTGATGAGTAAATAAAATGTCAGATATACTAAACACAATATATTAAAAATAACATATGATGTGAATCCAGTCAGAGACACCATTGTGATCACTCAGCTTTGTTTTCAGTTTCAGTTTTCTATTTTGCAAAGAGTATTGTCAGTTGTGGCAACAGAAAAAGCTATGCTACTCAAGGAATAAAAAAAAAAAAAAAACATCCAACTGTGACTAACATCTAATATTTGCAAAATCCTGTACTATTGGGTATATAACCTACATTAAATATGCCTTAGGTCAAGGGAAGAAATACTAGCTCATAATTCACAGTGTGCCTCTACCTATGTCCTAATTGGTGTACAAGCTTGAGCCAGCTTCTCAGGACCATTTTAATTGCCTCTTCCTTTGAGTTTAATATCTAATGATTTACACTTTTCCATTGTATTTAATTTTAAAAAATTAAAAAAATAAATAAAATGTCTCCCATTGATATTCCAGTCCTTAATATAAAGTGTTTGTACTCAAGAATGAAGACCTGAATTTGACACTCAGAATTCACATTTTAAAAATCTAAGGCCTGGAAAGAAGGCTCAGCAATCAAGAGCACTTGCTTTCTTATAGGAACTGGGTTCATTTCTAATCAGATATATTGGTGACTCATAATTGCACACAACTCAGCTCCATGGTATCTGATACTCTCTCTGTCTTCCACAAGCACCTGAGTTTATATGGCACACATATATGCACTCACATACACACACACACACACACACACACACACACATAAAATGAAATAAGTTTTAAGAAAAATATACAAGCTTGGACACCTGCATTTGTAATCCCAGTGGTAGGATGTTGTACAATATTATTTCAATGTGTGATATGTTTGTTAATGCTCTGGAATATTTGTTTAACGATGCAAAATGTGTTTGATTAAATAAAATTCACCTGCAGTCAGGAGGCTGAGTCAACAGTTAGCTGACAGGAAGGAGTAGGGAAGAGCCAGGTGGAGAAGGGTTTTTAAGGAGGGGCTAGGAGAAGCATGAGGGCTTTTTGGAGGATGCAAGCAGCCTCTCTGAAGAGCAGAATGCCACCATAACCTTTGAATCTTGAGTTATTTAGAAGGACGGAGATTTAGTTAAGGTCCCTTTATAGCTTTGAAAGAGTCTCTTCCTGAGAGAACAGTATTCCCTCCAGCTACAGTCCTTGCAAATTCAGACAGCAATGGCTTAAAAGACAGCAACAATATAGAAAAAGGACTAGAGTGGGTATGTAGACACAGGTTGGTACTGGTTTCTTGGGACTGTCTAGCCAGACAGGGTACTTTGTTGCCAAGTTCCAGCCCTGTGAGAGATACTGACTCTAAATAAATAAATAAATAAATAAAGAAAGAAAGAAAGAAAGAAAGAAAGAAAGAGAGAGAGAGAAAGAAAAAGAGAAAGAGAGAAAGAGAGAGAGAGAAAGGAAGAAAGAGAGAGAGAAAGAAAGAAAGAAGTGGAGAAGGGCTGACACTGTGGCCCATTGATGCATTATTAGTCTAGTGTACATGGAGCCATAGTACTGTAAAAAAATAAATGAAAAATGCAAAGGTGGATGGTGCCTGAGAACCAACACTGGAGTTTGTCCTCTGGCCCCTCTGCTTTCTCTCTCTCTCTCTCTCTCTCTCTCTCTCTCTCTCTCTCTCTCTCTCCCTCCCTCCCTCCCTCCCTCCCTCCCTCCCTCTCTCTCTCTCTCTCTCTCTCTCTCTCTCTCTCTCTCTCTCTCTCACACACACACACACACACACACACACACACACTCATAATAAACAAAATAAATAGTGTCTCCATCCAATCAGCTCTTTGCAATGGTGATAACAAAAAGTGATACGTTCATTGTCACTATTATCCAGTCACAGGTCAGAAAGCATTTCCAAATGATCCCACCCTACACATGTTACCCACCCTATATAAATGCTGGGTCACTTAGTTGATGGCATCTATTCACAAATATTCATTGTTAGCCTCCTGTGAACAGGGCACAGAGAAGTCCAGCTGAATGAATCCCCATCTTAACTGACTGCAACCATTCCCTGAACAGGGGACCCTGGATTGTGTGATGGGAAGAAAGTGAACTACATTAATTGTTCTCTGTTCTGATAGTAAATACAATGTGACGAGATGCTTCAACTCCTGCTACCTTGAACTCCACACTGGGATGGACCCTTGAGCTATGCACTAAAATAAATGCTCCCTTATATTGTTTTATTTGGAGTGTTTTATCACAAAACTAGGAAATGAATTAAGACAAAAAGTGATAAAATGGGAACTTAAATACAGGTGTGGCTAATTTCAAGTCAGTTTATCAACTGCTTTGCTACTTCTTATAACATCTTTAGCCTGGTGTGTGTGTGTATGTAAGGACAATCAGTTTTTATTCCTCTGGTACCATCTTTTTTCCCCCTTTTTTTCAGATAGGGGCTTTCATTATCCTGGAATTTACTAAGCAGCCTTGGCTGTCTGATGGGTGAGTTCTGGGCACCTGACTGTCATTGCTTCCCAAGCTCTGGACTTACAACTGTAGAACCCCACATTCAGCTTTGTATATGGGTCCCGCAGATTGAACTCAGGCCCTCATGTCTGTAAACAAGCACTTTACTGAGTAAGTTTTCTCCATAGCCCATCTTTAACAAGTTTCTTTCTGCTCCACTCCACACTCAAACAAGAGTTATTCAATGTCAAGCACAAGGCTAAACACCATCTACTTACTATACCAGGAAGAAAAATAAATAGAAAAGAAATGAGCATGGGAGTGTTTATGTTTGTACAATTTCCTTCCATTGATCCACTGGAGAAAACTAGCTCACACCACAGTATCACACAGGTAAATTAAATGTCTATTTTAGGAAGTATTTATGTATTTAGGACTAATGTATATATGTGTATTTATGTGTACATATACACATATGTGTGCAGTAACAATTAAAGAAAAAGCTGTGAATAAGATTGAAGAAGAAAATGAAAAAGGTATAATTACATAATTATATAATAATCTTAAAGCCTTAAGAATAATTATTGAAATATTTACTTTTTAGTTTTAATATATGTTTCTTTGTATGTGTCTACATGAGTACATATATACCACATGCATGCAGGTCCTATGGAGGCTAGAAGAAGGTGTCAAATCTACTGCAACTAGAGTCATAAGCAATTTTAAGATGCCCAATATGGGTGCTGAGCCATCACTCCAGTCCCACTTAAATGTCTTTTAATCCATAAGAATTTAACTTAAAAAGCTCAAAAAAGTAAATTCAGGCACAAAATATTTTTATAGTAAACCAAATTGAAAGAACAACAATCAAAGGATGCATTTAGAGTCACATTTATCTAAACCTTTTTTTACCAGGAGTCTCACCCATAAATGATTGGATGAGCAATGGATTGCCCCAGGAACCCTGATTTTTCAACCATAACAAAAATAACTATATAAAAAGGGAGTGATATAAAAAATCAGTTATCTTATAAGTTAACCATATCTTTTTAAAAATTTTATCTGTTGTGCTCTCATACAATACATCCTGACCACAGCCTCCCCTCCCTCTCCTCTCCCCCAGAGCCACTGCTTCTCCATTTCCCTTCAGGAAAGACCAGGCTTCTCTTGAGGTTATCAATTGAATACAGCCTAATAAGGTGCAGTAAGATAAGCCAAAAACCCTCATATCAAGGTTGGACAATGCAACTCAGTAGTAGGGAAAGGGTTCTAGAAGGAGGAAAAACAAATCAGAAACATCCCCACCCTGTAGCGGTAATGCCCGCATTACCGATACCCGTTCACCATGTCCGAGCGAAGGGCTGCGGATTAAAAATAGAGACAAGAGACAGCGAGTCATTCGCCATGACTGAATGCCGAATGCTGAATGCCGAATGCCATTTATTGAAAGAGGGAAAAAACCTTAAATACAGGCTTACAACACAAATGGAGGAACCCCCAGAGGGTAGAAGTTTGCTACCAATGGTCTACATTCCAGACCCAATGTTCTACATTCTTGCATCTAAGTTGTTAACGCCCAATATGCAGGATACACAAACAAGGAACTTCCCTAAGCATTCAGAAGGGTGGATACCGGCAGGGAATCTGAATAGGGAGGACATCTGATCAAGGTCAGCAAGCAAGTCGGCAGCCACTCACAGTCGGGGGCCAGGGCCCATGGTGCCCACACCACCCCACTATTAGGAGTCTCACAAAAATCCCCAAGCTAAACAACCACAACATATATGTAGACAACCTAGCTCGAACTTATGCAGACTCTGTGATTGCTGTTTCAGTATCTGTGAACCCCTATGATCCCTGCTTATTTGATTCTCTGGCCTGTGTTCTCCTGGTGACCTTGACCCCTCTGGCTTCTATAATCCTTCCTTTCCCTCTTTTGCAGGGTTCCATGAGCTCTGCCTTATGTTTGGCTGTGGTTCTCTATCTGCTCACATTGCCTGCCTGAGGAAGCCTCTCTGATGATGATTAGTCTAGGCACCAATTCTATGAGTATAGCAGAATATTGTTAGGAATCATTGTAGGGAAAAGGGGCTGGCTAAAGAAAACCACCCTGACCCTGGAGCCCAGAACTAGGGAAAGATGGCTCAGATCAGGGCAGAAAGAAACACAGTTTGGCTCAGTCAGATCAGAGACATCTCTGCCCCTGGCTAACTGACTTGTGAAACCAACCAATCACAGAGCAGGATAGTAGAACCCTGGGCCTGGGGTTGACTCCACCCCCAAGACTTCCTCTGTAAACTGCTCTGCCTAATCAGTTAAAAAAAAAAAAAAAAAAAGGCTGTTCTCTCCACCCTGGTAGAGGCAACTACTCTCCTGGACTCTTCCTTCCCAAATAAATCTTTTTCTCAAAAGAGTTTTTGGTATGAAGATTTTAATTCACTGGCATAGAGAAGATCCTTACTGAGATGTCCCCCAGTGGACATAAGGGAGAGCTGAAACAGCTGAGCAAAGAGGAGCTGAACAGAAGATCTTTGCGGAGACGTCCCTCAGTGCACAGAGCGAGAGAAAGATAAAAAGTAACACTTTTTTTCTGGTGCTAAAAAGTACCACTTTTCTCTGGAGCTGGAGGAGTTGCTACATTTCTGCAGAGGTTTCCCCTTTCACAGAGTGAAACAAAAGAAACAGCATTTTAGGCTGGAGAAGCAGAGCTCTTTTAGGAAGCCCCTTTAAGTGGGGGCTGAACAAAGCTCAGCTATAGAGGCTCTCCAGGAGAAGGAGCAGGATTGTTATATCCTGCAGGGAGACCATCCGCCATCAAACCAGGTATACCTTGACTTTCCCAAAGATTCAGGATATACTTTACTGTCGAAGCAGTTCCAGGCCTGACTCTCCCAAGAAGTCAGAAAAATTTCCCTTCCAGTGTTGGGCTGCTTCTTTGCAGTTCCAGCCATCAGAGCTGTGCTAAACAGCTCCAGGTTTCCAGAACATCTTCAGGGCAGAGATGTTGTTCTGAGCAGCTCAAGGTGTTGCCTGACTCCCTAGGTAGTCAGGACAGCAAACCCACAGTTGTGAAACTCACGTTTTGCAACCAGTTTACTTAAAATCATTTCATTGACTCTCTCTCTCTCTCTCTCTCTCTCTCTCTCTCTCTCTCTCTCTCTCTCTCTCCCTCCCTCCCTCCCTCCCTTTCTTTCTTTCTTTTTTGTTGCCAGTTGAGTTTGGTTCCACCCTAGTTTTCTGGACTAAGTATCTTCTAGTTCCTTGGCCATCCAGGGTACAAAGTAAGTTCCATCTTGAGATCTGGACTTCAAGTTGGACCAGTCATTGGTTGGCCACTCCCACATGTTATGAGTGACCATTTCTTAGCATATCTTGCAGGCAGGACAGATTGTGGACCAAACATTTTGTAATTAGATTGGTGTCTCAGTACCATCACTGAAAGCCTTGTTGTTTACAGAAGATGGAAAGTTCAGGATCCTTGTCCTCCATTACTAGGAGTACTCTCTAAGGTCACCCTCATAGATTCCATGAAGTTTCCACTGCACAAGGTTTCCACATGATTCCCCAAATAACCCCCAATTCCAATCTCTCCCTATACTCTCTCCTTCCATTCCTCCCTCATCCACCTGATCCCTCCTGTTTCCATCCCACTCACCCATACTATACCTGCAGAATCTATACTATTTCTCCTTCCAAGGGAGATCCATCCACCCTAGATCCCTCCTTGTTTCTTAGCCTCTCTTGGTCTATGGATTCTAGCATGACTATCTGTCATAGACCAAAAGAATATGTAGCAGATGACAACTGATATTCATAAATTTGAAACACCAGATTAATAACTCTCTGATGGAGGAACCTCATCAAGCAAAGCTTACGGGGCCACTGTCTATGAATGTTGTTTTATTTCTGTCTGTAATTTTTCTCATGTGCCACTACATTTCTTCCCTAAAAACAGCTATGGTTATTTTCCCCTCTGTCTGTGGGTTTATCTCATGAGTATATTAATTTACTGGGGACATTTATCTGTGGATGATCAGGAAGATGATAATTTCTTAAGCTGTATATTTTTTTTATTTTACAATACTATTCAGTTCTACATAATAGCCACAGATTCCCTTGTTCTCCCCCTTCCTGCCCCCCTCCCCTTCCCCCCAGCCCACCCCCCATCTCCACCTCCTCCAGATCAAGGTCTCCCCTGAGGACTGGGATCGACCTGATAGACTCAGTCCAGGCAGGTCCAGTCTCCTTCTCCCAAATTGAGCCAAGCGTCCCTGCATAAGTCCCAGGTTTCAAACAGCCAACTCATGCAATGAGCCCAGGACCTGGTACCACTGCCTAGATGCCCCCCAAACAGATCAAGCCAATCGACTGTCTCACCTATTCAAAGGGCCTGATCCACTTGGGGACCCCTCAGCCTTTGGTTCACAGTTCATGTGTTTCCATTCATTTGGTCATTTGTCCCTGTGCTTTATCCAACCTTGGTTTCAACAATTCTCGCTCATATAAACCCTCCTCTCTCTCACTAATTAGACTCCCAGAGCTCCACCCGGGGCCTAGCCGTGGATGTATGCATCCAGATTCCTCAGTCCTTGGATGGGGTTTCTGGCACAACTATTAGGGTGGTTGGCCATCCCATCACCAGAGTAGGTCAGTCCCAACTGTCTCTCGTCCATTGCCAGCAGTCTTTTCTGGCGGTATCTTTGTGGATCTCCGTGGGCCTCCCTAGCTCTCTGCTTCCTCCCCTTCTCATGTGGTCTTCATTTACCATGGTCTCCTATTCCTTGTTCTCCCTCTCTTTTCTTGATCCAGCTAGGATCTCCCACTCTCTTTCCCTCGACCCTCGCCCTTCATTGCTCCCACTCATGTCCAGGCTGTTCATGTAGATCTCTTCCATTTCTCCGTGTCTTTCTTGGAGTCCCGTTTTCTAGGTAGCCTCACTGGTGATGTGAGTAAGCTGTATAATTTTGATGAATAGAAATAATACAAGGATTTTTTATAGCTCAGACTGACATAGGAAAATAATAGTATTTTCAGTTACAAAGACAGCTTTTTTTTTTTTTTTTTTTTTTGGTTTTTTGAGACAGGATTTCTCTGTGTAGCTTTGTGCCTTTCCTGGATCTCACTCTGTAGACCAGGCTGGCCTCAAACTCACAGTGACATGCCTGGCTCTGCCTCCCAAGTGCTGGGATAAAAGGCGTGCACCACCACCACCTGGCCAAAGACAGCTTTTTATACAATTATCTTACTTAAGACCTCATAGCAAATTCAAAGTAAACAAGTTGCCCCTGCAAATGAATTAACAAAGTCAAATACTCAAGTGTCTTTTAGTAGGACAGGCCCATAGGAAATTGGCTCAGACCAGTTTCCAAGGCATGCACATAACATACTCCTTAAGAGCCAATGTGGAGTCTTCCTGAGGGCCTAGCAGCAGGAGCTGTCAAAGTTCCTGGTCACTGTCAGAGGTCCTGGGCACTGTCAGAGTTCCTAGTCACTGTCAGAGTTCCTGGTCATGCCCAGCCAATGAGGGATGACTACACAGACTGGGCACTGGGAGGAGAGTATATAAGGTCTTCTTTGTTATTGAATAAATGAGTTCAGTATTTGCCTTCAACAGATTCCTGGTGTCTGTGTCATTGACACCAGGCCTTCTTACCCCCTCCTCCTAGAGAGCTGTTAGAATCCAAGATACAGTGTCTGTTTGTTGACCCAAGGTCAAACACAAAGCAACTTTAGTAGACATAACTCCCTGTACAAATTCTCTCAGTAACTGACTCTCTGCAGGGATTCCTAAGCACTCAAGGTTCAGCAAACTAACTGTCTATTGTTTAGGTCCTGAATTTCAATGTCATTCTGCATCAAGAAATGCTAAGCACTCATCTATATGCCTCCCATCCTTGCATTAAAGCTTGGCTGACAGCCAAGCATTGCCATAGTTACTCACTCACTGGCCAGTCCCAAGTTGGAGAGATAGCACGTGATTTCTCATGTGTTATCAGAATGGCTCTGACTCTCAAAATGTAACTCATATATTGGTCCAGAGGTTTTCTATGAGAGAAATATGTATCTGTGTGGAGAGATGTAGCCATGTAGAAACAGATATTTTCAGAAAGAGATTTTACAAGATGAAGTAAAAGAGAATGTTACCATCAGAACACATGTGTTTCTTTCCTAAAGACCCTCAGATAGATGATAAGTATTCCTAAGTCCTACTACTCTGAGGCATTTCTTTTTTTTCCTGGAGCAGTCCTTGGAGCTGGTCTCTCAGACTATAATAATTATCCTTTATTTAACAGCTAATATCCACTTATAAGTGAGTACATACAATGTTGTCTTTCTGGGTCTGGGTTATTTCACTCAGCATGATTTATTTCCAGTTCTGTCCATTTGCCTGCAAATATCATGATATCATTGTTTTCAGTAGATATGTATTGCTCCAATGTATAAATGAAACATTTTTTTTATCTACTCTTTGGTTGAGGGACATATATGTTGTGAATAAAGCTGCTATGAACACAACTGAGCAAGTGCCCTTGTGATAGTATGGACCATCATTGTATAGATGACCAGGAGTGAAATAGCTGGGTCATAAAGTAAATATTCCTAATTTTCCAAGGAAAAAATTACCAACATGTTGATTTCCCTAGTGGCTGTACAAGTTTGCACACCAATCAACAATGGAAGAGTGTTCTCCTTGCTCCACATCCTCTCCAGCATGAGTTGTAACTTGTTATATTGATCTTAGCCATTCTGACAGCTGTAAGAAGGAATCTCAGAGTCATTTTGATTTGCATTTTCCTTATAGCAAAGGATGTTGAATATTTCTTTAAGTGTTTCTAAGTCATTTGAATTTCCTCTACTGAGAATTCTTTGTCTATGTCTATATACCATTTTAAAATTAAATTGCTTGCTTTTTTATGTCTAGTTTCTTGAGTTCTTTATATATTTTAGATATTAGCCCTCTATCAGGTGTGGAGTTGGTGAAAATCTTTTCCCATTCTATAGGCTACCATTTCATCCTATTGACTGTGCATCCTTTGCCTTGTGGAAGTTTTTCAGTTTCATGAGGTCCTACTTATAATTTATCAGTCTCAGAGCATGCACTATAACTGTTCTGTTTAGGGAGTTTTCTCCTGTGCCAATGCACTCAAGACTATTCCCTACTTTTTTCTATGAGTTTCAGGGTATATAGACTTATGTTGAGGTTTCTGATCAACTTGGACTTGAGTTTTGTGCAAGGTGGTAAAGATAGATCTATTTGTATTCTTCTTCATGTAGATATCCAATTAAACCAACACCATTTGTTGAAGATGCTTTCTTATTTCCATTGCATATTTCTGACATCTTTATCAAAGATCGGGGGTCCATAGGTGTCTGAATGTATGTCTAGGCCTTTGATTCAATTCCATTGCTCAACCTATTTTTGCCAATGCCATGTGGTTTTTATGACTATAGGTCTGTAATATAGCTTAAAATCAGGGTTGGTGATACCACTAGAAGTTCTTTTGCTGTAAAAGATTGTTTTACCTATCCTAGGTTTCTTTTTCTTTCTTTCTTTTTTTGGCTTTCCATATGAAATTAACTATTGCTCTTTCAAGTACTGTGAAGAATCATATTGGAAGCTTGATGAAGATTGTGTCAAATCTGTAGATTGCTTTTGATAGAATGCCATGTTAATCCTACATATCTATGAGTATGGGAGGTCTTTCCATCTTCTGCTATCTTCACTTTCTTTTTTCAAGACTTGAAGTTTTTATCAAGTCTTTCACTTGTTTTTTAGAGTTACCCCAAGATAATTTAAATTATTTGAGGCTAGTGTGAAAGGTGTTGTTTCCCTGATTTCTTTCTCAGTCAATTTGTCATTTTTATATAGGAGAGATGCTGATTGCTTTAAGTTAATCTTGTATCCAGCCACTTCACTGAAAGTGTTTATCAAATATAGAAGTTCCCTGGTAGAATTTTTGGGGTCACTTATGTATATTATATCATCTGCAACTAAAGATATTTTGACTTCTCTATTTCCAATTTATGCCCTTGATCTCCTTTGGTTGTATTTTATTTTTGGTTGTTGTTGTTTCTGTTTTTCAAGACAGGGTTTCTCTGTGTAGCTTTGGAGCCTTCCCTGGAATTCTCCCTGTGGACCAAGCTGTCCTCAAACTCACAGAGATATGCCTGCTTCTGCCTTCCAAGTGCTGGGATTAAAGATGTGCACCACCACTACCTAATTCCTTCAGGTGGTGGTATTATTGCTCTAGCAATAATTGTCTTATTGCTCTAGCTAGAACTTCAAGTTCTGTATTGAATAGGTGTGGAGAGAGGGGACAACATTGTCCTATTTATGACTTTAGGGTAATTGCTTTGAGTCTCATTCTATTTAATTTATATTCCCTATAGGCTTACTGTAAATTGACTTTATTATGTCTAGGTATGTCAATTGCATCCCTAATCTCTCTGAAACTTTTTTGATGAAGAGGTGCTGGATTTTGTCATAGGCTTTTCCAGCATGTAGTTAGATGATCATGTGCATTTTTTTCTTTCAGTTTATTCATATGGTGTATTACATTGTCAGATTTTTATATGTTGAACTATCCATGCATCTCTGGAATAAAGCCTACTTGATCATGGTGGATAATCTTTTTGATGTGTTCTTAGATATGTGTTGCAAGTATTTTTCTCAAGCTGCAAATATTTTTCCACCTATGTTCATAAGAAAAATAATTATCTTTCTTTGTTGAAACTTTATGTGGTTTGGGTATCATGGTGACTGGCTTCATAAAATGAATTTGGCAATGTTCCTTCTGTTTCTATTTTGTGGAATAATTTGAGGAGTATTGGAATTTTCTCTTCTTTGAAAGTCTACTACAACTCTCCACTAAAACCATTAGGCCCCAGATTTTTTTTTTGTTGTTGTTGGTTTTGTTGTTGATTGTGTTATTATGCTCGAGTCTAGACATGTGCATTTGAGGTGTTAAAAGTCTAGGTGCCAATTTCTGGGTTTATCTTTTTTGCATGGGTGTTTTGTTCCTTGTTTTTTTGTTTTGTTGTGTTTTGTTTTGTTTTCTTGTCTTCTGGCTGCTGTGGCCTGTGGTTAAACAAAGGGTCTCCACCCAAGGTGGGGGATGAATTTCTTGAAGCCAGCATGGTGTCTTGTTAAATGGGGGTTGCATGGCAACAAGGAGGGTAGAGAGGACTGAGGGTAGTAGGGGGAGACACCAAGAGGGTGGAGGAGTTCTGTGAGTGGGCAGCAAACCTGGAGTTCTGTCAGATCTTCAAGGCCTATGATCCCACAGGGAGTCTCCACCTAAGTTGGAGGCTGGGGCAAGGTAAGGAGGAGGGGAAGGGGGATTGGGAATAGTGTCTGTGGGCATGAGAGAGTGGAGGAAGTCTGCAGTTCAGGGGCCTACCTTGTGTTCTGCTTGCTGGTGTGGCCTTTGGCCCAGTATTGAGTCTCTACCTGAGTTGGGGGCCAGGATATGGTAATAAGGTGGAGAGGAGTGATTGGGAATAGGTGCAGCAAGAGAGTGAAGGAGGTTGATGGGCAGGAGGCATACCTGGTCGCTTGCCATGGCCTGTGGTTGGGTAGAAGGTGTCTGCCAGAGTTGGGGTCTGGGACACAGTGACAAAGAGTTAGAGGGACAACTCAGGAGCGGGTCTGTTGGAAGCTAGAGAGTAGGAAGGTCCACAGGTGGACAACCTGTGTGGTCTTTGGGCAGGTGTGGCCTGTGGTTGGGCACGGGGTGTCTGTCTGAAAGAACTAAGAGAGTGGAAATGATCAGTGAGCAGCTGGCCTACTTGGCCTTCTTGCCAAGCTGAATAAAAGAAATAAATAGAATAACACGTGAGATTTGCCAACAAAGAACTTCTAGTCAATGTCAATATGCTTTTAATGTTCTTTTAATTTACTTTGATAGGACTGAGAAACTGTGACATAATTATTATATAAATATTTATTAAACAAATACACATCACAATTTTGGGAAGTAGGTGATTTTCCTAATTTCATTCTGTTACAAAATACTTTGAACAACAGCAATTTTGGGGAAGAAATGTTTATTTCATCTTACACTTCTGGGTCACAGTCCATGGTTGAGGGAAGTTGGGGTAAGAACTTACGCAGAAACTCAACAAAGAATCCATGGCTTGCTCTCTGACTCACTCCCAGGCTTATGCTTAGTCACCTTTCTTTTGCAGCCCATGCTCACTAGCCTAAGGATGGTGCTGTCCAGAGTGGGCTGGGCTCTTCAGCATCAATTAATAATTAAGAAAAAATACCCACTCTACTGAGAATAGACATGCCGGCAGGCCATTCTGATCTAGGCAATTTCTTCATCAAAACTATCCTTTCAGATGTCTCTAGGCTGCATCAAGTTGACAGTTAAAGCTATCATAACCAGTGATGTCACAGTTTATTGCTCACATGTACAGTCAAAGTTACTAGGCTGAGGACTCATGTCCAGATCACTGTGGTTAGTTGTGGTCACTTTTCAATATCCCTAAAGGGTTGGTATTAGCCTTTTTGAGCAAGGAAATGCAATACAAAAAATACCCAATTTAATAAGGAAACTCATTCTTGGGCTACAAATCTGACATTTTTATTGTAGCAATGGTATATTTTAATCATAAAACTTGTTCACTGTAATAATCCTATGTATGCATACATCACAAGAGGGTCATATCTGTGAGATATTTTTGTCCTGATAAATACCACTGTTCTGTTTCAAATCCTTCTTTGACTTTAAATAGTGAGTTCCTCTAACAAAATGTCTACCTGAGTCCATAAAGACAAGGTCCATATTGGCTATAGGAAGGGGTTTTGGTTGTTTGGATGGTTGTTTCATCTTTTTGGTACCATGAGATGGTCTTACCTTATAGCTCAGAACAGCCTCAAACTCATGATCTGCCTCTCTTCAGCTCCCACATGCTGAGATTATTGGCCTGCTCCATCATACTTGGCTCAGTGTCTTGCTTCTTAAAGTACATTGTTGTCTGGTTACAAACTTCAAATTTCATTCCTAAAAATTCCTATGAATCCATTGTATATATGTATGACATCCTCAAATACTTAGAAAGAATAAATAGACAAACCTTTAAAAGTTTAATATTGATACAAAGTGCAGTCAATGACAATGAAGAGATCATTGGGTGTGCTGAACATTTTTAAAAGGAAGTTGCTAGATCAAACTGATACATTGAAAATGCACATGTTTCTCAAAGTTAATAAGAAAATAAACCATAAGATAATAAAATAAAGCGAAATATCAGGTAGCACTACCTTTATAAATTCTGAGTCTCTACATGGAGAGATCTTCCTACTCCTACAACCAACCATACCATCCTGGCCATGATGTGCTGCATTTTCTGGAACTGTCAGCCAAAACAAACTCTTTCTTCCTTGAGGTTCTTTGTCAGATGTTTTGTTATAGCAAAATGACATGTAACTGAGTCTTGTAAAGATGACAGATTCTTCATGGAACATAGCAGGAAAGAACTATTTCACCCCTGCAATGGTACAGTCTATCTCCTGGAGTGATTATATTTGTGTTCATTGCCTTCTTTGTATTAATGTATAAGCAAGAAAGATCCAGTTTGGTTTCAATAGTGTCCTGTCTATACTCCAGTCTCCTATTGTCTATCTCATAGTAAGTGATTCTGTGATTGCCAGTCAGACAAAAGCTCAGGCCTTGTCCCCTGCTCTCTTCTCTAATATACCAGAGCCATTCCACACAAAAGGGGTGTGGGTACTCTCAGGAAGCTCATACATTGCCTACTAGCTATACCTTCCCCATGCAACCCAAGATAAGGTTTCCATGGTTCAGTAAGAGACTGAAAAGAACTAAGTAATCAGGAACTTGCCCTATTCCCACTTTTAGAAGATTAAGTTATTGATCAATTGATTTAAGGTATGTGCATATGCATATACACACAAGCACATACCTAGTTGCTCATGTAGATATCAGAAGAAACCCTTAGGAGTCAATTCTCTCCATTTATCAGTGGATCCCGGGGATCAAACTTGGGCAATCAGGTTTGGGGCAGGTGCCTTTACTCACTGAGCCATCTCACCAGCTCCTTATTTCCAAATTTGTATAATAATTTGAAGAATCATTTCAAAAAGATTTACAAAAGAAGAAAAAGAAACAGGCAAAACAATTTAGACATCTGTGTTCTTAGAATGGCTACTTATAAATTCACTTTTCTAAAGTATATTGCCACCATATGTGAGGATTATGGTTTATATATGTGTGTATGTTATTAAAGTATCTGATGTTGAATGTGTGTGAGTATGTGTGATATTGAAGTGTCATGGGCAGGTCAATGAATGTAGGAAGAAGTACATATGTTGACAATTGATGGACAGGATGGTATAAATGCCACAAGAGCATTTATGAACAGGAAAATGGCTTCTAGAAGCTGGGTGTTGCAGATGGGAAAGAGTACATTATCATTGTGATTTTACTGGATGAAATAGAGAACACTATGCAGAGAGTGGTTTGGAAGTTATAGTTAAGCCCTTATTCTCAATTGGTAAATAAAGGTTTTGACATATTTCAGGACATGACTGTCTTTGATTTTCTTTAAAGTTTCAAAACTGTCTGGTATTTAAGCAGAACATTTCATCTGATCAAGGACAATTGCCAACTCTTACTCTGGAAGTTAATTAAAAAATAAAATTGAACTGTTTTCACAATTTCCTTTTAATGTCATGCTATTGGTTAAATTAAGTGCAGTTTCCATGAATTATTTATTTATAGGCTTCTTCATAACTTTTAAAGTCAAAGCACATCAAAGGTCGTTGTGTGCATAACCAGAGCTAATGTAACAGGAGTTGGGTTATAGTAGAATGTGGAGAAACCTTCAACAGCATTTGACACTGTATTTGTGTGTGTGTGTGTGTGTGTGTGTGTGTGTGTGTGTGTGTGTGTGTGTGTGTTTTTACATGTGCCAACAGAGGCCTGAAGAAGGAATTAGATCCTCTGAAGCTGGAGTCATAGGTGATTGTGAGACTCACAATGTCAGTGCTGGGAAAAGAACCCAAATTCTCTGCAAGAGAAGTAAGTACTCTTAACCACTGGGATATCTCTCGAGCCTTTTTATTTACTTACTTACTTACTTACTTACTTACTTACTTACTTACTTACTTACTCACTCACTCACTCACTTACTTACCCAGAATATCTCAATGAACCTGGATCTTGCTGATTTGGCAAGTCTAACTGGCCGGGAATCCTACCTCTATTCCCTGGTGCTATGGTTACAGGCATGTGCTGCCATGTCCAGCTTTTACATGGGTACTGGATATCTGAACTTAGCTTCTCATGTTTGCTCAGCATGAAAATCCATTGAGTCATCTCCCCTAGAAACTCCTCCTGGATTTTCACTCAGCTCACCTTGTCAAGTCTCTGCTCCAATCATCTGCTAGGAGGTGTTTTGTCTGACCACTACAATACATGCAATACAATATGTATAATACAATACAATGCATATAATATAATAGTAATGTTTCTTCTTCTTCTCCCCCTTCTCTATATAGTACATCTCACTGAGTTTTCAGTCCTCAGGGGTTTCCCTTAATAAAATAAGGCACCTGTGCCTTTACCATTTGACCTTTGACTGTCACCTACTTTGAACTGAGCATGCTCATCAGATTCTGGGTGATCTGCATCTTGACTCTGTACCATGAGTTGGTCAGAGACCACAGGTGATAGTCAGAATATAAAATCCCTTTCTTGAAACCTTAAGTAGCATCAAGACCTTCTCATTCTCCAGCATTCCTATTTTTCTCCAGAGGAGGGGTGCTCTGGAGGCTGCTAGCTGAAGGAGGATGGGACAAGAACAAATCTGATCTCAGATTGAAAATAGTCTGAAGTGGCCCATTTCAGCAAACCACAGCCACTGAGCATAAGAAATCAATGTTCACTTTTGTAAGCTTCCAAAATTTGAGCATATTATGCAAGTCTGTCATAACTACAGAAACTATTTGTGATGGTTTGTGTTTTCAGGAATATTGAACGATCTGTAATTGTTTGCTTTTGTTCCCATTTTTAAGACAGCACCTTCACTATAAGATGCTTTAAATTAATGTTTGTTGAATAAGTAAATGATTAAATGAATAGATAGAGAATAAGAATATACCCTTCTGAAGAAAACCAAGGAAATTTCAGCACCACGATTTTAGGATTCTGAAAAAAAAAAAAAAAAAAAAAACTACCATTCACATAGGATATCTTTAACTACAAAATCAGACAGGAAGCCTCTTGACCATATTCCTGAGACATCTGTGTGGCTATCTAGGACAAGGACGCTCAAAACACCTGAAATCTGGGCAATGACATGCCATCACCAATATATTAATTAATTATGAAGACAAAATACAAGAAGAAAGGGAGGGAAGGCTTACTTTGACTCACAATTTGAGGATGTGGTCTATTATACTGAGGAGGTCATGGTGGCAAGACTGTGCCATGGCTGTCCCCATTACATCAGCAGGAAACAGAGATCAATACTGAGTCTCAGCTCACTTCCTCCTTTTTGTTTAGCTGAGAACCTCAGCCCAATGAATGGCACGGCAATAAACTAGGTCTTCCCACATCAATCAACCTCAGCAAGATAATCCTTCACAGGCACTCATAGAGGCTTATCTTCATACTGATTCTAGATCCTGTTAGGTTGACAATCAATATCCACCATCAAAATCAACATCATTTTTCTCTTTTGCCTCTGACTAATTACTGTGTCCCAAACACAGTCTGAGGAAATGTTGGAAATTCACTTGATGGAGATATGAGGAGAAATGATGCTCCAGATGACAGTGTGATGACAATAGTGTGGGTCAGCTGTGAAGAGAGATAGTGCTGTGATGGAGACTAATAAATAGAGGACAACAGCATAAACATGTCACTCATATTATCTGGTTGGAAATAGACTGGTGATAGAACTGTTGGTTCAGAACAGTTCAGTAACAATAGCCTTGTCCTAGAGGAAACCAAAAAAGGCCTAGGAAAAGAGAAGTCTTGGCTTAGCAGCCACACAGCCAGCCAGCAGCAAAGGCAAAGCTAAGATATGTTCTCCTGACTCCTCTCCATGATTCTAGCACCACATAAGACCATAGAGAGGTTACTTATATTGGCTTCCAACTTCTCCTAGTCCTGCAGTTACAGCTTCAGGCTCATCTTAAATAATTGGATTCTGACCCTCCACATCTTTACTACAGCTAGAAAAACCACACTATTTAAATATATGTGCCGCTTCCCAGAAATTTACAGATATAATTCACTCATATTTTTGATTTTTGAGTGCTAGATATCTGTATTAGTCAGAGTTCTCTAGAGAAACATAACTTATAGAATAAACATATATAAAGAAAATTGATTATTAGATTGGCTTACAAGATATGCGCTGAGTAGTCAGCAATAGCCATCTTCAGGCAAGAGAAGCTGAAAATCCCAGATCTGCCCATTCCGTGAAGCAGGAGACCCAGGAGACACAATCTGGTGCAGAAGACCTGCAGGATTTCTGGAGACTAGTGGTCTTTAGCACATTTTGGAAGGTCAAAGAAATTGGGCTCCAATGGCAGTGATAAGCAGATTGATATACTCACCAGCAAAGAGTGAAGGTGGGCAAGCAGGAATCACTGGAGGTGGGCATACAGGAAGTACTGAAGGTGGGCATGCAGGAAGTACTGAAGGTGGGCATGCAGGAAGTACTGAAGGTGGGCATGCAGGAAGTACTGAAGGTGGGCATGCAGGAAGTACTGAAGGTGGGCATGCAGGAAGTACTGAAGGTGGGCATGCAGGAAGTACTGAAGGTGAGCATACAGGAAGTACTGAAGGTGGGCATGCAGGAAGTACTGAAGGTGGGCATGCAGGAAGTACTAAATGTGAACATTCAGGAAGTACTGAAGGTGGGCAAACAGGAAGTACTGAAGGTGAGCAAGCAGGAAGTCCTGAAGGTGGGTATGCAGGAAGTACTGGAGGTGAGCATGCAGGAAGTGCTGGAGGTGAGCATGCAGGAAGTACTGGAGGTGAGCATGCAGGAAGTACTGAAGGTGAGCATGCAGGAAGTCCTGGAGGTAGTCATGCAGGAAGCCCTGAAGGTGACCATGCAGGAAGTTCTGAAGGTGGGCATACAGGAAGCCCTGAAGGTGACCATGCAGGAGGTACTGGAGGTGGGCAGACAAATAGCACCAAAGGTAGGCAGACAGGTAGCACTGCTCTGCCCCCAGACCTCTCTGTATCTGTACTGCTGCCAGAAGGTGCCCCAGTTCTTCTGTCAGTGAATCCTCTCTGAAGTTCTCACATACCAGCAAATATGAGTGTCTCCTAGTTGACTTTAATCAAGCTGATTATCAAGACTAAGGCTTAGGTTGCAAAGCTAAGTTTCCCCTGGGTGGCAGTTCCTGGGTGCCCTGCTTTTGGTGTCTACTTTGCTTTTCCATGTCAGGTTCTACAATTTCCAGCCCTGACCCCACAGCCAGTACCCAGATGGATTCATTCTGGAACAGCTATGAGAGACGTGGTTTTCCCTTATTCTCTACAGCCTATAACCAGCCAGATTGCTGCCTTGTCCCTACAAGTGCAGCCACTTCAACTTCTAGAGCACAGGTCTACACTAGTTGTTTTTTGTCCTATATTTTTTCACACATTCTTTGATCAATACACATTTCAAGATTCTGCACATAAGCCTAAGTCTGTGTACTGCTCAACTTTGTCTATTCTGTGCATTATGCACACTTAAAATCACTGCTTAGAAAGTATTTTATATAGGAAAGCATCTTTTCTCTAATACCTACTAGACTATGTCACAGAAGAGTTACTGAAAAGGCACCATTGAAAGAAAGCACGTATTTGTCCTTCTGAGGCTGGCTTAATTTGCTTAATATGATTATCTCCAGTTGCATCTGTTTTCCTACAAGCAGCAGAACCTCATTCTTCTTTAGGGATGAAAAAAAATCCATTGTGTACATAAACCACCTTTTCCTCAGCCTTTCCTCTGCTATTGAACAACTAGATTGGTCCCATAATTTAGCTGTTGTGAATGCTAAAATAAGAATTGATGTTCAAGTGTCTCTGTGGCTCCCGACTTTACATAGCCACATAAAATCATGCATGTATATGTAAAATTTACATAGAAGTAAAATTGTCTAGAGAAACAAAGGAGACAAACATAAAGGTTAGGTTGGGAAATGGAAAATTGCAGGTAAGGAAATATGCTCAACACACAATAGATAACTGTATGAAACTTTTAAAATAAATAGATAAGAAAATTTTATTTAAAACTGCTACTGTATGTAGTTAAAATGTGACATCTCAGCTTCATACCTCCAGGTTGGCTTCATACTCCTGCTATAATGCTTTTTACTCGATTGTGGACACTATCCCACTGGAACTACAAGACATACTAAACTCTTTTTAACGTAAGTTTCTTTGGGCCATGGTATTTTTACAGCAACAAAGAGTCACTAATACTGCCCCCAGCAGAAACAAACTGCCATGAATGATGTTTGGAGAGTCGGTGGAACTCACCACAGTTTACCAGGTTATTGTTCCTACCTCCAAAGATTGTGGGACTGTGTTTGCTTACGTTTAAAATGAAGAATCAAAATAAACCTGATAGTGGGTATAATTCAGTGGTAGAACAATAGCCTAGGATGTCCAAAGTACTGGGTTCTATCCCCAGCACAGACAAAAACAACAACAACAAAAACAAAAAAAAATATTAATAGTGAAGGGATTGTAAAGAGAGAAGCAAGGAAGATGGGTGTGTTTTGTCATGTCATTCCTCATGAATATTTCACGGTTTTCTTTCTGCCTAAAATGTAAAACAATAAAGAGAACACCAGCTATAAAAGGAAATCTTTGTCTGGGATGCAGCTCAGTATGTAGGATGATTGTCTTCCATGCACAAAGCTTGAACTCCAGCATCATGCAAACCAGGTATGGAGGTGAATTTCTATAGTCTTAGCCCTGGGGAGGCAGGTATATGAAAAACAGAAATTCAAGATCATTCTTGACTACATAATCAATTCCAGGACAGTCTAGGATACATGGACATTCTGTCTCAGAAAACCACAACAACAACAAAACCATGCAACATTTTTGTTTAGTTTCTGAAACCTTTAATTCTACATCCAATCTTTTACATGACTGATAAATATAGTGTGGGGATTGTTCAAAACAGTTTTGGGTGGTATCAGATGTGTCTGATGTGCCCCAGTCAGTGGAGCAGTCATCTTTCCTCATAGATTTGCTTAATTAGCCAATGCTTTCCTTACTTGGCCTTCAATCCCCATTTTATTTGCACCTTTTCTACATCAAAGAGCCAAGCCTTACTCGTCAAAGAGGAATTTCCCTTCTAGGTGTTCTACAAAGAAGTCAAAGTGTCCAGATAGCCAACAGCACCATTGCCATGTGAACAAAGAAAAACCAAGAGAGCAAAGAAGCTGTGGGAAAGAGGGTACCTGTGGATGATGATGGTGATGGAGCTCACAGCATCTTTACAATGTTAGATGAGATATAACATCCCAACAAAGTGGCCAGAAATGGTTACTCACTGTGGCATGGAGCAGTGAAGTGATTCTCTGAGGTAACAGGTCCATTCAAAGTGTGATTGGTGAGATCACAGTGATAGGAAGACAACTCATTGTGACCAAAATCCAGACTCAAGCCAGATTCAAGCTCTAATCATTCAGTAAACATGACTGTTTAACTTTACTTACTTCAATATCATTCATAAACAGGAATGTCTGCTTAACCCATAGTGATGAAAATCATTTAATTGTGAAATATAGCGTACTATTTTCTTCCTGTTTCTGTGACAAAACACTACTGTGAAAATCGACCTGGGGAGGAAAGGGTTTATTGTCTTTACATGTCCCAATCACATTCCATCCTGAGGGAAGTCAGGGCAGAAACTCAAGCGGTAGTGGAGGCAGGACCACAGAGGAACACTGCTTGCTGTCTTGCTTTCCATTGCATGCTCATCTTACTTTTTTATACAAGACAGGACCACCTGCCAAGGGGCGGCACCTCCCACAGTGGGCGGAGCCTTCCCACAGCAATCACCATTAATCAAGAAAATGCCCCACAGACATGACCACAGGCCAATCTGATACAGGCAGTTCCTCAACTGAAATTGTCTTTTCCCAGACTCTAGTCTATGTCAAGTTGACAACAACCAGCACACCATTGTATGAACCATAGACCCAGAAATATTGTTTAAAACTTCCTTTTTATGGCTCAATGAGTAAAGTATGGGACATGAATTCAGATTGCCAGAACCCACCGAAAGCCAGACTTAGAAGCAGGAGTCAGTATACTCGGTGCCCCGTCAGTGAACTAAGAGGTGGGGACAGGAGAATCCAGAAAAACTCCCAGGCCATTTAGCCTACTGTATATAGTGATGACCAAGCAAAATGAGACCCTGTCTCAAGCTAGGTGGAAGGTGAAGACCCACACTCAAGGTTGATCTCTGACCACTACACATGTGTCATAAACATGAGCACCCCCACTCACATACACAAACATGCACACACACACACATATAAGATTTTTAAAAATCTCTCTTTGGACTGGCTTTTCTTTCTATGGATGTGTCTGCAGATAAGAGGGGACAAAAATAAAGCTTTCATCTGTATTGAAAAATCTATGGGCCACTGACTATAGTGCATTCTACTTCATTAATTTAGAGTGGCATGCTTCTGTGTTTGCTCAGTGAAAACAGGCACATATCTGGGAACTGTTCACCGAGGACTGGATTTATTGGCAAGAATTATAGTTATTCAGACAAGAAAAGGAAAAGTGTACCCTAAACTGCCTTGTTTATGTCAATCCCACTCCATGGGGTGGAGAACTTCCTGATGGTGCACAGATTGAGGCTGATATGCTCATGATTCATTGTTTGGAAATTAATTAACTGTGACTCCAAACAAATGTCTCTGTACATTGTTGAAAACCACAGTAGATGCTTCTAGGAATGTGCACAGGTCCTGCCTCCATCAGCATGCCTAGTCTGGACCCATCTGTTGGAATGCCTGCTGAATTGGTCAGGTTTCTGTGGGTGCAAAAATATCCAAGATTCAGTAACTTGAAAAACTTAGAAGAGAGGAAAGGTTTGCTGGGTGCACAGTGGCAAGACTCCAGCTGATGCACAGAATGGAGACCTCAGCTCATGACACATTGGCCCCATTGCTTCGAGCCCAGATGGGGCATCATTTGTGGAGTCTATCGCAGTGAAGGTTATTCTATCTCAGAGGTGGCTGAGAAAACAGGGTGAAAGCAGAAGAGAACAGTGTCCAACAGTGTGTCTGTCTCTTTTGAGAACATAACACTCATGACCAGAAAGTATCCTGCCAAGTGCTACCTCTTAAAGTTTTCACTACTGCCCAATAGCATGATCAGAATCAAGCCTTTAACATGTGGGCTCATGCATAGTACTTAAAATTTGAACTGTAGCGCCAACCAAGTTTTGGAAATAGTTTACTTAAGTTAAATCTCAGGTGCACCAAATTAGGATCTAGGCTGCCCATGCTTTAGCAATAAAAATAGAGCTGGGTAGCTGACTCTGTTGGTGAAGATCTTGTCAGGAGAGCATGAGGACCTGAGTTTGATCCCAGCACACAGGTAAAAAGATGGGTCTGCTGAGATCCATCCCTACTGCCAAGGCTGTGAAGGCAGAGGCAGGAAAATCACCACACTCACCAGCCATCCAGGCTGGCTGAATAGGTGAGGTCCAGGATTAGTTGAAGACAAGAGAGATCTTGTCTCTAAAAGAAAGATGGAGAGTAATCGAGGAAAACTCCTGACATCAAACTTTGGCCTACACAGGCATGCACACATCTCCAGGAACACACACACACACACACACACACACACACACAATTGTGTATGCTTTTCCAAAATCACATTAATGTGAATACTACTGTTCCAATCAGGTTCATGGACAGCAGGAATTTACCCCATACCTCCTGGCTCCAGTTCTAATTGCATGCTTGTCTTGCTTACTGTCATAAGTCAACTCTGCAAGTGTAAAGCCGCTATAAGCAATTTGTAAGTTGTAGGGAACAGAGGACCATAAGAGACAGTTAATATGACATGAGCCAAGATGGCTAACAATGGCATCAAAAGAACTATGAGTAGGCACAAAATTGCTGATACCCAATATCCAGGAATCCCCAAAGTACATAGTGGTGGAATGTGTTGTATATATTCCTGGCAGAATGCCACTTTTGTGTAGATTCCTTACAAACATGCCTATGAGGTCAGATGCCTCTAGACTTAATCTTTGGTTTCACAAGGCTGCCTGCATCTCTCCTTCTACAGAACTGTGTGCCTATTTCTCTGTGCCTGTATACTCACCTGCACATGACTATGCTCATCCATATGTGGCCCAGTGCCAGCTAGTGCTGGACAACATTTGACTGCCAGAAGTATGTGTGACAGCCTAAACCTGAAGTGAATAAAACACTTTGCACCTGAGTGACTCCTCACTTGCTCTTTAATGCCTAGGTATCCCAAGGTCTTCCTCCCTTTGTGATGTCAGAGCTCAGACCCCACATAAGTTAGGAACCATAGCTGTTTTACATTGAAGCTTTCCTTCTTCTTTTGGAGACTGGATTTCCTTATGTACCCTAGGTTGGTTTCAACTCAAATATAGCCATAGATGTCCTCCAAGTTGAGATCCTCCTGCTTCATCCATGTGAGAGCTAAGATTGCAGACCATTACAATTGGCTATTTCAGTAAAATTTTATTTACCAAAATAGGTGGTGAACTAGACAATTCTTCAGCCTTTCATTTACCAACTCCTAGTATAATGTAATATTATTTATTTAGAGTAAATAAATCAAACTTCAAACTAGCAGGTAAAATGAGAAAGGGCATGGAATGGGGCACTGATCATGTTTGTTCTGTTGTACTCAGACTTGAACTCTACCTTATGAATAGTAGGAAGGGTTATTTAAATAGGGTGGAAAAAAGCTTTCTTTGACTTACATAAGAGGTAACTTCTCCCTTAAAAAAATTAAGAAGATAGGCCCTCAGATAGACTTCTAAAGAGTTCTAGAGACTAGGGATATAGCTCAGTTGGCAGAACTTATGTCTAGCATGAACAAAATCCCAAGTTTAATGACCAGAACAAAATAAACGAGTATGGTAGTTCATGCCTATTATCCCAGAATTCCAAAGGTAGAGGCAGACAGATCAGGAGTTCAAAGTTATCATCTAGTACAAAATAAGTTCTGATCTATTCTGTGATTCATGAGACCATGCTCAAGAAAAATTAACAAACAACAGAAATATGTCCAAGAAACATATAATGACGGGTAAGGTGACCTGCTGACGTCCCACACAACCTAAGAGAGAAGCTCATTTTTTAGTAAAAGGGGGACCTGTAGGGTCCTGGCCCCCATTTTGGGTAACTGTTGCCTTGCTTGCTGACCTTGACCTTGATATCCTCCCTATGCTAATTCTCTGCCAGGTTCCATCCTCCTGAATGCTTAAGGGAAGTTCCTTGTCTGTATATCCTGCATAGTGGGCGTTAACAGCTTAGATGCAAGATTGTAAATCATCGGTGGTAGTGAACTTCTGCCCTCCGGGGTTCTCCCATTGTGCTGTGAGCCTGTATTTAAGACTTCTTCCCTCCTTCAATAAACAGCATTCAACATTAAAAAAAAAGAAAGAAAAGAAAAAAGAAACATATAATCATTGCATCTAAAGCTGTCAGAACTATTTACGTTAATATTTCTGAATACAGGGCAAAATACTATCCATAAGCCTAAGAACATAAGAAATAGTTGAAAGAACTTAAAAAGCATATAATATATATTAAGAGTTTCTGATATATGCTTAATAAGAATTATAGATGATAAGGAAGGAAACATTTTTTTAAAGATTTATTTATTTTATTATGTATACAGTGTTCTGCCTGCATGTATGCCTGCAGGCCAGAAGAGGGCACCAGATCTTACTACAGATGGTTGTGAGCCACCATGTTGTTACTGGGAATTGAACTCAGGTCCTCTGGATCAGCAGCCAGTGCTCTTAACCTTTGAGCCATCTCCCCAGCCGGGAAGGAAACATTTTTAAAAAATCAATATTCATCAAAATATTTTGACCGAGGTTTCCTATAATTTACAAGAATCATGAATTTCAAATTGCAGAAAGATTGAATATTAAAAAGAATAAATTACAAAGTAGTACAAAGTACTGCACATACATTTCACCAAGATTGCCCAGTATTGATATCCTGAAACTGTATTATGCCCCAGTTTTAAACCTGATATCTGTTCTCTCTTAGGTTTTCTGAATTATTTGACAGTACGTGGGGGACATAATGTCCTTTTACTACAGAACACTTCAACATTTACTTCCTAAAACCAGAATTATATGTATACTTTAATTATCATCAAAATCAGTAAAAGAGTGTTCATAAATACTGAAATTAATTTATTCTATTCAAATATTAATTTGCTCTATAAAATTATGTCAGTTGTCAAAAGTGCTAGTAATAACAAACTGATCCACTTTCCTATTCTTTATCCTACTTTCTCTTCTGTTTCTCTCCTTGTTTTCTGTCTTCCCTTAGCACACAGAGGGACCAGTTAGCTGTTCCTAAATTATTCTGTTTACCACAGGTGGATTGCAAGGTCAACCAGTTGTTTTTTTGAATCATGATCTAATATAGTCTAGGTTGTTCTCAAACCCCTGATGTCCCTGTCTCCAACTTCAAGTTGGTAGAATTCCAGGTATGTGCTAACAAACCCAATTTCTTTTAAACTCTGTTTTTTGATAGCTGTTCCTGTTTCACTATGAGAGCGTTCACCTCTTTCAGTGATCTGCAATGACAATTCTTTAGAGTACTGCAATTTTATCCATGCATGAATCTGTATCAGGAATCACTATCACGATTTGGCTTTTCTATATCTTCACCAATTCTTTGAAATGATTTTATGATGACCTTTGTTTTTTCATTATATCTGCTCACTCATCTTACCTTATTCTACTGCTTCAGAAGTATTTGGTCTCCACACATCAATGCTATTTATGTTCAAATGTGTAAGATACCTTTTACTGTCTTCTTCAGATGAACACCTTCAGACCCAACATCACCTCCAAGCTTGCTTTTAATACCAAACTCATAGGATGGACAAAGATCTAACAATATGGAAACTTGGGGCTGGACTCATAAATAATTGATTTAACAAACTATAAAGATGAGTTTAATGACTGTACAAGTTTGAAACTGAATAAATGGCCCAGTGTTTAAGTGTGCTTGCTGCCTGTCCTATAAGGTTTTTATTTCCGTGAAGAGACACCATGACCATGGCAACTCTTATAAAGGAAACCATTTAATTTTGATGGCTTACAGGTTCAGAGGTTTAGTCCATTCTCATTGTGTTGTGACATGGTGGCATTCAGGGAGACATGGTGCTGGAGAAGAAGCTGAGAGCCCTTCATCTTGAGTCACAGTCAAGAGAAAATGACCTGTTTTGCTGGGCATGCCTAGAGTATATATGAGACCTCAAAGTCCACCTCCACAGTGACACACTTCCTCCAATAAGACCACACCTACCCCAAGGGCCACAGCTTCTAGTAGTACCATTCCCTTTGAGGAACATTTTTCTATCAAACCAGAACAATACTATTCCATTATTTTGGAATTCCTGGCCACTCCCCCAGCTACATGACCACTGCATAAAACCAACTCACAGAGGGTGTGAGTTATGTTCTGAGCACCCGAGTTAGATGGCTCACAACCACTTATAACTCTAGCTGCAGTGGATCCAGTGGCCTCTTCTGGTCTCTGTGAGAAGAATGAGAGTTCATTACCATTCTGGCAAGGAAATGTGGCAAGCAGGCAAACTCGATGCCTGGAGCACTAAGCTGAGAGACCACATCTTAAATGCCAAATAGGAAGGAAAGAGAGAAAAATCAAAATGGTGAGTATTTAAATTCTCAAAACCACCTTCAGTGACTTACTTCAACCATCAAGATCACATGTATATCTATGATGTAGATATAGTATGAAATTCTCAAAAAATAAGAAAAATTAAATAAAACATAAAATGTCACCTTCATGATGACAGGCCACTTGTAGGAAACAAAATGAAACAACACAGAAACACTGCTCCAATGCCAGCAAAATGGCACAAGTTGGTAAAGGCACCTCCTGCAAAGCCTGGTGTCTGAGTTTGATCCCTGGGGATCATAGTGGAAGGAGAGAACCAGATCCTGAATGTTGTCCTCTAATCTCCACTTGCACATCAGTGTGTTTTTGCACCCCCACATGCAAAAATAAATGGCATAAGATATGTAAAACTAATGTTTCATTTTCTCTACTCTTCATTCAGCTTGGTCATATGTCTTTGCAAGATAATTAAATACTTCTTATTGCTAACACTACTACATGTCTTTAAAATGTAAATTAAC
Organism: Peromyscus leucopus; assembly: GCF_004664715.2. Classification (NCBI taxonomy): domain Eukaryota; kingdom Metazoa; phylum Chordata; class Mammalia; order Rodentia; family Cricetidae; genus Peromyscus; species Peromyscus leucopus. The sequence goes on along the minus strand of NC_051076.1, from coordinate 76,384,320 downwards.
TACTTATTTAGTGTATATATAAATTAATTTTTGAAAGAACTTTGAAAGGGCACAGTGCTAGAGATCAAAACCAAGGATCCTGTGCTCAGTAGACAGCTAATGCCCACGGAAAATTTGCTACCCTTCTTACTAACTCCATTTATTAAAAGTGTTTGCCCACAAAGTCTTTGAACTTTAACTATATCCAGTAGCATCATTGGCTAATAAAAGTTGTTTTTCCTTTCTGTTATCTATACATTTCAATTGCTTTATTTATTCTCACTTAAGTGAATAGGCAGTGAAGAATAAATATTCATTTGCTTCACCAAAAATAATTTCTAATTTTAATTTACTGTTATTAATGCTTGTGATACAGATGCACAAATGCCACAGCACACATGTGGATTTCAGAGGACAACTTTCAGGTGTCAGTTCTTTCTGGATATTTGATTGCACTGTGAAACCTGAAACTGCATTAATAAAATCAACCTTGTATCATAGGGTAGAGCCAGCAACTAGTTTACAGGAATTAGCCATAGAGAGTATGAAGCAGCCAAAAAGATGGATAGAGAAACACACAGAAAGGAGTGGCAAGGGACTTGGAGTTCTGCAGTCTTTTTGCTTTGGGACAGCTGGGGAGATGCTCTCTTGCTGGGTCTTGACCAAAAAGAAAGGTCAGCTGGTTGTGTCTCGGCCTCTCTGAGCTAGCAAGTTTTCACCCCAGCATCTGACCTCCAAGTCTTTATTCGTAAATAGAATGATAAAGACTTAGTTAAACACTACATTTGGCAGTAGTTTGGCCAAGCCACAGCCAGTGGGATTGGAAGTCCAGACAGGCCACTGCCTGAGTGGTGAGGCCACAGACTGTAGTTAAAATATCAGTAGATTTGGGTGTAGCCACGAAGCCAATGGAAAAACAAGTTCTCTCCTTCCTCCATGGGTTTTGGGACTCAAACTTAGACCATCAGGATTATGCAGCAAGTGCTTTTACCCACCAAGTCATTGTACCAGTTCAGAATATCATATAATAGAAAGCAATATTTATTGTTTGTTGAATAGATACATTGTATGAGGTAAAGGAAGTCAAGGCTAGCTAGTATATTTCTAAGTATTTACTAAGGTGTCATGAATAATATTAAACATTATCAGAATTTTTTATTTGAATTTCTAGTTATGTCACATTTCTGTCACTCGGACAAAATAATTGCTATAAATCAACTTCAGGGAGAAAAATGTTTGCTTTGAGTCATGGATTCAGTCAATGATTACCTTGAGTCTGAGGCTACGTGTTCCACTTAGGAAAGTAAGCATGCAATGGAACAGTGCTGTTCACATCATGGTACCTGGGAATCAAAAAGAGAGAGGAACCAGTAAGGGTCTTTCTGTCATGTTCCATGGCATGAACCTTATGACCAACCTTCTTTTAAATAAGCTTGATCTTCTAAAAGCCATATAATCTCCCAATAGCACTATCAAAGGAGTGCTCTTGGTTTCCCTGCTATCAATTACCCCTCTGGTGCATGAAACTTGGGAAGCACTCAATCACCTCTTCAGTGCATGAGCTTTAGGGAGCACTTATCTGAACCATAACAGGAGGCATGCTCATTTCTAGAAAATCTTCTAGCACTGATTCATCTTGTGAATTCCTGAAATAAAGCCATATTTCTTATCATGAATCATTTTTAAGATTTCTTTTTATTTATATGTATATATGTACATATGTGTATTTGTGTGTTTCCTAGTTAGCTTCAGCTGTGAACTTGACATAGATTAGTTATCTGAGAGAGTTTCAATTGGGAGATCTCTCAGATCAGATTAACCTGTGAGTATGTCTGTGAGAGATTGCCTTAATTGATGATTGATGTAGGAGGACTCAGACTATGGTGGGTAGCACCATCTCTAAGCAGGTGGGCCTAGACTACATAAGAAAATTAGTTGAACAGAAGCCAGTGACTGAACCTCAATGGACCCCTCAATGGTTTCTGCTCCTGGTTCCTGCTTTGAGTTCTTGGCCTGACTTTCCTCAGTGATGGACAATTGCTTAGAAATGTCAGCTGAAATACTGTCTTTCCTTAGTAAATTGCTTTTGATCAGAATGTTTTATCACAGCAACAGAAAAGTAAACTAAAATGTGTGAGTACACACATACATGCAGCTGACTATAAAGGACAGAAGAGGGTATCACAATCTCTGGAGGTGGGCTTATAAGGTGAACTGGGTATTGGGAACTCAACTCAGGTCCTCTACAAGATCAACAAATATTCTTAATTTCTGAGTCTTCTCTCCAACCCCTTATCATGAATTGTTATTCACAAAGATAGTAAGGTCTGCTTCATTAACTGTTTGGGATCATAGCACAAAAGTCTGTGCACCCACAGATCTCCAGAGAAACCAGGAATGTTACGTGCACAGGATTGTCTTTCCAATGGGAAAGATGAAGAAACTGTTCTTCCATCCAGAAAGCTGAGAATTGAAAGTGATTAATGTTGTGCACAGATTGTGACCCCAGAGAGAGACCACCAAGGACGAGCGTACCAGAATGCAAAAGCAAGGTTTATTCTGTTTAAGTTTACAAGCCGCGGCAGGGAAGCTTGTTCCAATGCACTCACTCATAGAATCCATCTTCTTGGGAGAAAGCTTCCTTGTGCACTAGGGATTATTTTACACCAGGAAACTTTTTTCTAAACTATAGTGGGCATAAATATATTGGGAACAAACCACCAGTCATTAGGGTCCCTGAAGTCTGATCCAGGGTGACAATGTCAGTCTTTCCTGGGGTTTTCATTCTTATCTCTTTGCTTGGTTTGCTTCCCTGTCTGAGACCTCCAGGGACCCACTCATTTAAACTTTTTTAGTTTCTTTAACTTTATGAATAAAATTGTCTCTTTTGTTTCTTGTATCCCCTCGTCCATTTCTCCTACCAGACCTACTATTTATGTAGAACATCTTGGGAAACACTTCTCATGTTCTTATGTAATACCTGAAAGAATTTGATGTGATTGAAACCATGTATTCTTCAAGGTTTGGTATGGCTCACCTGGCCACTTAAGGGAGGTATTTTATAGTTTGTGTTGCTTAACTTGTCATTTGTTTTCATTATTAATAATCCTGACACTCTTTTATGGATAGACTCATTCAGCTGTATGGTTTTAATATCTGTAAATATTTCCTGTATAGATATTTTACATTCTGCCTTTGACAATTCTAGGACTGACATGTAGAAGGCTTTACACATGCATTTTACTGAGTCACTTGATGTTACCCCCGGTGAGATTTGATTGGTTGTGATCTCTATACAGTGGGTTTTCATCTACCTAATCTTGGTTATAACTCTGGATACTGTCAGCAAGAAAAGGAACTTACTTGATCTGTATTTGGTGACAGTTTATTGGATCTTGGCTAAGTTGCTCAGTGGAAGTTTGGGCTTCTACCTTGAGGAACTGCTCTTATTTTGTGATTCTTGTAACAATATCATTATGCCTTCAGTTCAACCACAGCTTTAGTGGTAACTTTCTGCATATTATACACTGGTTCTCCTTCAGTTAAATATATTTGAAAGAAATAATTGGAAACATTCCCAGCAATGCTCTTTAAAAGTGTGTTTTGTGAAGGATCCTGTTGTTTTCTTGAAAATGAAGTTTTTAAGGTATGCAACCAAAGAAAGTAAAAGTTCTTTTTATTTTTTAACTAGAATTTTTTCTATGAATAAAGATTTTTAATCTCCAAAGAGCACGTACAGTAATCAGACAGCATGGGCAGAAGTAACAAGGTTGCAGGTTGTAATGTTAACGTACTCCTAATTATAGGACATATGAGTATATGAATTTTTTCATCAATACTACAAGTTCTTTTTCAAAATATGATACAGGACTTTAGGCCTGGCTGGCCTCAAACTTAATATACCTCTACTTCCTAAGTGCTGGCATTACTTGCATGAACAACCATGAGCAGTTTGTGAGTACTTGGAATCAAACTCAGAGCTTTATACATTTCCAGCTGAGCTACATCCTCTGCCCTGCCAGTTTTTCCTAAATTTCTGTCCTAAAACTCCTCTAGAGGACATGACATTAATACATCAATGGCTTAGTCACCACTCTCACTTAAAAGTCTAACAAAAAAAAACAAATTTAATATGTTAGACGACAACTTTAGCTTCTCTGCTTCTAGTATACTGCCTATGCTTGGCCTCTTGATTTTTATTAAATCACTGGGAAGTCTAGTTTTAATTTTCAACCTGACATGACCTACAATCACATAGGAAGAGAGTCTCAATAAGGGATTAACTTGATCAGGTTGGCCAATGGGCACACCTATGAGAGACTTTCTTAATTGGGTTAAATAAGTTGGGAAGACCTACCCAGAGTGTAGGCTGTACCATTTCATAGGCTGTGCCCTGAACTGTATGTAAGTAGAGAAAGACGGCTAAGTTTAAGCATGATGCACTTATTTCTCTGCTCTTGACTCTAGGTGTGATGGGACTAACTACCCCATGCTCCTATCACAGTGATTTCCCTGCAATGATGGACTGTAACTTAGAATTATAAGCTAGAATAAAATCTTTATCTGAGAAGGAGTTTTTGCCAGGATATTTTACTACAGTAACAAAAATGAAACTTAGATACACACACACACACACACACACACACACACACACACACACACATCATTCATAAGATTACACAGGAGAAACATCCAGCTTCATCTGTGAAGTTTCTCTTTTCATTACCTCTCATTCTTTTCTGTAGACTCCATCATTCACTTTTTGGACAAATCTTTTAACTCTATTTCCAATGCCTCCTCATTTCTGGGGTTAAAAGAATAATTATAACAATCTATTGTCTAATATAAATCACAGCAATTAATTTTGCTCTTGAAATCAGGCCAAGTTCTTCAAGCACAGGATGGGAGAAATAGCCAATAAACACTGGTGATAATCAGTATCGAAATGGTAAATCCAAGATACAATTCAGAGCACACTGAGGGCAAATCTTGAAGAAAATAAAGAGCTGGCTTCTCCCTTTTGATTCTGCATGATCTTGACAAGATGCTTATATTAGTAAAAGTCAGGAACATCAAATGACAAAGAAGACAAAGTCACTTAAGGGAAGTGGTGGAAGCTTTCAATCCAAATGACTGGATATTTAGGTGCATGGGAGCTCATGCTTGTGTGGTATCCTAGTTAGCTCTAAATGTCAATTTGACACAGCCTATAATCATATAAGTAGGGAGTATCAAATGAGGGATTTCTCAAATCAGATTGGTTGGTGGAAATCTGTGTGGAGTTGTCTTGATTGTTAATTGATTTAGAAAGACTCAGCCCTCTGTGGGTGGTACCATCCCTCAAACTGTGGTCTTGGCTGTATATGAAAGGCAGCTCATCAGGAGCATCCTGTAGTTCCTACTGCACATCCTTGGCTGGGAATGAGTTCTCTGGCTAGAGGTAATTCTTCATGGAATAGCAGGCAGGCCTGCTTTTGAGTTTCTGCTTGTGTTGCTCCATTGACTTCCTCAGTGATGGACAGTGACCTGTAAGCTGAAATAAACCCCTTTCCTCCTCTCTGTTGCTTTTGGTCAGAGTGCTTTATCGCAGGAACAGAAAGGAAACCGGAGCACCTGGCAGCATGTTACTGACTGAGCTGTCACCCCAGCTTTGACTGGTTTAAATCTTAGTTGTGCCCCTGGCTATCTGCATTTTCCCAAGAAGCCTATAAAACATGTTTTAGCCTCAGGTACATCACTTATAAAATAAAAACAGAATAGTGGTTTTTATATCACTGTCACCATCTCTGCATGGTGAATGCATGAGAAGGCAAAGAACGCTCCTTCTTGGTCTGCCCTTGGAAGGATCATGTGGATGTGCATAGCCTCCTCCCTCTTTCTCCAAGTGTAGTTTTTACTGCACATGTGCACCTCTGTTATAATGGCTAATGTTGACTGTCAACCTGACAGGTCTACAATTGCCTTGTAGATGTAGACAAGCCTCTAAACAGACCTGGGAGGGATTATCTAGATTGTTAATGAGGTGGGGGGATCCACTTGAGCTGTGAATAGTACCATCCAATTGTAACCAGCCTGATGTAAATGAATATATTTTAATGGAACACTTTAATTATGAGACTATCAAAACAAAGAACTCTAAGATATTATAATTCCACAGAGCTCCAAGTCCCTAGAATCTCAGGTTGGGAGCAAAAAGCTCAGGACCTGATAGAGTAGCAACTCCTCTCTCTGTAACAGCCTTACAGAGACAACAGCACATCAGTGGTAAGCAGGACAGCATGCCGACTGGGATTGCTTGAATGTTCATGACCTCAGCCATCTAGTTAAACTTTAATCTCACTTCGGATCCCTGAATGTGAACTAGAAGAGATCATTGGATGTTCACTCTCCTTTCCAATGTTTGTACAGTGAGTAAATCTCCTTTTCCTTCTTTTTCTATGAATTTGGCTATTCTGACTGGCTTATTGGGGGACAGGTGGCTGAACCTGGTTTCTTAGGGCACATACTGTGATCTTGAGTTTGGTAGTACAGAGGGCTGAGGACCTAGAATGGATAAACACAGGAGAAAGTAAGCTGCACACAGGATCCATCAGTGTCTCTTCCTGACTATGAATGAAGCATGACTGTTGCCACGCCTTCCCTCCATGATAGACAGCACCCTCAGCCTAGAGACACAATAAACCTTTCCTTCCTGCATCTCTTTCCTGCCAGGAATTTTGTCACCGCAGCAATAAAGTGATTAAGATGGTATGTACACATGTCTTTGTCTTTCTATTTACCCAGTGTTTTGTTGCCTTTAAATAGCAGAAAGGGGGTGATGTCTCCAAAAGACACTTGTTTTTGTAGCTGAGAAATACTGACAGTTTTATCTTTAGAGTACTCTGCTCCCTAAGCTTGATGTGTAGGTATCTTCTGGGTCTTACATGTAATTATTGGTCTTAAAGGTTCTGGGTATTTTTTCTAGTAACAAAGACAGAGAATGCCTTAGAGTCCCCAAAAATATCATGCTAAATTTAATATGCAGCCAATCCCACCCTCTTTTTTAACTTTCCAAGATTTATGGCACAGGTGAAATTAACTTGAGAAGTAGCAGAGTGTTTCTGACTGGCTCTTCTCAAGGACTCTGACCTTGACACTCAACTCTGTGATTAAATGTCTGATCTGAATAATGAGCCTTCCAAGAAGCCTTCAGAAGGGCTGGGCACTAACAGGACACAGCTTTCAACTTCCCTCACAGGGTACTCTGGCTATCAAGGTGACATCTTCAGGGCAGCACAAGTCACTGGTACTAAACAGTTACGAGGGAAGTATGGCCACAAACCTGTCACCTGGTCAGAGGACAGTCGGAGGGGGTCCTTGGTGTGCTAGCACCAAACTGTTGTGCTATTCCTGCCTCACCTCCCCTGTGAGCTCCTTTGTGTGAGGTGAAAGGTGAGTTCACTTGGTGGTTATCCCTCAGAGAAGCTCTGTGTGTCTCAAGAAGAGCCTTAAGAGATCAAACATTCATCCTAGTCTATTGGTCTTGAAAACCCTAACAAGGCGTTGACAGCTTATTTTATCCAGGGAGAGGAAAAAAAAAAAAAAAGATTGTGTTTGTGGAGCAGAAGGCCTAGTTGCCGTATATAATGGATGAGTCCATTTCTGTCAGTAGTGAGGGAACAGACATGGCTCCACACTGTCAACCTCCGCAGCCTCAGAAGTTTCTTTAGTTTCTAAGAGACCACCACTCACAGCAAACTGGAATTCGTGATCATGAAAGGAATTTCGGGACTTCCCAGCAGGATGAGGTAGAGTTCAATTTGGAAATTTTATTAAAGATGCAGAGAGGGTCACTAGTGAGGATGTTGTGGTCACATTGAGAGACTCCTGAGCAAGACCACCACCACAGAGCCCATATTCAATGCAAAACACAAAGGTGTTTATTGATAACAAGCAAGTCCGGGCTTGGTCTGTGTCCAACATCCCACACAGTGGATGGAGGAGGATGGCCCTGAGCTTTCAGGGTGAGGGGTTTTTAAAGGGAAAAAACCACAGGCAGGGTGGTACAAGCCTTAGCATCATATGATAAGGTGAGGGTGTGTAACCTTTGAATTTACTGGTTAGGGGTTACAGTTATCAATTTTGGGCAGGCCTGGACAAGTCCCAGGCTCTGTTCTTGAGCTGCCATGGGGGCTGGCTGACCTCACACATTCACATTGACCCCTGTATGCAGCTCTAAGTTGGTGAGGGCTCCCAGACAGTAAACAACTGGCTGAACCTTGAGCAGTCAGAGTACATGCAGAAAGGGAGCTACTGCAAGGACTAAGTCTTTTGTTCATGGTCCTCCCAGAAACTGCTTGCTTAAGTTTCAGGAAAATGAAATTGAGGCCTGATCTCTGACAGAAGACTGAGCATCCTGTTATGGCATCTGCTTGGTCCTTTCAAGGAGAGCAAGTATGTCTGAGAGTCTGGCCTCCTATGAGTGAAGCACACTGCCCATGTTCTTGTGGTGACTGACAGAGAACCTCTCTGGATTTTTAGGGACCCTACATCTCCTCTACTTTTTCACATCTTCTATAATTGAGATTACAAGTTGGCTGAAGAAATTAATGAGACTGCAATGCAATAAGATAAATACCAGGAACCAGTAGGGTTGGGCAAGGGCTTTGACATGCCTTTCATTGTAAATGGAGCTCCTGGGGAGGGTCCTAGGAAACTCTTGGCTTATAGCTTCAACAGAACGGTCTCAGCAGTTGGGTTTTTCTTGGGATTTATTCGATTTTGATTTGTAAACCTTTGTGGGAGGGTGCAGATCTTCTGGAGCTGGAGCTAGAGGCCGTTGTGAGTGAACCAAGGTAGGTGCTGGGAAGGGAACTTTGCTGAGCCACCTCTCTAGCCCCATCAGCACTTGTTATTTGGGCTGCAATTCTTGTTTCACTTCCGTTGAGGGGCTTCAGTCAGACTCTAAGCAGGGGACTCCTCTCCCTGCTTGTGTCCCCGATCTCTCCCTTGTCTCTTATCTTGTATTCCTACATTTAGTGAGTGAGTGCCTGATTTATCTAGAAAAAGCGAAGACAGAGGTGACATCAGAGGGAACTGTCCTTATAAAGTGATAATCAACTGGGGTCAGGGAGAGGGCTGCGGTCTCCTTCAGAGTTGTTAACATCTGGCCATGAGCAGTGTGTCTTTCACTAGGACTCAATTTCTCCTTCACCTTGACCATGCTCAGGCAGTTTAGCATGCCTCCCTTGACTGGGTTCATTTGTGGAAACCCAAAGAACAGCAACATTGAAGGCAACAGTTTTGGAAGCCCAGATGTGGAGCAATTTTCACCATCACACCCAGCTCTCTTTGAGCCTGGCGGCATCCTTTGCTGGGATGTGTCTTCCCATGGTTACAGCATTATTAGGGACAGAGCCTGGGCCCTGACATCTCCTCAACAAGCTCTGCATATTCAAAAACTGCATTAAACAAGTAATGGTGAAAATCAAAGGAGATCTACTCACTATGACCACACCAGGAAGAAACAGAAACTAGTCCAGTGGCCCTTCCCTTAGCAGGTCACCTCCTGGATCTTAATGTGACATTTCATTTTAAATAGTGGACCCAGAAGGATGCATAGCTGAGCAGTCCTTGTCAAGGTGTGGTCCCAACCCATCACCTTTTGTTTCCTCAGCTCCAGTTTCTCCTGGTCTGCCAAGTTCTCCCTGTCTCATATCAAGCTAGCAACCTTTTCCTTCTCTCAGCATGAGATTGATGGGGAAATTCCAGCTCCTGTGGTCCACTGTTTCTGTAGTCTGATTAGCCAAAGGGAGGGGTACTTGTGTTCCTTCAAAATACTTTCATTCCAGCCAGATTGTCCCATGTTGGTGGCTCTGAGGTGGTTACTGGATGTGTTTTGGAGGCTTTTAGCTTTTTTTTTTTATGTGTTTTGTCTTTGTTGTTTGTTTTCCTGCGGTACATATAAGTGTCATTCTCTAGCAATTTCTGAAATTGTTTGTAATACTTTATACCCCTTCAATAATTTGTTTGCAGCTTAAACTGCTTCTTTGTTTTGTATTTCTATTATTCCCACTCACTGAAAACATTCTGCATGTATGTAGACACACTTACAACTATTTCTATATGTGTATATAATTCCGCATAACATGTTAAATGTATAAAGATGCAGACTGAGAATGTAGCCCATTTGGTAGCATGCTTTGCTAGTATGCACAATGCCCTGGGTTTGATTTCTAGTATCACATGGCGGTATGTGGTATGTACCTGTAATCCCAGCATCAGAAGTTCAATACACTGTCTGAAATATATATATATATATATATATATATATATACATATATATATATATATATATATATAGAGAGAGAGAGAGAGAGAGAGAGAGAGAAAGAGATGCTATAAAGCTAAAACAGACGGACTATTTGGAATATAAAGTTAACAAATGTAAAACTTTGATTTCTCGACATGGCAGAAGTTCACATGTTTGTACAGCAAGTGAATGAAGGAGTAAATGAATGAACCTTTTAAATTGCATTTCTCAAAGTTTACAGCTTCTATTAACCTTTTCATCAATTGATTGAAGCAGACTCAAGACAAATTCTCACATGAACTGTCTACTTGTATTTTAAACAGCTGTATGTGTGTCTGCTTGCAGATCGCCTAAATATGCAAATACTTGCTTTGCTAACTCTGACTTGCAAAGTCATTCAGATGGCACACAATGCCTGGGGGAAAGCTAAGGTTGTCCTCCTTGACACCAAAATCCTCTAAAGACTCTTCTTCCTGTCACTGAGGGGCAACAGAAATCTCAAGGCCAAATCATAGATTACATCCCTTGTGTCTATGAGGTGGGATGCTGCCAGTGTGGCTGCAAGGGAGAAAAGGATAGGGCTCTGTTCAATGATTCATCATGCCTTTTATGAAGCTGCTCAGTGCCATGGTCATAATTCAGAGATTTGGGGACACACAGGGATGCTCAGCAACTCACTGGCTTTTCTTGTATGAACATTATGTCTTCAAAACATGCTAAGCAGAAGCTTGAGTGGCACTGCAGCCTGCTGGCTAGTGGTGGGACAGGACCCATGGCAGGCTGTCACGATGCCAAGCACAGATGCTGAGTGAATCTTGCCTACATCCCATCCTTAAGAAGATATCTATCAGCTGGTTTCCCAGTCAGTTGGCATCAACTCAGGGGGACATTATGCTACTTCTGAAGAGTAGAAAAAACTGGCAAGGATGAGCTCTCGAGAAAAATTCATAGTTCACTCTAAAGATAAAAGGGATAGAGCTGGAGAGATATCTCAGTGGGTGAAATACTTCTATTGCAAGCATGAAAACCTGAGTTCAAATGCCTGTCATGCACATTTAAACCTGTGCATGGCAACAAGCACCTGTACCCCTAATACTTGGGAAGTGTGGAAGTAGAACGATCCCTAGGGCTCTTTGGCTAACATCCAAGACCAATCACTGAGCTCCAAAATCAGTGAGTGACTCAAAATATGTCGTGGAGAGATATAGAGAGATGGAGAACGATAGTTTATGTCTTTTATTTTTTACCTCTGGCATCCATAGTCATGTGCACATAAACACATGTGCACACCTGCACTAACCAAAATAAAAAAAGTAGCTGGTCTGTATCAGTAGTAGTAGGAGGAGTATACCTAAGGATGTAGCTTTTGACAGTCCGACCTGTTGTGTCAGCATAGTGCCTGGGATCCAACTCATTGTCAGGCATAATGGCTGCATCTGTCCTTCCTTTCAGTCTGGCCATTCCTTCAGGATTGAGACGCTGTTTAATTTTTTCATGTAAATTTGAATGCATTTCAGACAAATCTCTTCAACAGTAGAACTCATTCTGCAAAAATAATTTCCCAGTGTCAGTTATCCTAAAAAGGGGGTAGTTTAAAACACACACACACATACATCTATACTTTGCCTATTTATCACACCCTATAATTATGTTTGTAGATGATTGCCTGTGTATTTTCTCACTTTAAAATGGAAATTAACATCTGATGATTGGGGATGATTTAATTTGCCCAAGGAAAAGAGCTCCGCCTGACTTCTGGCACAGATATTGTGTCACGGTTTTAGGTTCTTGGTTTAGAGAATTATGGAATGTTAGGACCACTTGTTTACATCCAGGGTTGACTTCAGACATGTGTGCATGCGTGTGTGTGTGTGTGTGTGTGTGTGTGTGTGTGTGTGTGTGTGTGTGTTCATGTAGGAGCATGTGCCTGTACCTGAGTGTGGAGGCCTGAGGTAAACAATGGGTGCTGTCCTTAGGACATATCTGTATTTTATTTTTGTTGTTGTTGTAATTTCTCTTTTTGTTTCTTTTGAGTCAGAGGCTCCTTGGTTGGCTGAAGTGTCTGATTAGGCTAGCTGGTTGACTGGTGAGATTCAGAGATCCTCCTGTCTCTGACTCCCCTGAACTAGGATCACAAGCACACCCTCCCATACCCATCTTTTCACATGGCAGCTGGAATGGCACTGGGGTCCCCATGCTTGCACAGTAAGCACTTTGCCCACGGAGCCATCTCTTCAGCTTCACAACATCCTATTGTATAGTCATTTAAAGCAACCAGGTAAACAGAGTCTGCAGGGTCTACTTTGACCAAACACTTTCTTCAGTGTTCTTTAGCCAAATATGAGTGACAACTAGAAACGGCACTGGAGGCCAGAACCAATTTAGACGAACAACTAAAGTCAGTATTGCTTTGAACATAGGGAATCCTGAGTCTTAAGTTGCCTAAAGTCACATCTTTTTATTCCCCCCTTTTTATTAAGAAATTTTTTCATTCATTTTACATACCAATCAAAGATCCCCTTCTTCCCTTCTCCTACCTCCAGTCTCCCCCTCCTAACACAAACCTCACTCCCACCCACAAGAAGGCAAGGCCTCCCATGGGGAGGCACATCCAAGCCCTTCCCCCTGCCTCAAGACTGCACAAGGTGTCCCATCATAGGTAGTGGACTTAAAAAAGCCCAATCATGCACCAGAGATGGATTCTGACCCTACTGCCAGGGGACCTCCCAAGCAGATCAAACTACACAATTATCCAACCATGCAGAGGACCTAGTCCAGTCCTATGTAGGCTCCACAGCTATTTATCCAACTTTTATGAGTTCCCTCTAGTTTGGTTTCGTCATCCCTGCATGTTTCCCCATTATGATCCTGATGCACTTGCTCATAGAATCCCACTTTTTTCTCTTTGACTGGATTCCTGGCTCTCTGTCTGGTGATTGGCTGTGGATCTCTTCATCTGCTCCCAACAGTAATTGGAGAAAAGCTCTGTGGTGACAGAGTATTCACCAGTCTGATCTCTGGGGCAAGTCAGTTCAGTTCAGGCACCCTCTCCACTATTGTTAATAGTCCAGGATGGGGTTATCCTTGGGAATTCCAGGCTACTTCCCTAACACTGGGTTAATCCCTATTCCCATGATATCTCTCTCAATCATGGTATCTCTTTCATTGCTTCCCCTCTCCCTCCCTGTTCCAGCTCAACCATCCCATTCCCTTATGTTCTTATCCCCTATCCCCTACCCTCCATTGTCCACACCTCATCCCCAGTTTACTCATGGAGATCTCATCTATTTCCCCTTTCCAGGATCCCTCTTTGGATCTTCCCTGTTAGTTAGCTTCTCTGGAATTGTGGATTGTTGCCTGATTATCCTTTGCTTTATATCTAGTATTCACTTATAAGTGGGTACATATCATGTTTGTCTTTCTGAGTCTGAGTTACCTCACTTTGGATGATATTTTCTAGTTCCATTGATTTGCCTGCAAATTTCATGATGTCATTGGTTTTTTCTGCTGAGTAGTACTCTGTTGTGTATATGTACACATTTTATTAATGCATTCTTCAGTTGAGGGGCATCTAGGTTATTTCTAGGTTCTGGTTATTATGAATAATGCTTCTGTGAATAAATTGAGCAAGTGTCCTTGTGGTATGATTGAGCATCCTTTGGGTATAGCTGGGTCTTGAGGTAGATTGATCTCCAATTTTCTGAGAAACTACCATACTGATTTAAGTGGTTGTACAAGTTTGCACTCCCACCAACAGTTGGGGAGTGTTCTCCTTACTCCATATCCTCTTCTACATAAACTGTCATCAATGTTTTTTTTTTTTTTTTTTTTTTGGTTTTTTCGAGACAGGGTTTCTCTGTGTAGCTTTGCGCCTTTTCCTGGAACTCACTTGGTAGCCCAGGCTGGCCTCGAACTCACAGAGATCCGCCTGGCTCTGCCTCCCGAGTGCTGGGATTAAAGGCGTGCGCCACCACCGCCCGGCTCGTCATCAATGTTTTTTATCTTAACCATCTGACAGGAGTAAGATAGTATCTCAGAGTCACTTTGATTTGCATTTCCCTTATGACTTTGGGTGTTGAGCAATTACTTAAATATCTTTCAGCCATTTGAGATTCTTCTGTTGAGAATTCTCTGTTTAGTTCTGCATCTCATTTGTTAAATTGGATTATTTGGTATTTTGATTTCCAGTTTCTTGACTTCTTTATATATTTTTGAGATTAGCCCTCTGTCAGATGTGGGGTTGGTAGAAATCTTTTCCCATTCTGTAGGCTGTTGTTTTGTCTTATTTACTATGTCATTTGCCTTACAGAAACTTCTAAGTTTCAGGAGGTCTCATTTATTAATTGTTGCTCTCAGTGTCTGTGCTACTAGTATTATATTTAGGCCATGGTCCTGTGCCAATGCATTCAAGACTATTTCCTGCTTTCTCTTCTATCAGGTTCAGTGTAACTGGTTTTATAGTAAGGTCTTCGATCTACTTGGTAAAGTCACATCTTCTGATGGTAGGACCGTCTAATAACTTGGTCCAGGGAGCTTACAGATCTATTGATTCTTAATTCTCAGCAACATTGTTGGGCAGCTCACAAACATGTGTAACCCTCCAGTTCCAGAGGATCCAATGCTTTCTTCTAGAGTCCATGGATGTCTGCACATATAGATAAATACATATAATTAATAACAATGAACTGTTATTAAAAATTGATATTTTCAATTATATTATGCTTAATTATATATTCCCTTTTAAATTTGCATATTAAAATTTAGAATTTATTGGAGCCAGTGAGACGGTTCAGAGGGTAAGGGTTTTGCTGCCAACTCAGATAATCAGATTTTGATCTTTAGAACCCACACATAGTAAAAGAAGAAGACAACCCCAGTAAGTTGTCCTCTGACCTCTGTGGAGAAACACCCCCAACACACACACAAAATATATACAAATAAGTAAGTAAAAGTTAGAATTAAAGTTACTCAGTATCACTAACTTTTGCTATCCTCAATGCATCTAGCACATATTTAACACATTTATAGACTAACAATTCAGTTTCAAACTCTCATAATCACACATTCAACAATGTTGTAAAAGGACAAATGAATGAATATCTTCTCTAAATTCTTCTAGGGCCATTCACTATAGAACAAAGTCTAAAATGCTGGCTCCTTTCTCTGCTGACAGGTTTGATGTCCTGTCCTGATTCCTGTATTATTGAAAGCAGTAGGTGTATCCCATGCTATGAGTTCAATGTCACATAAAAATTAGGCTCCAGTACAGATTTTCTTTCTATTTCCCAGTTGAATGTCATACCCCAGTGCTTCTTATATTCACCTTCTTCCATCCATCAGTTACTTTTCCAGTTATTATGATCATATACTTGACAAGAAGAAACTTAAGGGCTGAGGTTTATGGTTTGGGATGATCATAGCAGAGAAGTCATGGCAGCAGTGGGGTGAGACAGTTGGGTCACACTGCATCTGTAGTCGTGAAGCAGAGAGAGGATACTGGTGATCAGATGGCTGTGTCTTTTCCCTTTTTTATTTAGTGTGGGGCCCCCAGCTCCTGGGATGTGGGCACCCACATACATCTCTGTCTTACATCTTCAGCCAGTCATCTCTGGGAACATCCTCACAGCCATACCACATATGCCTCACGATTGCACTGTTTCTTAGTCCAATCAAATTGATCACATCAATCATCACACATATTTTTTCAATCTCTTTACTTTTCACTCTTGCTTTTTGCTTTCTCTACTTGTGTAATTTCCTCAGACTTTAGACTTTCCCTTACTCTTCCTTCAAGTGCATGAAGAGCTTCACTTTGCTGGGTCTTTGGCCATTTTAAAATCTCTCCCAGACACCAAATATCTCTTCACATTCTTTCCACCAATCTTTCAAATTTCTAATACAGTTCAGATCTTACACAAGTAGTTAGACTTTTCTCTTGTAGCCCAGATCATTAACATTGTCTAGCATAAGTCTTCTTCCTCACATACTTGAAGCTTCCATCCTTGGACCAATGCTGAGTTCCCTTCTGTGGGAGTAGCTGTATCACTTTCTCCTGGGTACCAAAATGAATGAGTCATTTTCTCTGCCTTCAAGTACCTAACACATTAGCACAGTGGTACATGTGGAAGAAGAACATTGAGAGAAACATTTGAACATTTAAACCACCAGCACTGTCAGAGAAGTGTCTGGAAATCCAAGACTTTATCCATCAGATGGACCATGTGTTTCTAGGTTCTTGCTGTCTTATTCAAGGAACTGAAGTAAGAAAAAGGTTTCAGAGTAGCAAAGAAACTTTATACAAAAGCAACCTGTTGTGGATATTGTTCTGTATAAATAAAACACTGATTGGCCAGTGGCCAGGCAGGAAGTATAAGTGGGACAAAGAGAGAGGAGAACTATGGGAAGTGGAAGGCTGAGTCAGGGAGACACTGCCAGCCGCCTCCATGACAAGCAGCATGTGAAGATGCCTGCAAGCCACAAGTCATGTGGCAAGGTATAGATTTATAGAAATGGGTTAATTTAAGATATAACAACAGTTAGCAAGAAAGCCTGCCATGGCCATACAGTTTGTAAATAATATAAACTTCTGTGTGTTTATTTTATTGGTGGGCTGTCGGACTCTGGGGGCTTGGCAGGACCTGGAGAGAAAACTCCAGCTATAGCAACCTGAAAATATAGATCAGAAATATTCTATCAAGAGTAGCTGCAAGCCACATGACTTAGGACCTCTTTTTATTGCGTTCAAGAGAAGGATGATATTGGTTGCTATGGGATGTATAACTGATGGTTCTCAGTTTTAATTGACAGGCTTGGATTTTTTCAGTCTTCACTTCACCTGATTTTAGTCATGAATCATAGGTATATGATGGTAAATGGGGGCTTTCCTTCAAAGTTCACTCAGAGAACATACTCATTCTAAAACAATCAAGGTCAGATTACTTAATTGCCTGTTATCTCCTAGTTACATTACAGGATATCTTTAAATTAAAGCACCATAGGGCTGTTAAGGAGGAACAATTTCCTCCATTGATTGAAGTGGAATATGTGTGCTTCCTGATGGAGGTGGGGTCTTAGGTTGATAAGCACATTGTTAGGAAAAGAGTATGTGTGCATAGGATGTGCAAACAGGGTTCTAGCTTGCCAAGTGCATTGTTAGAACAGGGATGTACATATAGTGCAAACACTGGAGTCCCACATTGTTAAACTACTTTTTACACTTGTTTTGGAGGTAAAAGATAACTGATTGCAATATATATATACTGCAAAGGTTCCATAAAAATCCAGTGACTAAGTGAATGATGAATTTACATATGATCTTAGTGTTCTATTTCTACTACATTACTTAAAATGTGAGTTTATATTCACATTTTATTGCCAGAGTTCTGGAACTCAAACCTCTGATGGGGGTCCAAAGACCAGGTCCAGCCATGTTGTTCCTTGAGAGTCAATGGGAAGGCAGTATGATGGAAACTGCAGGAAGAACTTTAATCAGTGTGCCTATACAGAGAAGGAACAGAGAAGCGAGTGTCCTGTACCTTTTCTTCAGAATAGTGACAGGAGCTTCAATATTACACAGGAGGACAAGAGCAGATAGTAAGAAATAAGCAGATTGTGGCTGACTTGATCAAATTCTTGTAGGGTTGATCAGGATCACAAGTCTGTGTTGCTGAGAAGTCACAGAAACTCTCCTTGCTTTAAGGGGTATTTTTTTTAAATGATTAATTTGTATTCTCTCTGTGTGTATGTTTGGGTGTGTGTCTATGTGTGTGTGGATATGTGTGGTCAGTGCAGTGCTGACAGAGGCCAGAAAAGGGTGTTGTGGAATAATCTTTTTGTACACAGTGAAGATGTGCCACTCAGATTGGTTTAATAAAAAAATAAATGGCCAGTAACTAGGCAGGATTTTTGGGGTAGAGAGAACATTGGGAAGAGGAAGGGAGGAGTCACCATGAGAGGTAGAGGAAACAGGTCATGTAGGAGATGAGGTAACAAGTCACAAGCCATGTGTCAGCACATAGATTAATAGAAATGGGTTAATTTAAGTTCTAAGAGCTAGCTAAAAACAAGCCTAAGCTATTGGCTGAGCTTTCATAGTTAATAAAAAGTCTCCATGTTGTGATTTGGGAGCAGGTTGGTGGGACAGAGATAGACTCCTTACAGGAGGGTGTCAGATTTCTTGGAACTAAAGTTACAGGCTGTTGTCAGCTTTCCAACATGGGTGCTGGAAACCAAACTCCAGTTATCTGCAATAGCAGTGTGTACTATTAACTATGAAGCCATCTCTCCAGTCCAAAGGGATTTTCCTGTTCCATTCTGAGCTGCTTGTTCCCACTTGGGAGTGGCCTTACTCTCCACCATAAATATAAGCCTGGAGAGACAAGGGTTAGGCACAGAGTACAGTTTCAAAGCAGCTCCTGTTTTAATTTCTACCATATTGCTGCACTGATCTCCATATTCTGCATCTTTTTATCCATCCGTTCATCACCTCAGCTCAGCTGTGATCAATCCCACCAAACCAACCATCACCTTTGAAAGATCCTGAGCCCTATTCAATAAGCCCCAAACTTCACACTCCAGGGCTCTCTACTGAGACCCCAATCGACATCTCATGACTCTTCTGCACACAGTGTCTGGAGCAGTCAGTTTCCTCTCCAGCCGTCTCCTAAGATCACATATCCCTTCTGCAGAGATTGCAAAGCTCCCTTAAGAAACTAACAAAACAGAGTAATAGACCACTATGATGGTTAATAGTGACAACATACAGGAACTAGAACATCCTAGGAGCTAAGTAAGCATCTGGACATGTCTATTATTGATTATCTAAATTAATCTAGCCTCTGGGTGTGCTGGTGAGGAGTTACAGTGATTGAGTTGAGGTGAGAAGACATACTCAACTCTGATCAGCACCTTTCTATGGGATGTAGTCACAGACTGAATAAAAAAGACAATGAACTGAGCACAACACTGAGCTCTCTGCCTCCTGACTATGGATGCAATGTAAGCAGCTTCCTCAAGCTTCTGCCACAGTGCATCCCTCCACTGTGCTGGGGAAGCTGAGGAAGTACCTTTGAACTGTGAGCTAAAGTCAATCTTCACTCCCTTGAGTTATTTTTTCAGGCATTTTGTCAGAGCAATAAGACACATAACTAATACAACCTTAATATGAAGGAGCAGTGTATTCCAGGACATAGTTCACAAATCCAAGGAACAGGATATGACTGGAATGAGCAAGCAATGAAGCAGGACATCAAAATGCCAGCAAAAGGCATTCTTTGTTTGCTCAACTTATGAGGAATGGTCAGGTCTGCAAGTCTGAACACGAACTCCTCAAGACATTTTCAGCACTTTTCACTTCTTGTTCTTTTTTTAATTTTATTTTCAAAATGCTGCAAAAAGGTATTTTTCCTTTTCATATTTGTAGCTCCACTTCCTCCATCTGAAAGAGCAGAGGCAGCATGAAATCACAAATATAATAGAGGAACAATATGTCAACTGCTTTCAGGCATGCCAGAAATCCTTCGAATTGAAATCAGGACTTAAGTGTTATCAGCCTTGATGGTTTGTTCTGCCTTAGTTTCTGCTTCATGGTTTTGCTCCCAGGAACCTTTTCATGCCATCCTCTGTGCCTTCACCTTTAAAACCACAGGCAACTGTGAAAGTAACTGCTCTGCACTGTGCCTAGAGAACTTTATTTGCAAATGCCTTTTTCAACATTCTCTCTCTCTCTCTCTCTCTCTCTCTCTCTCTCTCTCTCTCTCTCTCTCTCTCTGTGTGTGTGTGTGTGTGTGTGTGTGTGTGTGTGTGTGTGTGTGATGTATATAGAGAGATCATTCCATCATGTTGGTTCTGAAAATCAAACTCAGGTCATCATGCTTGATAACAAGCAGACTTGCTGATGAACCATCTTTCCAATCTTGGAATGTCAACCTATAATAATTCCCACATTTGCTGAATTTCGATAATAAAATCATGACATAGTCTGTTATCTATCCTTTCATTCTTCGTATGGTCCAATTCTATTAAAATTGTTGGGGAGGAGCTTTTCATATATTTTATAGATTCATGAATTCAATAAAGCCTTATAATAAGCATCTACATATGTGCACATTTATCCTAAACACATTCTTTTAAGAGATAATTTTTCAACAAACTGTTATGGAGTAGAGGGATGTACAAAATTAAGACTGGCTGTAGGTGGCCAGAATATGCTACCTTCAAACATGACTCTTTGGCAGAAGGTGTATTTTGAGCTGATTCTTTTGAGAAGGCAGACATGAGAGTAACTCTGGAAACAGAGCCCGCCACCCCCTGTAGAAGAAATTTGCACCCATAGAAGAAGCATCATTTGTAAGGGTTTCTCCCTCATAGTGCCAAGGGAAAGGGTGAATCTAAATTACTAGAGATTCAGCAATGGAAAATTAGTGGGCATAGACCAACAGCAGGACAAATCTCATCTGTGCTCCACATTATGTCTGTCATCATTTTCCCTTTCTCTTGGCTTTGAACTTCTACAAGGCTGCATATACATGTTTTATTTATTACTCCTGTTCCCATCTGATTGTGACTTATCACTACTGAGATGAAAGATGTCTCTATCCTTGGAAAGTTTGGTAATTAACTTAGTTGAAATAAATCTATAATGACTTTAAAGAACATAATTTACTTCTACATGTCCTTGTCTCTTCCCTTAAGGGTTAATTTAGAGGACAGAACAACGACCTAGCTAGAAGACCAACCCTAGCAGGCAGGCTCAGTTTAAGATAAAGTGCTTTTCCTTCTCAGAATCCCCACCACCTGCTGCAGTCACTAGGATCTGCCATAGGGTACAGCTGCATCTTATCCTCCTTTCTGGGCCCTAAATAAGAAGGACATATGACTTAGGATTTTATTGCTGAGAAGAGACCCTATGAAAAAAGAGTGTTCTATAAAGTAAAACATTTAGTTATGACTGGCTTACAGGTTCAGAGGTTTAGTTCATTATCATGATGGTAAGCACAGCAGCTCACAGGCAGACATGATGCCGGAGAACGAGACAAGACTTCCATATCTGTATCAACACACAGAAGGAGGAAAGAATGAGTCACTGGACCTAGCTTGAGCTTCTGAAACCTCAAAGCCTACCACCAGTGACACACTTCCTCCACCAAGGCCACCCCTCCTAATGTCACTCCTTAAGCATTTAAATATATAAGCCTATGGGGGCCAATCTTATTCAAACCACCACAACATACCTATTTCTTTTTTTCTGTCTTTTTCTTTTAAATGCTAGCCAGAGCTTAACTGTGCTTTTAAATTCCCTGACTAACTGATGGCTAACTTTCGTTGTCAACTTTACTGCATCTGGAATCAAAGACCCAAGCTGTACCTTGAGGATTAGATTAGATTATTGGAAGCAGGAAGATACACCCTGAATCTCGGTCATATCTTCTGGTGGCAGCCCCAATCAAAGAACAAGGAAGAAATTTATATAAGAAATTACATAAATGAAATATAATTGCTTTTAGTCTGCTTGCTCTTTCTCTTGCTTAACTGTCCTATTGCTGCAGCATCCTCCTCTGCTAATAAAACCAGCTTCTCTGGATTTCCATCATAGACAAAGCCAGTTCTCCAGGACTCTGGTACCAGACTAGAATAGCTGAGACACCCTGCTGTGGAATAATCCTTTTGTACAGTATAAAGATTTGTCACTGTAATTGGTTTAATAATAGCTGACTGGCCTGTAGCCAGGCAGGAAGTATAGGTGGGACAACCAAACTAAGGATGCTGGGATGAAAAAGGGTAGAGTTGGAGAAGTTGCCAGACAGACCCACAGGGAGTAGGAGATGAATGTGCCATGCTAATAAAGGTACTGCCATATGGCAGTGCATAAATAAGGAATATGTAATAATTTAAAATGTAAGAGCTAGTAATTAATAAGCCCAAGCTATTGGTCAAACATTTACAATTAATATTTAGTCTCAATGCCAATTATTTGGGAATTGGCAGGTGTGAAAGAAAAGTCCAGCTACAACATCCAGCCTCAAGGACTGAACAACTACAGGATTCCTGGCTTTTCAATCATGAGATAGCTTCATTTATAAGTCATTCTAGTAAATCCCACATATAAATTCACTCTCCTCGATTCTGCTTGCTTAGCAAACCCTGATTAACACACTTTCTTGAGGTTTCTTTCTTCTTCTAAGGCTACCCTTCTTCCACTGACACTGTCTGCTACTAACTTCCAAGTTTCTCTTTTCTGTTCTTCTCCTCTAGGCAGCTTCAAGACTTACAGCTTGCTGCCAGGGGTTTTCCCTTTAAACTCTACTGAGTTGCTTTCAAACTTCTGTTTGAGCCCATTTGTTTCCATTCTTATATTCTTGTGTTAATGAGATAAAGAGTCCCAAGAGGAGACAACAACTTTCCAGGTATCAAATGATAGCTCTGCTGGGACTCCTCCAAGATTTTCTGTGATATTTCTTTGTTGCCTTTTAATTTTTTAATGATCTGAGAAAATGAACCTGTTCTGTTACTATAGTTGTGAAAGTCAGAGTCTTGGCTTTAGCAGAGGTAACAAGCCAGGCTTGATGTACACTAAATGACATCAAGATTAGCAGGACAGAAAGAAAGCATGCTGGATTATCACAAGCATGAAGGTGTCATGGGAAAGTGAGTCCTCCTAGATACAATTAGACTTAGGAACTCCTATACCTTTCGTGTGAGTCAGTGAAGTTGGAGCTTTCTGTAATCACAGAGAAAAGTACTTTTGTTGCTAAGAGCACCAACAGATTGAAGCCAGCCACACCTCCCCAAAGAAAACCAATGAAAGAAACCAAATGAAAGTGAACTGAGTTTATTGGGCTGAGATACATAGGGAGGACACAACTGCTAACTGCCCTGCAATCTGAAAATGGAACAGAGCAAATTCTGTTACTGGAGCTGTGAAGGTCAGAGCCTCAGCTCTAGCAGTGCTAACAAGGCAGCTTGACAACCCATCCTCAGTAGACTAATTACAAAGTCATAGTGAAAAGCAGAAAGAAAAAGGAGATTTATTCAGTGTGAGTGTCAGACAGCTTGTCTCCAGAAGCGACTGACCAACAGGCCCCCAATAGGACATAAAGAACACTCAGTGACAGTCACTCCAGTTGGACCAAGTGCTGTGGGTCTACAATATACAATGTAAGGAGCAGTGGATGTTAATGATCTCCAACTGTGTCTACTCAGAATAACTTTGGGGTCCTGGTTAGGGGAGTATGCACACAATACTGCTATCCTTTCTCTATGCAGCTTTTCAACTTTAGAGGCACTTAAACCCCTATACATGTTCCTGCATCTTATACATCTATTTATAACAGGAAGAATTGTGGGTAAAAGAGGCTTCCAAGAAAAGCATGCCTCTTTTCTGGAAATGCCCATCTTGGAGAAAGCAAAGAGTAGATGGTGATGACTAGGAGAATATAAGTCCCTTACATGCCAGTTGAGACTGTTGGTCCTTTGCTTGGGCCTTTCTTTTTATTCTTCCTTGCCTGTTCTAACTAAACTCAGACTGTCTGAATTATTGTGTCCAGCCTGAATTCTTTTATTTTGTGAGCATAAAAATCAAGACTGCTTCTGGGGTAGAGACAAGAGTGGTCACATTGGGAAGAGGAACAAAGAGGTCCAGTTAGCTGCCAAGTCCATCTTCAAGGACCTAAAGTGAAGTTGAGGATTAAATAGAGGGAAGGGGCATGCACCCTACAGCTAAACTGTACCCTAGGGATGTCTGGACCTGCCCATCACTAGTCTCAGCTGCAGCCCTCCAGCAACATGGTCTTACAAGTTGCAGATCTTTCAACATTAAACACGTTCCTCCCATTGGCCAAACTCCTGGGGCCTGTCTTTCCTCCTTCTGGCATAAGATTCCTGGTGAAATTCTAATTTTTTAGATTGTCTCGATAGTCTGATAGCTCAAGGGAGTAATGAAACTCTCTCTTTAACACAGCTTCCTTCCTGCCAGGACAGCTATACTTTAATATGGTTTGCACAATTGAACATCATCCTAGTCTAGTCACAGTGTTATTGGGGCTAAGGAAACCACCATGCTTGGATGGAGGTTAGTTTACTATAGTGTAGGATATTTATCTATCACATCTATGATTCTGGAATTTGAGATAAACTTGGGGAATGAACAGATTAGAAAGAGGAATGTGGAGTCCAGTAGGATAACTATAATATTTTAGGAGGGATGAGAGAAAACAAAGAAGAGATAATTGTTGTGCACAATATCATATTCACTGTGGTGAGGCATGCATTTCAAGCTTTCCTGAGAGTTAATCTTCCCTGAGAGTAGCAGACAAGACACCCTTCCTCCTGATGATGGAGAAAGAAGCAAGAAAGGGTAGGAAGGTATGTAAAAGGTTAGAGACATTGGTTCAGAGACTACATTAACTTGATTTATTTCAAAGTTCTCAGCATTTCCAAGCATCATAATTTGAGACTCCATTTCCTGAGATCTAAGGTCACAAGTATTTCATCATCATTATCTGGAGTGGTCAGTGTCTCATTCACTATTCTATTGTTATAAAGAGACATCAGGACCAAGGCACCTCTCATAATAGAAAACACTTGTTTTGGAGCTTGCTTACATTTTCAGAGATGACTTCATTATCATCATGGTAGGAAACATGGAAGTAGACAGGCAGCTGCTGTGGATATCATTCTATATAAATAAAACACTGATGGCCAATGACCAGGCAGAAAGTAGGTGGCCAGGCAGGAAGTAGGTGGGACAAGGAGAGAGGAGAATTCTGGGAAGTGGAAGGCTGAGGGAGAGACACTGCAGCCACTGCCAGGACAAGCAACATGTGAAGACGCCGGTAAGCCACCAGCCACGTGGCAAGGTATAGATTTATAGAAATGGGTTAATTTAAGATATAAGAACAGTTAGCAAGAAGCCTGCCACGGCCATACAGTTTATAAGTGATATAAGCGTCTGAGTGATTATTTTATAAGTGGATTGTGGGACTGCGGGGCTTGGGGAACCTGGAGAGAAGCCCTCCAGCAACAGGCAGCCTTGCTGATGGAGGAGTAGCTGAGAACTACATTCTTATCCACAGGCAGCAGGAAGAGAAAATGACTCTGGACATGGTATAGGCTTTTGAACCTTCCAACCTCCCCCATTCCAACCCTCCTAGCCCCCACCAACCCCAAGTGACACATTTCCTCCAAAAACACCACATCTCCTAATCCTTTTAATCCTTTCAAGTAGTGTCACTCCCTGGAGTCTAAGCATTCAAATATATGAGCCTATGGGGGTCCATTCTTCCTGCCTTCCTGAGTGAACCAAACAGTGTATTTGAAATGTGCCTTGAATTATGGCTTACTTTTGTTCAATGACTATCAGAGTTCATAAAAACATTCTACATTGATGTACTATTTATGGCAACTTGAATCCATGGTCTTGAGCTATGGTCATGCATAGTTTGGTAAGAGTAAATGATCTCTTGTTCTCTTTGATGTGAGAACTCTGTTTAGCATCAACAACTTTGACATCAGAATGTGGAATCCCAAAGATGAGCCACTTTTCACAGAAGGATGTTAGATCATGGTTCTAACCCTTCAAGACACTGGTTACTCTTAGGAACCAGATACTTTCACTTGTAAAAAAAAAAAAAAAAGCCCACAGTCTTCTGCAGTTCTTTCCCCTGGGACAGAGAATTAAGTTACTGCTTATATTGAGGGTTTTAAAGTTCCTGATTTATGGTTCTATCCAGTACCATGCTTTTCTATGCTCTTCAACTCATGGACTATCCCATACTAAATCATGTGCTGAGGAACTTCCTGTCACCCTTGACAAATTCTTAAGTTTTTGGCAGGCATTTTTACTGTTCAAGGAATTTCTTTGCAATCTCCTCTGGGCCTTCCTTCATCATCGTGTCCATGCTGGTTTTCTCTTAATGAAGTGTTCCTCCCCTCCATGTTCTAGAGGGAAACCTCTCCTTACTTTTATAGTGTGCTGTTTCTGACCTATTGTACTGTTCTTTTTGAATGCTCTCCCACCTCAAGGCCCAGTTGTGGTCTGGAGACCTTTCCTCCTAATCAAGTTAATTCCTGAACCTGCATGCTGTGTTAGCATGGCTATTTTTCTGTTTAACAGGGGAGTCAACAGTCTCTGTCATGCACCTTCACCAGCCTTTGGTGCCCTCACTAGTGTTTGACCAGCAGTTCTGTTAGTTTACCTGAGGCTGGCTGATGCACATCTTCTTATTTGATTTGGAGCACTTCTCAGGTATTTGGTCAGGAGTTCATATCTAATTCTGCATTTTTCTATGTCCTCTCTCACTTCTAGCCACTTTGCTTCATTGAGAAATTCTATGAATGCATAGAATTATGGACATAATAAAAGCATTGAAGAGAAAAGTCATGATCCCGAGGCTGGCAAGAGGGCTCAGTATGTAAAAGGCTGACAACCTGAGTTCGATCCCCCAAACCCATGTGGTAAAGGAGAAGAAGGAACAAAAGCCAGCAAGTAGCCCCCTGACCTTCACTGTTGTGGAATATTAGTTTAAGATATGTTACATTTGTTTAGGCTGTGGAATATTTGTTTAATGATTCAAAGATGTATTGCATTCTTTTATGTTGCATTTGTTTAACTCTGAAGGTGTGTTACTTTGTCTGTCTAAAACACCTGATGGTCTAATAAAGAACTGAATCTCTAAGAGTGAGGCAGGAGAAAGGATAGGCAGGGCAGGCAGGCAGAGAGAATAAACAGAAGGAGATATCTGGGAGGAAAGGAAGGCTTCCGGGGGCCAGCCATCCAGCTACATAGCAAGCCATGGGGAAAGAAGTAAAAGAAGGTATACAGAAATACAGGAAGATAAAAGCCCAGAGGCAAAAGGTAGATGGGATAATTTAAGATAAGAAAAGCTAGCA
Source organism: Peromyscus leucopus (assembly GCF_004664715.2). Taxonomy (NCBI): domain Eukaryota; kingdom Metazoa; phylum Chordata; class Mammalia; order Rodentia; family Cricetidae; genus Peromyscus; species Peromyscus leucopus. The sequence goes on along the minus strand of NC_051076.1, from coordinate 76,357,163 downwards.
ATTACCATCTCTAAGGAGTGGATGGGGCGGTTTGTTGGGGGGAAGTTAGGGGGTGAACAGGAGGAGGAAGGTGAGGGAGGGAGATCTATGGTTGGTATGTAAAATGGAAAAAAAGAAAGAAAAGCTGGCAAGAGACAAACCAAGCTAAGGCCGTGCATTTATAATTAAGAATAAGCCTTGGTGTGTGATTTATTTGGGAGCTAGGTGATGGAGCCCCAATAGAGTAAAGATCAAAAACAACCAACTACACTTCATACACTTCCTCTACATAAATATATAATGCATAATAAATCAAGTTTTTTTGTTTTGTTTTGTTTTTTTAAGAAGGGCTGTTCCCTCTAGTCCAGTAGGGTGAACTCTTGAAGTTATTCAGTGGCATCTCCAGTCACATTACACCAAATATGTCCCACTCTTGGGTGGTAAGGAAATTAATTACCTCAGTTGAGAGACAGACATAAGGGACAAACACCTAGTGTCTCACTCGCTTATGTTCCTGTAAACATGCAAGATAAAATTTAGACATGTGAAAAAGACCCTGGGGTAACACCTGAGAGCTACTGCCATGAGCAGTGTGTAACTGATCTAGAGGGGCAAACCCTGGCTAGTACTGGAAGTTTGGGTTCTCAGAACACAGGTGCTGCCAGCCAAAAGGGGAAACAGGAATTCAAGGAAGGAAGAAGCATTTAGAGAAAAAAAAGTCACCCCCAGAGAGCCCTGACTGGTTTTGCATATGAAAATTATGAATTTTAACTTGTAAGTAAGTACTAAAAGCAGAAGAATGTTTGATGTTCCCAAGTGTGTCTTCTTGCTGTCATTTTGCATACTGAACTAGAAGAATGGGCAATGCAGGCAAAGATAATAAATGGGCAGCCTGCCTATGCTGGTGGCTCAATGCACAAATGATACAAGTATAAATTTATTGCAAAAGATAATCCCAAGTTTGCCTTCCATAGCCAAAGATGCTCCCAGTAGTTCTAGATCTGAGATCTACCCTTTAGTAGAGCATCAACTATTATCCTCCAAAACATTTTCTGGACATCCTTTGACAAATGGGGTAGGAGAGTATATGAACTGTTTCCACTAAAGGAAACATTAGACATTATTATGGAGATTTTTAAAATGGTAACCAAATGCTCATAATTGGTCACAGGGCCTTACTACACAGAGTTCCTACTGTAGGGAGAAACAAACAAACAAGGCCTAAAACCTGGTGATTTGTCAATTAAAAAAGATACAACAGTCAAGCTCCATGGCAGTGACAGGTTAACGTCCTGTCACCGAACTCCCAACCCTGTCATACACTTCTGTTAGCTGTCCTCACCCTTAGGACCTGCTTTAATTTGTCATCTTTCTAAATAATTTAAAGAGAATCTGACAGCTGTTTTTCACATATTTTCCTCAATTATAAAAACTTGCTGATATTGATTTTACCAAAACTATATATGAGAATAGAGATGGCATTTCACCCATTTATCAGATTTTGTTTTTCTTAACTGAAAAACACTTGACTCAATTCCCTCTGTTGAAATGATTGAATTTTTCCATTACGTTTATAAAATTTCTCATTGTCCTATACGTATTTTATGTTTTACATTTTTAGTTTTAATGAATAAAATTTAATTTAATTCTTTCAAAATGAACAGTAAGAACCAATAGCTCCCCAAATCAGAAGTAACTAATCATATAAAGTTGTACCTATAAAATCAGACTAACCAATAGGAAATTGAAATTTAAGCAATAATAAAGTATTTCAAAAACCCTTCACATTGAAATGTTAATCACAGATGTTGCCATTCCCAGGGCTTTGTCCTTTGCAGCTTCTCACGCACACCAGGGCTCAGATAGCCTCATTATGGCCTCATGTCTTATCTAGTACCTTCACTAAGCAGCTCTCCTGTCTTAGAAAAGTCTCAGGGTAGTGTGAGACAAGAGGATGGGCTTCCTGCCCAAGGAAACTTGACTGATTGCCTTACAGCCATCCTGACTAGGACCTTCACTAAACTCCTAGGTCCTGAAAGCCCCAAGCCACACTCACCTTGTAGTAAGGACTCATCTCTAATCAGAACCAATCTCATTTAAAGGTCTACAAAGATAAGGGATTGCATGTTGTATTCATTACTTTTCAGTTGCTGTGATAAATGAACCTTAAGGAAAAAAGAGTTTATTTTGCTTTATGATTTCCGGAGGACAAGGGGCCATAGAGTCATCTGAGAAGCATGGCAGCAAACAGCAAGAGCCGAAGCTGAGAGGCCATGATTTCAACTGCAAATATGAAGCAGAGACTAAACCAAGAAATGGAGTGAGGCTGCAAACTGTCATAACCTGCCCTGGGGACAAACTAATTCCATGGAGATTGAACCACCTTCCCAAACAGTGCCATCAGGTGGGGACCAAAAGGTCAAATGCCTAAGTCTATGAGGGCCATTTCTGGTTTAGATGACTACATGGACCTATAATACAATATGCATTTATCTAACTTCAATAAACCCATTGTATTTTAATCTCAAAATAGATTAGAAGTCCAAAGTCAAATCCACTCTGTTTTAAGATAAGGTAATTTCTGTTAAGTCTCAAACCCTGGAACAAATGGTTGAGGTGCCTACTTAACAGACCAAAGCAGACCTGGCAGCCAGGTTCTCCCAGCATCCCTCAGTCCTTACCTGTTACAGAGTATGGTTAGGATACACTGACCTGTACCCCTGCCCAAACTCTCCAGTCCAGAGGCTGGGCTGTCCTTCCCCAAGAAGCTCTTCCACATATAATCCAGACATTTTAGTTAGCCACCCTTTCTTACCTTTGGCCTCCTGGCTGCTGCACCTGGTTTCCCTCTCTCCCTTCCCCTCCCCCTCTCCTTTCATGGCTCAGGGTCATGACCACCATGGACTCTCCCAGATGTGTCTGCCTCTGGCTATGCTTTCCATTTTATCTGCAATAAATTTTCTCCTCTACCCTACCTAGAAACTGTCATGCCCTTTCCTTTTAATTTCTTTTTTTTTTTAAATTCATCTACACCCCAGACTTTTATTGGTAATAAATAAGTGATAAGGAGTGACACAATCTTCTCTGACTACTTCCTGTTGACATTGGGGTATCACTGTTGGGGACCCAAAAAGATGCTGGAATGTTGGCCAAGTCTAGGCTGTTTGACTCAGTGTCCAGGACCATCTGGGGCTAGCCACTTTGAAGCTGTCTAGGATGTAGATTTTGAAGGAATGTCTGTATTTGGAGAGTTGCTGGAACAGTGTGCACTTGCTTTGGAATCTGCTGAAACAGATAGACTACTGAAAGAGATAAATTCAAGGGGGTTAGGGAAAATTTTTACCCTGGATGTACATTTGAAACATCCAGGGCCATGGTCCTGGCTGTTGTGGGAGGAGAATCCCAAGACCAGGGGAGAGGGGAGAGATATCCTACCCTCAGGAATAAGTAGAGCACTCAAGTGGGGAAAACCGGCTGTTGATTGATAGTACTTATCTGGAGTCCATTTGAACTGTGAGAAGTGGATTCAAGTAAATTCCCTAAAGCTTACAAGAATGTTTGATATGTGTGTGTGTGTGTGTGTGTGTGTGTGTGTGTGTGTGTGTATGTGTGTGTGTGTGTGTGTGTATTTATGTATGATATATATCACATACATAAAACGTATATGTGTGTGTGTGTTTTAGTTTTACTAACATTACCACTGTTTATCCTCTCTACTGCAATGCACATTGTAGAAAAGGCAGTAGATGCACATCTTTGAGTCATAGTAGAAGCTTAAGGACTCAAAATAATTCTGGGTTAAAAACATTAACACTCAGGCTTGAGAGATGGCTCAGAGGTTAAGAGCACTGGCTTTTCTTCCAGAAGACCTGAGTTCAATTCCCAGCACCCACATGGTGGCTCACAACCATCCATATGAGATCTGATGCCTTCTTCTGGCCTGCAGACATACATGCAGGCAGACCACTGTATACATAATGAATAAATAAATCTTTAAAAATAAACATTAACACTCTTTTCACAGGGCTGTATATATAGATTGGACAGTGAGAAGCACTTTTATGTCTATACTTAGAAAATAAGCTGAAGAAATTTAAAATCTTAAGCTTGTGACTATTATAATAGTAGTCAGTGCTTTACTATAGTTAGATTAATATCTTATCAGGACTCCACTGATTAATGTTAAAATTGAATTTTTGAAATCGTGATATAACAATAACATAGTTCCAGTGGCATGTCAGAGGAGCTGCAGGTGGCAATTGAAATTCAGGTGTCAGCCCACCAGGAGGAAAATCCCTGATGAGTAAATCTCAAGCAGACAAGACCCCAAGACCACAGACTCCAGAATGTCTTTTGCTTCTGCTGTGCCTTTACATGTTTGCCACTGCCATCTTTCTCTGGTATGTGGCATAGTGTGAGTGACTGTGTGGTGATCCCCACTGCCTGTAATATGGTGAGTTTATCTCAGGGAATCTCAGTTCTACTGGTTATTTTTACCTGTGGATTATTATGAAGATGATTTCTTCCTAAGCTGTACTGTCTAATTGATAATAATTATGTTACCTTAAATAGTTTTGAAGACAAAAAAATGTAAAACAAGGAACTGTCACACAGTTAGAACACGTGAGTTTCTACTCAGGAACCCTACAGACTGTATCTTAAATTAATGATTAAAAAATACAAATGAGTCCCTGTAGCCCAGCTAGTCTAAATTCTTCTAATCTTAATACTGGGAGATATGTTCACAGGTTTCAGAGTGCATCATAGCTGAAACAAAGCTTTGAAAATAACTTAGACTAAGATGTTTTTGTTAATTAGCTTTGAGGTGAAAAACCCAAGACAATCTAAAGTTTCAGAAATCACATAGTTAAGTGAGGAAAGCCTTAAGGTCGGGGGACAAGAACAAAGCAGCCCAATTATCATTAGCTAATATGCCTTTCATGGCTGATGACCAAAGGTGATGGTTAATTCCTTATACCCATTTCTACTACACTCAATCTCCTGATTAAAAACAAAACAAAACAAAAAACTATTGATGAGTGGGTATGTACCCTAAAGATTTAAAGTAGAGCTTATTGTTTTTCATGTATAAAATATTAGATTTTTTATTCCTTAAAAGATTATCTTTCAAGATAAGTAATACAATGATTAGTCCTTTTTTTGTAACTGCAAAATGCAGCCTGGCAGTAAAAGAACTGACTAAGAAAAATAACTTGCTTGCTTATACTCTGTTAATCTATATAACAAGTTGCTTGGATATGAATGTACATGGTTCTTGGGATAATTTGTTTTTCACCCATAATATGTAAAATCATGTAAGGGATATGGAAAACATGCTGTTTTTCACTTGTGTTCATTGTAATTATTCACTTGAAAAACAGAATGTAACCACATTGTAATTTTTATATTGTCTGAAAGATTTTGCTGGGATATATAAGCTATAAGGGAGAAAATAAAGATAGAGTTAAAATGAGTTAGAAGGAAAACTTCAAGAATGAGAGAGTAGAAGGAAAAGATCAAGAATGAGATAAGGAAATCACCAGGAAAATAAAGAATAGAGAATGCAAAAGAGGAGTAAAGAAAGGGTTTGAAGGAAACCATCAAGAGAGTGTGTGAGTCTTTTTCCTTAACCCCCTCAGATAAAGAAATCATACTATGCTCTGACTCTATGGATTCCCATGAGCCCATGCGCTGCCGCTCCTGGAGCCTGGTCCCCCAGGCAGTGGGAGCATAGAAAGGGAAAGAAATCTGAAACATTTTTCATTTTTACATATGTCTTAAATCATTTTCCTATACCTTTACAAATTGCATTTACACGATCTAAAACACTTTCTTAGACCTTTATAACTTGCATTTACATATCTTAAAACACTTTTTAGACTCTTACAATTTACTTAAGCTTTCGTATCCTCACACTTTATAATTTCTTAATTATAACTCACTATAAAATTAAAATATAAATTACATACTTACAACCTACAGTAGCTAAGAGTATATACATTACCATTCTAAAAATGGGGAATGAAGGCATTATAATAAGAATATTTTAGGCCAAAACAAGACTAAAACCTAAAAGGGAAAATAACAAATCCTGTAGCTTCATGTCCAGTGTCAAAAGACATGACTCTGCCCCTCCAGATACCCTGGTTGACACACAGCTTTCTCTCAAGGTGGTTCCACTTCCTGTGAAGAGCTCGACTTGCCAGTCATCTCCTAGTTTGTCTTGTGTGCTTCATCTTCTCAGCTTCATGCAATGGCCTCTTAGAAATGCTGGCCTCTCAGAACCCTCTTCTCCCATTGAGTAAAGCTCTGCTACACCCTTCCAGGGCTCAGTAGTTCTCTGAAACCAAGGAGGAGGAATCTACAAAACTGTGTCTTCCCTCTTTCACGTCTCCCCAGTCAGTACAGGTGTAACAGCCAATTTGAGATGGACCTTGAGCCCCTTGAATTATATTTGGAGCAGCTTTTGAATGTTGTTTTCTTGTAGCAGAAAACTCCTTAGGCCTTTTCCTTTCAGGGTTGAAAAGGTTAGGTGGGTGGGGTCTTTCCCTGAAGGTATTCTCCGCATTGTTCCAGTGCTTAATTATGCTAATCTCCTTAACAAGCAGAGTCTCTTTCAGCACACACCTTGGCTGTAACACTAAGGGTTCTTTTATTCTCCAAACTATTACACTTTGTATTTCTTTCTGCCTGACTTGCTCTTTTTCATTATGGGCATGCATAACAGAAATCAGTAAGAACCATTGCACTGATTCAATACTATGCAGCCTTGAAAATTCCTACACCAAAGCATAATTGGTACAGTACTTTTAAATTTAGCCTCAGGCAAGTTCTTAGGGCAAGAAAAGGAGGCAGCCATATTATTTACCCAATTGCTAATGTGTTCCCTCTGAACCCTCTTGAACCAGGCTTCTACAACCCACATTACTCTTACTCTCCTGTGCTCCTATTAGAACACCCCACTAACCTCTGCTTAAAGCATTCACCAACTTTGCTCCCAAAGTTCCAAATTCTTCCACATCCTTCCAAAAACAACATGGACAGATTATTCAGGGTAAAACCCCCATCCTTCTTAGTCTCTGTTGCTGTGATATAACACCGTGACAAAAATCAGTCTTAGAGAAGAAAGTTTATTTTCACTTACAGTTTTGGGAAATACTGGTAGCAAGTGAAAGTGGGAAATAAGGTAGCAAGAGGCAGGTGCAGTATCAGGACTGGGATGTTGAGAGATCACATCTTTATTTCTTTCACTGCAAATGCAAAACATAGAACTAACTGGAAATTGGGTGATGCTATGAACTCCCAAAGCCTATGACTAATGATTTCCTTCCTCCAACAAGTCTGCACCACCTCCTGAAACAGTAGCACCACCTGGAGAATAAGTGTGCAAATTCCCAAGCCAATGAGAAATCATTTAAACCATCGCATCCTTCCTGCTAAAAAGCTACAACTTTAATTTATTAGCTTAAGATACCATTAGCTTTCATCAAACCAGAAGTTAGAAATATTGTCAGATAGTATCTAAAACTTAGCCTTTTCTCCAGTTTACTATAACTAACCTAATTGATGTTCCTATCAAGATATTAAAAATATCTTGGTTTGTGACTTTCTTTTCCTCTATGGTTATAAAATTTATGTATAAATTTCTACATTAGAACATGAGATTCTGGGAAACCTGAGTTGATATGAGCCAAGGTCATTCATGTTCCAGTCAGAACAAATGATATCAATCTCTTTTGAGAGCTGTGTTTGTATCAACATTTGACAAAAAGAGTTCCAGAATCAGCTAAGTAAATAAATAAAGAAATAAAAAGAAAGAAAGAAAAGAAGAGAAAAAGACCAAATACCCACACTGTCTTATTAGTCAAAGATTTGCTTTTGTACAATGAATATTCAAGGTACAGTCTAGGAGTGCATCCACTTGCCCTGCATAGTCAGAAGTAGATATTGCCAACAATTTCTCACATCTTCACAAAGACCCCAGAGCTTGTAAGACTGAGAGAGTGCAGACAATTCCATATATTTGCTAAGAATATATATCTGGGAGGCAGTTTGTACTCAACCTTTAAGACATCAGTGTTTCTCAGAGAATTTATGCGGATGCATTAAAAAGCATCTACATAAATATCCCTTCATGATAGCTGGACTTAACCAAAATAATAGATACTAGTAAATCTGAATGTGCATCAATGAAATTGTGTTTAAATAATTCAGAATACATCTGTCTTACTCTGTTTTGTATGGCTTTTATGAAATGCCATAGCCCAAGTAATTCATAAAGAACAGACCTTTATGACAGTTCTAAAGACTGAGAATTCAAGGATCAAGGCCTTGACATATGGCTTCTTGTGAGATCATTTTGTTGTGTTCTTAGAAGAAATAAAGAAGTCAAGAGGGGGAGTTTGAGAGTGGAGAACAGAGAACCTATATCGTATCCATGGCCCTCTATTGAGAGGCATTTATCTGATCATGGGGGTTGATGGAGTTTTGTACTGAAGACTGAATTTCTAAAATGGGAATTCAGGGAGAATTGTTCCAACTAAAGCACCCAGAACAATCTGATCTTTGGACAATAGTTGCCAAGATTTCCTTCATGTCTCATGAATGCCCAGTAAGAAAAATGATGAGCCAATCACCATGGCTATGTTACACTCATCTGAGCAGAGGCAGGGCCAAGAGCATGACCCAGACTTTTGTGTGTGTTGGAGGTTGCATGTCAGTGTTTGGGGGAGGGAGGACACACACTAGTGTGTGAGTATGTAAGTGAAGGCTAGAGGACAACTTTGAGTGTCATACCTTTGAGCCAGGGTCTCTCATGGGCCTGGAGCTTCACTAAACTGGATAAATTAGCATTCTAGGGAGCTTCTAGGGATCTTCTACTTCCACCTCCCCTCCTTCCATTGCTGGAGTTAGGAATAAGAACCCATATGCCCGGATATTTGAGAGTTCCCGGGATCAAACTCAAGTCCTCCTACTTGCAAAGCAAGCACTTTCCCAGCTAAGGAATCTCTGCAGCCCTTGACTCAAGTGTTTTAATAAGATTTTCAAGACATGATTATTTTCAACACAGCTTGACTTCAAATTTTAACTGGCACACCTGGCTATCTGTGGCCCTTATTTGTATTCACCAAGATGCTCCTTTTCTGACTTTTGTTTAAAATTATTAAAGAGAAATTATTTCTCCCACCCTCACCAATCTGTTGGATTTCCATTCTTAAGTGAAAATTAGACCTACACTTCATCCTACACAAAACGAGTGCTGTGTTTGCACTATTCTTTTGTCTATGGTGGATTTATATAAAAAGTAAGCAAGATATTTTATGGTCCATGTTTAGTGATGTGCTTACACAATCAGAGACTTAGGAATCAACTTCATTATGCATTTAAGCAGTTCATAAAAGTTACGAGTCCAACGTATTTACCATTCCTTGTTGTTGTAAGCCTTTAACTACAATGACACTGTGAACAAAGAAATCATAATGTGAATATTCCAGAGGCTTCACACCAACACCCACTTCAATTATACATGAATTAGCAGAAATGAATTCACAGTTTTATTCCATGATGTAGTGGAGCTCAAGTATTTCATAAAGTGTAGCCGTGCAGCAAATTCTGAGCTCATTTTAGAATAATTACACATTGATGTTACTTGTGTAGTTAAAAGGAAATGTAGAAATTTCCCCATTGTAAGCAGTTTTTGAAGGCCCACTCTGTTCTCTAAAGTGAGCAATCTTTCATTCCAAAGGAAGCTGGTAGTTCCATCTTTCCTGCATTTCATCTTTCTCCTCTTATACCTCAATTAAAAACACTAATGCTTATTCAGACAAGTCTTAATTACAGGCCTGGAGCAAGCAAAGGAGCCTCCATGGATTTCCCAGGTAATTTGTTTAAATGATGCATTTACCTCAAGTTCCTCCTTCTAGGTCCTTTGAATAATTAAGTCTGAGCTAAAGGAAACTTAAAATCTATCCCTTACATGTCTTCATTTAACATGCTCACCAAAATTTGACATCTCATATCTCTTTTCCCAATCTTTTTCAGGATGCCCTTGGAAGGGGAGTGAGCTGACACTTGCAGCTTCTGATACACTAGATAGACTTTTAATTTAATTCAGAAAATATATTTCAGCTTTTAATTTTCATTTTGTTATTATATGTATATCTATATGCACATGTGTGAAGGTGCCTAGAGAGGCCAGAAGAGGGCGTCAGACCCCCTGAAGCTCAAGTCACAGGCTGTTGCAAGCTGTCTGACCTGAAGTATTAGGACTTGAACTCAGATTAATCCCTCTGCAAGAGCATCAAATGTTCTTAACCACTAAGACATCTTTCCTGGCACAGGTCAGAGATAAACTATTGTGCAGAATGTATTGAATTCCGATTACCTTGGATAATCAGGGGGTTCTGAAGTTATCAGTAGTCACCCCTACATGGAAAGTGAGGTCAGCAATAAGAATCTTAAGCAAGCTAACTGAAGTCATAACCAGACCATGACAAAGTGGGGTCTTTAATCCTAGCTTCTCAGAGTGTGAATTCTGACTCTATGACATACCAAGCTGACTGACAGCTTAGTGGGAAAAACTCTTCAGTCTATGCTCAAAGATACTCAACAGGAAAATCAGAGTTCACTTCACAAAACTTACACATTGTGCAAAAAGGTGTTAGAAAAACTAACAGGTGCAGTATTCTAATTCTGAGAAATAATAATCTAGGGTAATTTTACTGCAAACAAAACAACCCCTCCCCACTACCAAAAGGGGTAGCTAATGGGAAGCTGGTCAGTCCCCAAGCACTGCTCTCTGTTGTTGCTAAGACACAACAAAGAGATACATGGTATAAATTATTTGGACCTGTGAGACTGTGGTAGTTTGAATACAATTGGCCCCCATAATCTTAGGTAGTAGCACTATTAGGAGGTGTAGCTTTGTTGAAGTCAATATGGCCTTGTTAGAGGAAGTGTGTCAATGAGGGGCAGGTGTTGAGGTTTCCTATGGTCAGGATACCGCTCAGTGTCTCAGTTGACTTCCTGTTTCCTGCACGTCAAGATGTAACCAGCACCATGTCTGCCTGCATGCCGCCATGCTCCCAGTCATGATGATAATGGACTGAACCTCTGAAACTGTAAGCAAGCCACTTTAATTTAATGTTTTCCATATAAGATTTTCTGTGATCATGGTGTCTCTTCACAGCAATAAAAACCCTAACTGAGACAGAAACACAGCTTTACAAAGAGCGTTTTGATACATGAGACCATATCAAACACAAGAAAAAAAAGAACAAAAATTTATGTGATTGTGTTAAACAATTATTTATTGATAACCAGAACAGGTTCAAATCCATGTTGGGCCTTGACAATGAAACCTGGGGATAGCTGATTTCTCTCTCTTTACAGGGCTTGAGTCAGTAAGAGTTAGCCAAGGAAAATCAACATGTTCTTCACATTCGAGGGTACTATGACATTCACACCCAGAAGGGAGAATGCTATAGCCAAATATGTACTTGCTCACTCATGTAACCAAAGGGCCTATTGCCCCACACAAAATAGGCCATTAATATTTATTTACTAAAGAAAGAGGAACTGGGTTGTGTCTACGGAGGACACAGCACATAGATTTGGGGAAGGGAGGACCAGATTGTGTTTCAAGGGGACTAAAGAAAACTCAGAGAAATAAGTAGGGTTGGTTAGGTGGTGAAGAATAGCTATGAAGTGCCGGCAATAAAGAGTCTGGGCATCTTTAGTGGAACAGAACAGGCCCTCATGTCCATGAGTTGTAGTAATGGGGGCAAGTGCAAGGACTAAGACCAAGGAAGAATGCAGAGAAGCATTGCTCTGACATTGTGGTGTAATACGATCCATCACACTGGTCCATGTTGCAGAGCTTCAAAAGCCTTTGGAGTTCTGTGGGTGATAGGGCATGAGGAGTAGCTTTTGTTGTTTTTGTTAACAATCTCCTTTCAACCACCCCTGAGTTTAGGCCAGTGAAGAGACTCCTGGTGTGTTCTGGATAACTTTAGGACAGACTCGTTGTCAGAGGAAACAACCATGGTTCAGTGCATATAGTCTATTCTACCTCTCACCCCGTGATGACAGAACAGATGACTATCCAGGGTCGGTGACTGACTCAGTCATACTCTGCTGTGGGATGTTCTGTATGTCCTGTGGGAGCCCTTCTTGGGTTCCTCATGGCTTTACCCAGCAGGTCCGCATAGAGGATGATTAGGACCATGGGCCTGAGTGCAGGTGTCTGAGATGGTCTGCACTTGGCTGTACTGGGGGATGGTCTGTATGTCAAGTTGCTCTGATTGGTCAATAAATAAAACCTGATTGGTCGTGGCTAGGCAGGATGTATAGGCGGGACTAACAGAGAGGAGATATAAAAGAACAGGAAAGCAGAAGGCTGGGGCGGAGAGACACTGCAGCCGCCGCCATGACCAGCAGCATGTGAAGATGCCGGTAAGCCACCAGCCACGTGGCAAGGCATAGATTTATGGAAATGGATTAATTTAAGCTATAAGAGCAGTTAGCAAGAAGCCTGCCACGGCCATACAGTTTGTAAGCAATATAAGTCTCTGTGTTTACTTGGTTGGGTCTGAGCGGCTGTGGGACTGGAGGGTGACAGAGATTTGTCCTAACTGTGGGCAAGGCAGGAAAACTCTAGCAACAATACTCCCATGATGAAATACCTGTACCACACCCAGGCAACAAAAAGTGGCACTCCTTTTGGTGTAAACACTACACTGTTGCACGTGTGTGATATCTAGAAGTGTAGAAGGGCATTCTATCACCTCATGAATTTCTACTAGCTGCTTTTAGGTTTCCTCTTTTATAATAAGTACTATTGGAAGGCTGTCTTTTTTATTTCTATCAGCCATTCTAGATCTTCTCAAGGTGTAGATCATGGAATTCTCTTATGGATAATCAGCCAGCCAAATTTATGAACAAACCAGAAGTTGTAAGTGGGACCTAAAGTGAGGACAGTCTCAGAAGACTGAGCCCTTTGCCTCCAGGATTTGAAGATAACACTAGATAGATGGTGTCAGATTGAACTGTTAGACACCTACTTAATGCTGGTAAGCTGGAGAATTGGTTGTTGGTCTGGATAAAACCCACACATTTGTTGCCAGAAGTATCCAGTGAGGAGAAACAGAATAAGTACACTTTAAAATCGATATGGATAGCACCTTTTATAAATATCTACAGATGCAAATACTCCATAAATTGTTTTAAAGCCAAAAGAAGCTGAAGAGATGGCTCAGCAATTTCAAGTGATAACTTTTTTTGTGTGTGTGCTGAAATGTGATATTTTATTTATATGCTAATAAATAAAGTTTGCCTGGAGATCAGAGGTCAGTGAGCCATAAACAGAAGTCAAGCGGTGGTAGACCATGCTCTTAATCGGATCACATGGTAGTCAAAGTCTCTGTGTGGTCAAGGACACAGCCAAGTGTTTTGACATAAGCCTTTAATTCCAATACCAACCATAGAGATTTGGAGGTCTGTATAGACAGGCAGTGACAAGGAAGTGATGTGGATTGGCTTAGAGCCAATGAGAATACAGAACAAGAAGACAATAAAAGCTCAGTTTGGACAAGAAGAGGCTCTCTCTGTGGAAGCTACTGTGTGGCGGTAAGCTAAGGCTAGTTGTGGCTATTTGCTCTGATCTCTTTGACTATTACCTCTGTATTTTGCTCTGTGTTTCTTATTTACTAAGACTGGTTAGAAATTCATCTACAAACCTGTGACTCAAGCTCTAGGGAACCTGATGCCTCTAAGGCCACCCTTATACACAGTGCATACACACACACTAATAAAATTAAATCTTGAAAAATAAAGTTAAAAGAAGTAACTTATGAAAGGAATCTGAGACATTGTACAAGAGCCACCACAACTCTCAAATTTTGTACCAGCTATTTTCTCATTCTGGAATTTTCTAGGTAGATGTGGAGAAGATATATTATCTGCTTATTGTCAAAAAAAAATCTCTGAACATACACATACCCATGTTATACTGCTTTTTTCACACTCTGCTATGCTAGCTAAATCTCTAAACCACAAGTCAAGATTTGTCTTTCTATTTTCCCATCCTCACAGGCTGAAGTTTCTTCCAGAGAATGGCTATTTAACCAATCCTACTTTGCTGAAATCCTATCACTGTTCTTAAATCTAGTATTGTTCTTCCAGTAACCAGGGTTAACTTCTATGGGTTCTTGGGATTTGCTTACCACAAGAGATCTCTGCTCCTGAGTTCCATGAAATGCTACCCCATTGAACAGAAGCTCCTCATACATCAGATAATATAAATTACATAAACCACAAGTGAACTAACTTCCCACACTTAAATTATACCCTTTACAAAACTACCAACTGCCACCAGGAAGGTTAACGTCTTTAAAAAAAAAATCAATCAGTCCAGCAACAAATTTCTTGGTCTGGATATATCCATCCTAACATCCCACCATGCGTTTCCAAGTTTTCTTAATTTGAAACTAAAATGTTTTGGGCATCCTAAGACATAAAACAAGCATAAATAGTTCCTAAGCCAGCATTTATCTTACACTCCTTTAGATCTGGACTTCTTTGTCCTATCTAGATCATTACTATGAAGAGTTAACATGAAGCAATGGCAGCTCTGGTGTCTTAGTATCAATGTGTTCCTCCCTTTAGCTAACGTCACTGTCCTTGTTCCTTCCACAGTAGCTGACTTTGCTGGCTTAACTCTCAGATGATGATCTTCACAGTCTTATCTTTGGGACTGAAATCTCTTCATTCCCTTTATCCATCAAATTTTTTTTGGTACAGGCTTAGAGAAGCTTCAAGGCCACATTCTGGGCATCTGATAAAATAGTCTTCAATGACTATTACTTTTTGCTACATTTCCTTTAAGTGTCTTATAAATATTGAGGGTGTTGCTAGAGTGTTGGTTTAGTTATCTATATTTCTAAAATTTAGAGAGACACACACATCTTGCATATACTCACATAGCCCCTCAGGTCAAAGTCTGGCTTTGTAGTCATTCACTATCAATAAAGTTTACATTGCTTCTCCTAGGGCCAAAAGTTGTTTTGAAAGTATCTTCTAGTACCTATAACCATGGAGCAAAGATGTGAGGCCTGGACTCCAAAAATCAAGTACATCAGATATTCATCTCAGGACTTCAAATTTTATTAAGAAAGTGTTCCAGATTCTAGAATTCCAGAATTCTCTTCAATTCTTAGTCCTTTTGACATATCACAGGCAGTAAGAACGGCTTCTAGCACATAGTATACAGAAAAAAATAAATGCACAAAATGAAAAATGAGAAGCAATATGAACTGCAGACTGAGAGTTATGCATAAAAATGTTTACAGAGCATTAAGTACGCTGAAGATCATTAGAAATCAATGTCTTTGAAACATAACATTAGTCATGTAAGCTTCATAAGCATCTAGCTATACAAAAAACATGCAGCTAAAAATGTACATTTATGGAAATTAAATGACATCAGAAAATGGAACAGATACAATACAACCAAACAGAATAACATATGAAGGTACTTTATCTGCATTTAACCCCTGTAAATAAAAATTATGAAAACTATAAATATATTGGATACACTTTTCCAGAGACAGAAATCTGAATTCATGTCTCCTGCTTCTTCCAAGATTCCCTTGTAAAGGAGACTAACCAGAAGGAAACAACAGCACACAATGGAGCCTGTGGCCACACAGTGTGCTCACTGCTACCTGGGCTACCCTGAGATGGGAATTGCAATACAAAGTCCCAAACTAGGCTCTTTCCACTCAGTCATGTACCTTGGATAATGCTGGATTCACACAGCAACATCTTACATGTATGTGCGTATGCATTCATGATGTCCCTAGTTACTTTTCTATTGCTAAGTTGTCATGACCAAGGCAGCTTACAGAAAAAAGAGTTTATTTTGGAATTATAGTTTCAGAGGGTTAGAGTCTATAATCATCATGGCAGCAGGTAGGTATGCTTGGTGCTGGAGCAGTAACTAAGAGCTTACATAGCTAACTGGAAACAGCGTGAGCTTTTGAAACCTCAAAGCTCACTCCTACTGACACACCTCCTCCAACAAGACCACACCTCCTAATCTTTCCCAAACAGTTCCACCAACCGGAGACCAAGAACTTAATATATGAGCCTATGAAGGCTACTCTCATTCATTCAAACTACCACATGTGGCAATATGTATGCACATATGTATATGTGCAGGTATATGCGCAGGTGAGGTATATGTTCAGGTACTCACTTAGACATGTGCATAGGGAGGCCACATATAACAGTGAGTTTTAACTGTTAATTGGTACAATCTATAATCACTTGGGAAATGTCTCAGTAAGGATTGTTTGGCTCAGGTTGGCCTGTGTTCCTGTCTGTAGAGGATTGTCTACAATCAATTACTTTAATTGATATGGGAAGATTTAACAACTGTGGGTGGAACCATTTGGGGGCTTGAGTTATGAACTATAAAAGAGTAGGAGAAGTGGCCTAATTACTAGAGGCAGACATGTGTTTATTCTCCTTGCTCTTTACTATGCACATGATACTGCTAGAAGTTTTAAAGTACCTGCTGCCTTGACATCCCTGCTGTGATGGAACATAACCTGGAATTGTGAGATAGAATACACTCCAGTGCCTTTCATTGAGGTATTTCATCACAACAGCAGAAATTGAATTAGGACATTAAAAGTCAATAGTGTGTCTTTTCTCAATTATTTACCACCATGCTTTTTGTGACACTATCTTTTGAACATGGAGCTCACTGGTGTGGCTTCACTCACTGGTCAGTAAGGTCCAGGGATCCCCATCTCTGACTTGCCAGCATTGAGATGCCTGGTGCACATCACCACACCTGTATTTTGACCTGAGAGCTGGAGATCTGAACTCTAGTCCTCATGCTTGCATGGCAAACATTCTATCCACTGGCCCCTCTCTCTAGACCAGGAACATCTTTGCCTTATAAGGCTAAAGTAGGTACATATGGTAGTTCTGACCCTGTAACTCCTTGAGTCAACTGGAAAGATTTCATTTATAGGACTGCCATGGCTCATATGACCTAATAAGAATTGATGGATTAGAATGAAGGAAACCTACTTCTCCTGGACAGTGTGGCTGACACCCAATGAGACAGTTCATTTACATTCATTGATATAAAATAGCATCATCAAGTACAAAAGTAAAGACCAAGAAATAATCTGACCATTTTCTACCTGTTGTGCATTTAAGTATATGCCCTGTGTGACACACAGAAGGCACAACTATTTTTGAGAGCCTTAGAGACAATATGACCTGGATATGCTGTGGGATGTTCTGTATGTCCTGTGGGAGCTGGTTCTTGGGTTCCTTGTGGCTTTACCCAGCAGGTCCACATAGAGGTATGATTAGGACCACGGGTCTGAGTGCAGGTGTCTGAGATGGTCTGCACTTGGCTGTGCTGTATGTCTGTATGACAAGTTGCTCTGATTGGTCAATAAATAAAACACTGATTGGCCCGTGGCTAGGCAGGAAGTACAGGCGGGACTAATAAAGAGGAGAAAAGTAAGAACGGAAGGCAGAAGGAGTCACTGCCAGCTGCTGCCAGGACAAGAAGCACGAAAAGAAGCCAGCAAGCCACGAGCCGAATGGCAGGGTATAGATTTGTAGAAATGGATTAAGTTAACTATAAGAACAGTTAGCAAGAAGCCTGCCACGGCCATACAGTTTGTAAGCAATATAAGTCTCTGTGTTTACTTGGTTGGGTCTGAGCGGCTGTGGGACTGGCGGGTGACAAAGATTTGTCCTGACTGTGGGCAAGGCAGGAAAACTCTAGCTACATGGATATATGGTATGCATGCCTTATAATGCAATAATTTCATTATTAAGCAGTTACCTCAGAGAAATTCTCAAATACTTCACAAGGAGATGAGCAAAACAATCCTTTTTTCAAAATTTTGCTGCTGGGAGAGAAAAAGAGTAGTTATATTTTCAGTTCATTTATTTAAAAAAGACTAATGAATTAGATCTGCATATATCAACCTTGATACATTATGTGTATATATATATATATATATGTGTGTGTGTGTGTGTGTGTGTGTGTGTGTGTGTGTATTGTGAAGAATAAAGTACATGAAGCCACATATAGATGCACATCAGTAATAATTACTCTGAGGAGGGAAAAATCAAGACTGAATGAAAAATGGTCTTTAAACATACCCAAAACTTGTATTCCTTAAAAGCTGCAGTAAAGATGCTGAAATGTAGCTCTTCACAGTTGATAGCTTCTGGCTGGATGGGGGTCAAGGGACTCAGTTTTTTTAAGGGGCTAGCCACAGGGAATTTGATGATGCTACAATGAGTATATGGGCAACACTAATTTCACCTGGTGGATTTTGGGTGTGTGTGTGTGCAAGGGTGGGAGGGTGGAGCTTGGAAGAAAGGCAAGCAAGTGTGATTGGGGTGCACTGAATGAAATTCCCAAATAAATAATAAAAATATTATATTTAGGAAAAATAGCCTGAAATAGACAATGAAATATTCACTTTTTCTTTCTTCTTCTTCATCTCTTTATTTCTCCCCATTCTTTCTCTCTCTCCCCCCTTTTTCTTTCTTTTTCTTCTCTCTCTCTCTATCAATGTGCCTTTTTCCATCACTCTCTGTCATTCTCCAATCTCTGTCTCTTTTCCTTCCTTCTTTCTTCTTTTTTGCAGTGTTGGAGGTGGAGCCTAGACTCTTCCAAGGTGAGTGTTCTAGCACTGAGTTATATGGTGTTGAAGATTTGGATTACTTTTGCACAAATGTCTTCATTATAGTGAACATTTACATTTATTAGATTGAAATTATTCACAATGATGATAAGTTTAATAGAGTTTAGCTCAGGGCAAACTTACCATTGTTTGCTTATCATTAAATACCCACACAAAATATTAGCTTTGAAAGATTCCTGCTAGAATGTAAAGATCCCCAGTCTCTCCATTGCTCAGCATCTTGAAAGTCAATTGCTATGTTAGAAGTGATGTGGGTGTCAGGCTCCCCTGCCTCACAGTTTATTAGATTTCTTTAAACTATGAACAAACAAATGTGGTACAAGAGTCTTTCTCATCATGGGCAAATATTTCCTACCTTTCCCAGTATGCATGTTTTAGGTGGTGCAATCACAGCTTGGCTCAGAGAAACCTATTCATTATCATTGTGGTCCAGCAGCTCAGAATGGTGTCCTCTCCTGTTCTGCATGCTGAAAAGCCTTTCACTGGCACAAATCTGTTCCATCATTGCCTTTTTACATGTTTACCTACAGCACTTATTTCATCACTTAATCCCTCACTTCTCCATTATTATTCTATAAGTATTTCATGTCATGCCTTGGTATGTGTTCTAGGAAAATCAATATACCTCACTGGTCTTCAGTTTTGAATTAAGGTGTTATACAAAAAATCATTGACTTCTTAATGGAATTTTAGCACTAATATTCTACAACTTTAAGATCTCATGTGTATTGGATATGTCTTCTGAAATAGTTCAGGAAGGGCTCCAAAAAATGTTACTCTCACATGCTGGGAAATTTCACGTTGTCTAGAGTGACTGTAAGAAAGTGTAACAGGAGCAATAGAACCCCCTGATGGAATTTATCTAAGTATCTTTGATGGGAAAGTTCTCCAATTAAACAATGCTGTATTATAACGTAAATTTATTTGGAAATAACTTAAATATGCTTATGTAAAAATATAGTTAGCATTTGGAACAGATATTACAGATATGCCTTTGAGAGTGATAAACAGAAGATGCATGGTTTGGGTCAGATCATACCAGGCAGGGCCTGCTCTTAAGAAACTGTATGTGTGACTTGTGGGGCAATGGCCTTCTGCACTATTGGTCAAATTTCTTCAACTTTTTGGAAGAATTTTAGAAAATAATTGACCTTAATTCTTCTTGAGCAACTGTTGACCATGTAGACGTAACAGACATAAACAGAAGTATCTTTCCAACACCAACAGAACATATTCTTATTTCAGTATATGGAAAAGTGTCAAAAGGTCACCTATGAGGTCACAGAGTTTTAATATATTCAAGGGAATTGAATTTGTACAGCTATTGCTTTCAATCTGGTGGGATAAAAACCAGACATCTGTAAATAAAGAAAGTAGAAACACTCACAAATATGTAGAAATTCAACAATGCATTCTTGAAATAAGAAATTGGGGAAATACATGAAGAAAATGTGTGGGAGATAGCTCTGTCTCAGTTAAAGTTTCTGTTAATGCAATGAAACTCCATGATCAAATGTAAGTTGGAGAGGAAGGGGTTTGTAGGCAAATTCTAATTGGTCTTAGTAATAAAAGCCTGGAGTCAGATATCAGGGTGAAAACTGAAAGATCAGAGAAGGAAAGGAGCCAGACCTCTACCGAATTCTCAGACCAAAAAGGGTCTGACCTCAAATCTCAACCCTGCCTTAACACTTCCTCTCTCAGAGCCATATCACTTCCTGTTTTCCTCCTCCCAAGTACTGGCATCAAAGGCATGAGATCCTAAATGCTGGGATTAACAAATGTGTGTGGCAGCACTGCCTGGCCTCTAGTGACTAGCTCCGTACTCTGATCTCCAGGCAAACTTTATTTTTTAGAGCACAAAGTATCACCACAAGGGGCTTATTTGGCTTACACTTTCATATTGTTGTTTATCATCAAAGAAAATTAGGATAGGAACTCAAACAGGGCAGGAACCTGGAAACAGGCTGATGCAGAGGTCATGAAGGAGTGCTGCTCACTGATTTACTCTCTATGGCTTGCTCAGCCCGCTTTCTTATAGAACCCAGGATCACCTGCCCAGGGATGGAAACACCAACAAAAGACTGGGCCCCCTCCCATCAATCAGTCATTTAAAAAATGCCTTACAGCCAGACCTTATGGAGACATTTTCTCAACTGAGGTTCCCTCCCTTCAGATAACTATAGTTTGTGTGTCAAATTGACATAAAAGTAGAAACTCAGTAAAATACTTGTGCTAGCCTGCTGACCAGATTTCAACTCTCAGTGGCTAAATAGCAAGCCAGGTGTAGCAACCCAGGTCTTTTCTTCCAGAGCTTGGGAGGAGGAGATAAGATCCCTGGGGCTTGTTTGCCTGCTAATTTAATTGAAAAAGTGGTCTTTAGTTTCAGTAGGAGATGCTGTCTCAAAAACAAAGTGGAAAATTGATTGAAACAATCTCTGACACCAACTTCTGGCCTCCATATTCATGAATACACACATGAACACAAACACAGTCAAACATATGCAACTGCACAAAGGAGAATTAATGCTTTCTATGGTCCAGGATTATCTTACTTTCTTTTCTATGTTTCCATGATAAAAATATTATGACAAATGTAACTTAAGGGAGGAAGGATTTATTTTGACTCATAGTTCAAGAACATAGTCCACAATGGTGGTAAGTAAACATACCAGGAGCTTGATGAGCTGGTCACATCACATCCACAGTGTTTGGAAATGGATGAGCTGGTCACATCACATCCACAGTGTTAGGAAATGGATGAGCTGGTCAGAACACATCCACAGTGTTAGGAAATGGATGAGCTGGTCACATCACATCCACAGTGTTAGGAAATGGATGAGCTGTCACATCACATCCACAATCAGGAAGCTATAGTGCAGCCAACTTTATTATTTTTGTTCAGGCTGTGAGCATAGCCCAGGGATCAGTGTAACTTACTTTCAAAATGTATCTTCCCCATCAATTGGCTAATCAGCTTCCACTAGGCATGGGCAAAGGCTCATCTCCTACATGAGTCTAGATTCTACCAAGTTGATAACACTAACCACCACTTTTTCTAGCTGACCATGATAACTTTATCTCTATGATACAAGAATCCTTAAGATTTGTGTGACATTATTGAGTAATGATTTTGAGGGCAAGTACATGAAAGACAAAAATACTGACTTGCTCAGTACAGATTTGATGGAAAATCATGAGGTTCTTCTACTGTAGGATGACAAGACAACAATGAAAACTAAGCTGATTTCAGCTAACGATAAAAGCAACATTTGCTCCAGATTACATTAGACAATTTAGCTTGATGATTTATTTACACACATAGACATGTTTAGCCTGATCTATTGGCAGTTGGTAAATTCTTGGGAAAGGGAGAGTCAATTTTCTTCTGGGATATGACCACTAATAGATTGTTTCATGCTCTGGTAAATGTACATACTGTCACCTCTAATTGGATTCAGTAGGCACAAAAAAAAAAAAAAAAGAACATGAAGTCAGGAGGAAGACTTGGCAGAGTGGTTCTCATATGCTGTGAAGTTTGGAATACCCTAAACATTAAAAAGAAATGTATGTACAGGTACTAATCCCTTACTTGTGATAGATTTCAGCCATTTATAGCCAGAATACATCTATGGACAGTGAGAACTAGTATTAAACATCTCTTTGCTTCTCAGATTGATGAGGGCCTCAAGGTCAAAGCTCTTGAAAATTACTTGGAGGAGAATATCAAATCTCCCTCACTTGGTCTGTGGAAGATATATTCCTGACATTAAAATAAAAATTTCCAGGGGATACATGAAGAAAAGTATCTTTTACCAAAAATAGCAGATATTTCTGAGAAGTTAGTGTGTGTCAAGCTCAGGGAGTTGCCATCCACCATTTCCACCCTCAAATGTCTTTTACACCTGAGCTCATTTCATGCTCTCAGAATTTATTTGAAGGACATTTTACTAGCATATATTAGATATGCATAATAATGGGCTTCAATGTGACATTTCATACATGCATACATGAATGTGTTTTGACCAGTTTTACACCATCACCTTCTCTTATTAGTTCCCACTGCTGTTGATACCCATTCTTTTCCCAACTAGTGCTTCTTCTACATTCACTTTTTTTTTTGTGACTCAGTGAATTTATTTAGTATTGCTTATACGAAATGGATGAATCAGGTAGTTCCCGAGGAAGAAGAAAGCCTGAACTTCCATTGGGGGAAAATAATGTTATTTTTATGAAATAAGGTGAGGTGCCAATTAGTTCATTTTATCAAAGCACTTGGCTTGGATATGGTAGAGCTAGGATTTAAATCAAGTTAGTGAGATTCTGGGTCCGCTTTCAATCTGTGAGATTCATTAACTAACGCTCAATCCTTGATAGTGATTTTATTACAAAATTATCCCACAGATAGAGGTTCAGATCACCAAATGGTTGCATTATTTTCAGAGGTACCAGAAAATTTAGGAGGTGAGGCCCAACTAGAAGTAGGTCCCACTTGGGGCAAATGTGTAGTGGTAGCTTGCCTCTGGCCTCATACTGTCTTTCTCTGTTTCATGCCCACCATGAAATAAACAGATTTTGTCATAGAACCCTGCCACAATGATTTTCTGCTTCTTTACAAACCATAGAGACAAGTGAAAATGAATTGATCCCTCAGAATTAGGAAGCTAAAATAACTTTGTTTCCCTTTCTAATTCTGCTGTCATGTGGCCTTTTATATATGTATACATGGCATTATGGGCGCTACTGCCAGCTGTTTGAAAGACCTTAACTCTTCCCAGTAAAGGACACTGCCAGATAACTAATTATGGTGGTTAGTTTTAGTTTTAACTATCCACCTGACAGAACTGAAAAGCAGCTAGAATGACAGGCTTATTGAGAAATTATGTAGACCAGGATGACCCGTAGGCTTGTCTGTGGGGGATTGTCTTGACGATTAGCTGAGGTAAGATGACCAGCATGATTTGGGGCAGCACAATTCTTTACACTATGTAGGGGAGTGAAGAAAAGTAGCTGAAAGAGAATAAAGATACATTTGTCTCTGCCCTTGACTGTGGATGGAATGTGACTAGCTGTTTGAGTTCCTGCCTGAAATTCCACAAAACGATGGACTTTACATTGGAATTACAAGCCAAATAAGCCCTTCCTCCTTTGCTTTTTGGTGATGTTATTTAATTACCACAATATAAATGAAAGTACACCATGTACCGAAGCTCCCTCTCTCCACCTTAGCAACTTCTCTGAAGTTCGTTCCTTCCACTCCAGCTCAACCAGCTCCACTGTGCCCAGGCCTGTGGGCATCTTGGTCTTCCTCAGTTTACCAGGTTCTCAAACTGAGGTCTTGTCTGTTTGATGTTCCTATTTCCCTTACTACCCATTGAGATGGTTAATTATGATTGTCAATGTGGGTGGGTTTGGAATCGACTAAGGGACATGTATATGGGTGGTCTGTGAGTTCTCTCCCAGGGAGGGTTAAATAGAGAGACAAGCCTGCCCAGCATGGGCAGCACCAAAAGATGTGGAGGTGGGAGGAACACTCAGTGTGCTTGTTTACCTTCCTTTGCTTCTTGCTCGTGAATGAATCTATCCAGTTCCTGCTGCTGCTGCTCCTGCCACTACCACAGTTCTCTGTTGTGATAGGAACCCAGCTTCTTCAGCCTTCTAACATGGACTGAAATTACCAGTCCTTCAGGAATTCTCTAGCCCTTCAGTGCCAGACTGAAACTGCTGAGGCATCCAGCTTTGTGGACTGAGAAGCTCCTGTGTTCTCAGGCTTCTTACTGTATAGACATCCATCTCAACTTGTGTCATTGGTAGGCAACATAATAAGCTGCTTCTTGTAATAATTTCCATCCTATCCATTCTGTTCCTCTAGTGAATCTTAGACTTCCACAGGTCTATCTTTCTGATCCTTTTCAAACTGTTGTTCAAACATTGCCAGCCAAGTGAAGTCAATACTGACTTCCCTTTTAAAATTGCAGTTTACCCTATTTCGATTTTCTTATCTTCCTTAATCTCTTTTTTAATATTTTCCCATTAGACCTCTCACCTTAAAATCTTTTATATATTTGCTTATTTTATTATTTGTGCTGTTCACCTGCCTTTGCTTCTTGCTATGAGTGCATCTCTACATTTGTTGCTGCTGTTACCACCTGAATCTCTGCAGACATGACCTCTGTTACAGAGTATGTCTTATTTCATGAGTTTACTGGCATATTCCAACTATGAATAGTGTTCAGTTCATAAATTATGACCAAAATCAACACACGAATATGTACACCTAGAATGGAACAGCTTTCAGTAAGTAGGCAGTTTTCCATTCTTGTCATCATAGTACAAGCAAAGAAAGGCCTGTGAGCTTCTCTATATCAAAGTCAACTCCATCTACAAATACCCATTGTTTGCAATTTAAGCTAATTTTTTTTTACTTTGGGTTGCTATTAAAGGGAAAGGTGATATTTAAAGTTGAACCAAAGGATATGTGGATATAAAAAGTCGAGAAACAACTGCTGTAAGACACCTGGCACAGTTCCGGCCCTGTCACAAATGCTCCATAAATTCTGCTTGAATGAGTGCTCATTAAAGACTACAGGGTGCAGAGGAGAGGAGAGGCCACATGTTGAATAGTAATCACTGACAAAAGTTCACATTAAATGCCATGTAGGAATATTGTGTTTGTTGGAGCAAGTCATAAATAAGATAAGCTGAGGCTCTGAAATGAGTAACGATAGCCATTTGGGATCCAGATGTGGTGAAGCAAAACTCCAACCTGCTAGTGGGTTTATAGGAGCTGTTAATAAAGATAATGTTATTGAAGGTATTTCAGGAAATACGACATTGTTCATAGGTTAGAAAGCCACACATTTCTGAATTATCCAGAAGCATTGTTTTCTAACCAGATTTTACTTTCTGTCCTTGTTTCGTTTCTGTGGCTGTGATAAAATACCCTGAGCAAAGCAACATACAGAAAAAAAAGGTGTACTGAGTGCACAGTTGCAGGCTTCAGTCTGTCATTGAGAAGTCAAGGCAGGAAGTCAGGGAGCTACTCACTTCATCCACAGTCAGGAGCAGAGAGAGCAGTGGGTCCTTTCCCCTCTTACTGCTTCTGTTCAACTGGCTTTAGTTCAGGAACCAGCCCCTGATATGGTGCCGCCCCCATTCAGGTGGGTGTCTTGACTAGTTTTATGTCAACTTGACACAAGCTAGCATCATCTGAAAGGAGGAAACCTCAAATGAGAAAATACTTCCATGAGATCTGGCCGTAAGGCATTTTATTCCCTAGTGATCGATGGGGGAGTGACCAGTCTATTCTGGGTGTTTCCATCACTGGGCTGGAGGTCTTGGGTTCTATATAAAAAGACTAATCAAGCCATGGGGAGCAAGCCAGTGAGCAGCACCCCTCCATGGCCTCTGCATCAGCTCCTGCCTCCAGAATCCTGCCCTGTTTGAGTTCTTGTCCTGACTTCCTTCAGTGATGGACTATAATGTAAAAGCTTAAGCTGAATAAACCCTTTCCTCCCCAGGTTGCTTTGGTCCTGGCGATTCATCATTGCCGTAGTAACTCTAACTTAAACAGTGTGTCTTCCTGCTTTAATAAAGAATCAGAACAACCCTACACAGACATGCCCACAGGCCCATCTGACCTGCCTATTCCCTTCCTGGTGATTCTGGATTATGTCAAGGTGACTTTTAAAATTAACAAGGAGCCTTGCATCTCCTTGCTCTTGCCTTTATACTTTATTTTGCAGGCAATTTTTAAAAATCCTTAAGTGATCCTTATTCTTTGTCATCTCTGGATTAACCCCTGTAGGACCTTCTACTTTTCAGAGGTACCATAACCTATGACTTCATATACAGAGCCTCCTGCAAGACTGTTTCACCTAGAACTTCATATACAGAGCCTCTTGCAAGACTGCTCCACACAGAACTTCACAGACAGAGCCTCTTGCAAGACTGCTCCACATTTGCCTGCCCTGTGCCTTCAATAACCTAGCCTTTGGTCCAAGTTGTCCAGTAGTACAGTGTCACACCACTTATTACAGTGAAGTAGCATTGTCTGTTTGTATGAATGTCTAAATAATGGTAGGCTATGTGCTTCTGTGCTGGATAATATTGACTGTTAGCTTGATAAGGTCTAGCATTGCAGATGAGCCCAACCCCAGACTAAGTAGCTAGATTAAGTAATTGATATGTGAAAATCTACTTTAAATATGGGTACCATATCTGAGTAGGGTCCTACACTGGTAGAAATGGGGAAGGGAGCAAAGCACCAGCATCCATCTCTTTCTGCATCTTGACTGGATGCAGTATCCCCAGATGCCCTGTGCCTCTACTGCCATGCCTTCCCTGCCACTATGGACTTGCCCTTGAATTGTGAGCTCCCAACAATTTATTTTCTCTTTAAGTTGCTTTGATCAGGTATTTTTTCACAGATATGAGAGAGTTACTAATACAACTACCCAAGTCATTCCTTGTATCTTATTTCTGTCCCCAGCATCCAGGGCATAGATGAGATGGAAAGTATGTCCTCTATAAGTTAAATTTGATTTTTTTTTCTATCTACAAAAATAGTTTAAAGTCATTTAAGATAAAATAGTGCCTCTGACATCTTGTTTCTGTCACAGTATTTCTTATGTGGTCTGACACATGTTCAGGACACAGTGTAGTTACTGTTACTAGTTCTGATGTCAGTATTTGTAAATGAGTATAAGATAATATTTATTCATGAGTGAAGATCACATTCTATAAGTAGGGTTTAGCTAAGGAGGAATAGGATATAGGGCACTTCAAAAATATTTACCTAACGATCTAGCCAGATGACCCAATTGGCCACGGCAAGCATAGGGACCTGAATTCAATCACAAGCACTCATGCAAAAAATCCAAGCATAGTAGCATGGACCTATGTGTAGAATCTCAGCACTTGTAGGGGGGCAGAGAGAGGGGAATCCCTGGGGCTTGCTTTATAGACAGCCAGGCTAGCTAAATCGATGATCTCCAGTTTCAGTAAGAAAACTTGTCCAAAATTAAACAAATAAGTTATTTGTTTGGAGTTATTTGGAGATAAATTGAGGCAGACACATAGCATCAGTCTCTGTCCTCAACATTTATGTACACATGTATACACACATGCACAAACACACGTAAACAGATAGGCACACACACACACACACACACACACACACACACACACACACACACAGAGTCCTCGTGTAGTTTTTTCCTGGGTGACTTCTACTAGTCACTTAAATCTTAAGATTTGCATCACTCCTTCTAGGAAGCATTTTATGACTTCCTCTCACTTTTTCTCCAGCTTTATCATTTCCTGTTCCTCTCAGTTCCCTTATACTCTGCTGCTCACTGTCCAAGCTTCTCCTTTATTGCAGTAATCATAAACTACAGATTCATTTTGCATAGACTTCATCTCACGTCATACTTAAACAACTTCTTTTTAAAATTTGCTTACATTTGCCTGTGTGCACATGAATACATGCTCATGTAACCTCATGTGTGTGCCCTGCTTGTGGAAGACAGACGTCAACCTTGGGTGTTGTGCCTCAGTCAATGTCTACCTTGTTTACTGAGACAGTCTCTCATTGGCCTGAAACTATCCAAGTAGGCTTGACTGACTACCCAGGGAACCCTAAAGATCTGCCTGTCTCTGCCTCATCAGCTGTGTTTGACATTTTATATGTGTTCTGGAGTGTCAGACTCAGGTTCTCATCCATTAACAGCAAGCACTTTACTGAATGAGTTGTGCTTGCAAGCCTACAGTCTTTGAGCTCTCTACTCTGAAGGCTTTGTAGGCATCACTATTACCAGCTCCACTTCTACATCTCTTTATTCTCATGTTTCTGCTCAAGCTCTCAGCTTTGAAGCACTTGCTCCCAATTACATCTTATTCACTCTGTTTGTTTACTACCTAGAAACATGTCTCTGACGGAGTCCCACATGAAATCATGAGGCCCTCTTGGGACAACAATGTTCTTTCCTTCAGAATTAAACACCCAAACTCCGTTGCTATAGAACATGGCTTTCTGACATTGCTCGCTCTTCTCCTTTGAAAACCAAGTCTTCTTATGGTTTCAAAAGCTACTGACCTGGAAGATATACCAATCCATACCATCAGTGCTGAACTTTGGTCTCATGACTCAATCTTTCTTCTAAATTTTTTCATTAAGTTGAGTACACACACACACACACACACACACACACACACACACACACACACACCACAGTAAGCACGTGGAAGTCAGAGAACAACTTGTGGGAATTGGAAGCTGGTTCTCTCTTTCCCAAACGTGAGTTCTGGGGATTGAATTTAGTCTTATTAGGCTACTGGTAACCATCTCTACCTGCTGAGCTGTCTTGTTGATCTTAATGACTCTTAATGGAGAATGGCAAGCTTGCCATTGAGTGGGGAATCAATATTTTTCATGAAATTGTCTTTTGGTGTTGTTTTTTTTTTTTTTGAGAAAAATTTGTATGTAAGACAAGACTAAATTTATACGTAGCCCAGGTTAACCTTAAACTTGTGATTTTCTTGCCTCGGTGTTAGAATAAAAGACCGGGCTTCATTTTTTTGGTATGTTCTTTAAATCATAAATTGCCATCCATATTGAAAGTGTTCACATAGTCTCGAAATTGCATCACACACTCACACACACACACACACACACACACACACACACACCCTTCAAGCTACCAAACATTACTAATTTTGCACTGTTCCCTAATGTGACTAGATTAAAAGCAAAATACAATTTTAATTTCATAGTGATGGAGGATTTTTTCCCTTTCTCTTTTATTTTCTTGCGTGTACATGCATGTATGTATGCATGTGCCATGGTGCATAAGTGAAGGTCAGAAACTGTGATCACAAATGCATGCTACCACATCTGACTTTTTTTTACATGAGTTCTAGAGATCCAAATTCAGTTCTTGACACTTTCACAGCAAGCATTTTACCCATTGAACCAACCCCGGTGCCTGTCTAATAATCTCATAGACTCTTTTTACACAGTAAAGTATTTTGGTGTGCAACACCAACTTTTTTGCTTCCTCTGTGGATTTGAAGCCTTCCTTCTGCACTACTCTCTAGAGGAGACCATCTTTTTTTACAGTTTTCAACACTATAATTTTAAATCCAGTCATAATCTCATGAATTATCCCAACATGAGTCCACAAGGCTAGTTCCATCTTCCTCGTCTCAAAATTAATATCAATATTGAATAGTGGTTCAGTCAAAACCAAGAGTTTCTCTCCTGATTCAATCTGCTAACTCTGTTTACTGCAAAGTGAACTTTGGGCTAGCTCATTTCTCAGGACTACTGCCTTTACCTTCCTGCTTTCATCTTCCATCTCAACTGCTGGGATGAAAGCTTCTTAAATTGTTCCCTGTGCCCACTCTGGCCACCCTGTCACCCCTTCTTTACTCCGAAGTCAGCGTGGCACTGTGAAAACACAGATCAGTTTATTCTCCCTCCATCCTTTCTCTAAAATAAGAGTCCTTAATAGCCAGGGAAGGCTCAAATGCCTGCAGTCCAAGCTTCTCAAGAGGCAGAGGTAGGAGGGTCACTCAGTTTCACAATTTCAATGCCAGCTTGGGTAACATAGTGGGACCATGTGTTTTAAAAAATCAATACAGCACCATCACTTAGAATAAAGCTGAATCTCTCTGGCTCCTTTCTGCCTCTGATTCAGTCAACAACATCCATCCTGACCTTTTTGTTTTCAAATCAGATACATCAAGTTTGTGCTTGTAAAGGACTTTGAAGTTCTTCTCTCCATCTGGAATTATTCCCTATACATGTGGTAATACACACCTAGGCTTTACTAGCATCCTCTTATAGTTTATCCCTATATTAGTTACTTTACAGGTTGGTGGATTAAATACCCGACAAAAGCAAGTTAAGGGAGGCTTTATTTGGGTTCACAGTTTGAGGACGCAGGCTACCATTGCTTGTAAGCAGTAGGAGTATGAGGCATTTGGTCACATTGTATCAGCAACCAGCAAAGTGAAGGGAAACATTCATACTGTGTTTGTTTTCTCCTTTTTATTCAATTCAAGGACCCAGTGTATGAGACACAACTAGGATGGGTTTTTCCACCTCAATTAACTTAATGAAGCTACTCCCCTACAGATATTCTTAGAGGTGTTTCTCAGAAACTGACAAGCTGACAGTCAATATTTACCATACCAATACGTATATAAAATGTTTCTCTTTTCTCTAGTCTCTTATCCTGCTTTATGTCTCAAGATGGTATTCATGAGCTTATGTGATAATGTCTTGCATTATCTAGAATGTATACTTTGTAAGACATTTTTGGTTCCTTTATCTAAAATTTTATTTTAATTTAATTATGACTATGTGTGAATATCTCTGTGCATGTATGTATACATAAATGCACCTACCTACTGAGGTCAGAGTAGTCAGATGCCCTAGAGCTGGAGTTACAAGAAGTTGTGAACCACCAGATGAGGGTTCTAAGAATCAAAACTGGGGTCTATGAAAGAGCAGTATGTGTTCTTCACTGTTGAGTCATCATCTCTCAGCTTCGATATCTAAAACAGTCTTTGCAGGGAAAATGAGATCAAAGATTAGCTAAATCACTGCTTGGGTGAATAATACAATTCTCCATCACCCACGATGCAGAAGGCAGAAGATATATCTCCCAGGTGTGACAAGACCAGGTGTGAGTGAGAAACTAACTAGAAGAGCCAGAACTCAAAGACCCTTTTTCCTGTAGAGTCGAAAGTTTGGGCCCTTCTTGTGGTTCAGGAGATTGCAGTAGAAAGTAGCAGAGCACCATAAAGACAAGAGGACAAAAGCAGAGGGTCCAAGACAACTTTGGCAAAGACCCATTATTTCATTCTTTGTCCCTTGATACCCCAAAGCACACTGATCCCTGACATCTTGATGACCTCAGTAGGGGCATTCTCTCCAGCTTCAAAGAACCATGCTTGGCTTAGCTTAGCTTAAACCTGTATTGGAATTTTTAGCTGTGGCTTTAATATTTTTTCTTCCTTCATTCAAGTCACTCATTACAAACTCTCTTTATTAGCATAAAATCACTTTTAGGGCTAGGGATATAACTCAATTGGTAAAGTGCTTACCACAAAGCATGAGGATCCCTGGACTTCACATGGAAAGATGGGCATGGTGGCAGATGTGACTCAGAATCCCAGCTCTGGGAAGGTAGCTCAGGTCAGTCACTGCAGCCACTGGCCCGATATCCTAGGCTTGTTTCAGAATGGTGAGGAGCTCTATCTCAAAAAACATGGTGGACAACACTTGAAGAACAAAGCCTGAGGTTATCCTCTAGTTACACACACACACACACACACACATACACACACACACACACACACACAGACACCTATACACAAATCTCTAGTTACATCTGCAGAATAAGGTCACATTTACAAGTTCTGGGATAATGGACACGTGATTGCCAGTAAGTAGGAAAAGAAAACTGTTATTCAAGCCATCTCAGAATCTTAACACCTGTGGAATAATCCCAAGCTTTCTCTATGTCTAAGTTTCCTGGCTCAAGCTCATTTCTTGGTGTTAGCAACATTCACAATTAGACTTGAATATTCTACAGTTGCTTCATTCAACATTGTCTACTACACTACTACACCATTCCCAGAGAAACTTCACTCAAGAGAAGGATGTTGCAACAGAAATCCTTAAGAAGATATTAGCACAATGCCTTATTTTCTCTATTACTATTGTGAGACAAATGATGTTCACCTAGTTTGCGTTCTGCTATTGTGATGAACACTACAACCAAAAACAACTTTAGGAAGAAATAATGTATTGGCTTTCTTCTTCCTGGTTACAATCCATTATTGAGGGAAATCGTAGCAAAAACTCAAGCAGGAACTGAAGCAGAACTCATGGAAGAATGCTGCTTACAGGCATACTCACTGGTTTATGATTAGTAGCTTTTTCATGTAGCATAGGACCAATTGCCTAGGGATGGTGCTGCCCAAAGTGAACTGAGCCCTCTTCTGTCATTGGAAAGCAAGTCAATGTTTCACAAACATGCCCACAGGGCACTCTAATCCAGACAATTATTTATCTGAGGTTCCCAATTCCCAATTCCCAGGTGACTCTGGGTTGTGTTACATTGACAATAAAACCTAACTGGGGTGACCATCTAATTTTATTCAAGCTCCATTCCATGCCAGAAATTTCCATATAGTCTCTCTATAATTTAAAGACTGGGAAGAAAAATTCCCATGTTGTACATTCATTTTATCCACTGACTATTCCTTCCACAATGTATCCCATAAACCAGGCTCTCCTCTATGGCCATGCTTCTCTGTAACCCTCTTTAGATGAGCATGATGGTAAATATTATTGACAACTTAACAGGATCGAGACTCCCCTAGGAGACAAACATCTGAGAATGTCTTTGAGTGAATTTCTAGATTGTGTTGACTTAGCGAGGAGTCCTAACCTAAGTCAGGCAATGCTATCCCATAGGCTGGGGACTCGACAGGCTGAGCATGAGCATCCATCTTTCTTTGATCCCTGACTGTGGTCACAGTGTGACCAGCTGCCTCATGGTCCTATTGTTTGTTTCCCCACTATAATAAACTTCATCACCAAACCCTGAGCCAACAAAACCCCTTCCTTCTGAAGTTTACTTTGTCAGCTATTTTTGTCTTCTAAAGAACAGAAATAGCTAATAAAAAGAGACAGTTTCTTATTTCTGGGCCTAGACTGAGTACTTCTTGATCTCTGATTCCAGTGACAGAAAACTGCTCCTGTCCCTCCACCACTCATCTCTTCTGAGGCACATATTCTAAACCATATCATCCATTATTTCTCTTTGAGGAAGTTTCCTATCTTTCTGTACAATTTTTGCAAGTGAATGACCTTTGTGTCTGTTTTCACCTCACCTCCTTCCTCCAACCTCCTAGGCTTTGTTGTTACCATCCTCCAACTTTGTTGTTACAAATAACTCAAGTGTCACTCTAGGCCCTTGTCAAACATTCAGTATTCTCTGTGTTAGCTTTGATCCGCACACCACTTCTTGGTGGTCTTCCATACTCCAAACCATCTAAGGAGGACTGCAGTTCTATCATCACTTCCATCCCTCCCCCAGTTCCCATGACCTTTCTTACCCATTCCAGATTTACAGATGATTACAATAATCGTCATTATTGTCACTGCCTTTTTTTGCCAATTATTCCTTCAACACCATCAACTGCAAACTCTTGTCCTGGGTTTAAATTCATCCTTTGCTGTTTTCTCTTGAACCCAGGCAGCTGACAGAGGCTGGAGAAAATCACATTATATTCTGACTGAGTGTGCTTTAAATTTATTATTTGTTCTACCAAGAAACCTATTCAATTTACTCCCTGACTCTTCAATGGCTCTCTTTCCTTGTCTTTACTCCTTAAAATACCAAAATCATCCTTCTCTCCACCTCATTTTCAGCTAGTGAACTGCTCCTCATTTTTCTCAGAAAATAGATGAAAACAGAGAATGTCTGTAACCCTATGCCACCAAATCTGTCAACCGCTGTTCTCTTCTCCCAATGAACCTTCCTGAATAGGAAGTGAACTCAAATCCTATCTTAGCAGATTGCTCCATTTGTGACCTGTGTATTCTGGTATCTGGAGTGCTTGTTTCTGCAAGTTTTCATATATATTTTCTCGGCATCTTTATTGATGAACTTGAAACTATGCCTAATAAATTCTCAAGAAGAAAAAAAAGATTACCTTGGATTCATATTATTTCCCAGGTGCCAGGCTTACACTTCCTCCTTTGGACACAATTCCAGGCACTTTGTGAAGTCATTGTTTCCACCTTTTCACCCCTTGATCTCTCTTAAATCCAATTTGATGGTGAAGTTATCCCCTCATTAACCTGAGTTGCCTTTGCCAGACAAGTTAATTAAGTTGTTAATTCTGAGATCTCCTCTTATGCCATTCTTGGCATTGGATATAGTTGATGCCTGCTTTTTGAGACAAATAGAATCACTCTTAAAATTATTCTTTGTTTATTATTATTGTGTGGGTACATGTACACACGTATGTATATGTACGTGATTTATATGTAAGGGTATGTGTAAGACAGTGCAAATATAGACATCAGAGGACAGCTTTGTGGACTTGGTTCTTTCTTCACATATTTATTTGAATTCTGGGAATGGAACTCAGGTCACTAGTTGTAGGAGTCCAGCTCTGACTTGTCAAGGGGTTCTTGCAGGGAGAAGTGAGGAATGAGGAAGGATTAGAAATATAGATGGAGATCCTGCCCCCAACTTCACTTCTGGACCAGTGGTGAGTATCCGGGCCCAACCCGGACCCCATCCCTGGGCACCAGCCACCCCGGGAAGACCTGCCCAACTTGGCCCCAGGTTCTGGCCACCGGGCAGGTCCCCTCTAGCCCCACCGGGAGGGATCCCCTTTTCCAAGGCCCCCAGCAGCCCCTGAAATCTCCACGCCCTGCCCCCACGCCCATCTGCCCAAGACCTCAACCACTTCCTGAGACTTAGAGACAGGCCTCCAGCTCCCATCCTGCCCCCCTCCCCCCGACTTCCCTTCTGGACCAGAGGTGAGTATCCAGGCCCAACTCGGACCCCAACCCTGGGCACCAGCCACCCCAGGAAGACCTGCTCAACTTGGCCCCAGGTTCTGGCAACCGGGCAGGTCCCCTTCTAGCCCCACTGGGAGGGATCCCCTTTTCAACCCCCCCCCCTCCGCAGCCCCTGCAATCTCCACGCCCTGCCTCCATGCCCATCTGCCCGAGACCCCAGCCAATACCTGAGACTTAGAGACAGGCCCCCAGCTCCCATCCTGCCCCTGACTTCCCTTCTGGACCAGAGAGAGAAGGCTCCCATCTTGCCCTGGACTTCCCTCCTGGACAAGATCTCACATCCTGACCTGGACTTCCCTTCTGGACAAGAGCGCATATCCTACCCTGGACTTCCTGTCTGGACAAAAGGTCCCATCCTTCCCCAGACTTCCGGTCCAGATAAGAGCTTCCATCCTGCCCTGGAGTTCCCATTTGGACAAGAGAGAGAGACTTCCTGAATCTGTCAGCTCTTTCTGAACCAAGTACACTGATAAGACCAAGAAGTAACCACAAGGAGATGAGCAGACATCAAGGCAGAAGTACATACAACAAAATGAAGAGCAATACAGCACCACCAGAACCTAGCCTGCCTCCAACATATAGACCTGAACATCAAAAATTAGAAGAAGCAGAAGAAAGTAGCCTTATGAGTAACATCATGAAGAAGGTAGAGGCTTGTGTAGAGGAAAAGACCAAAAAAAAAAAAAATTGGAAGAATATTGTAAACAACTAGAGGAAAGGGCAAACAAATTAGAAGAAAAAAATAAAGTCCTGCAAGAAAACAATAAAGTCCTGGAAGAAAACAATAAAGTACTGAAAGAAAATCATGAAAAAGCAATGAAACAAGTAAAGGAAACAGTCCAAGACCTGAAAAGGGAAATAGAAAAAATGAAGAAGACACAAACAGAGGGAATGCTGGAAATAGAAAACCTGAGTAAAAGATCGGGAACTTCAGATGCAAGTATAATCAACAGAATGCAAGAGATGGAAGAGGGGATCTCTGGCATTGAAGATACAGTAGAAGAAATAGCTTCATTAGCCAAAGGAAACACTAAAGCCAACAAAGTCATGAACCAAAATGTCCAAGATATTTGGGACAAATGAAAAGACCAAACCTACAAATTATAGGGATAGAAGAAGGTGAAGAATACCAACTCAAAGGCACAGAAAATATATTCAACAAAATTATAGAAGAAAACATCCCCAACTTAAAGAAGGAAATGCCTATGAAGATACAAGAAGCCTATAGAACACCAAACAGACTAGACCCCCCCAAAAAGTCCCCTCAACACATAATAATTAAACAACTAAACATACAGAATAAAGAAAGAATATTAAGAGCAGCAAAGGAAAAAGGCCAAGTGACCTATAAAGGTAAACCCATCAGAATAACACCCAATTTCTCAATGGAGACTTTGAAAGCCAGAAGGTCCTGGGCAGATGTAATACAGACACTAAGAGACCATGGATGTCAGCCCAGACTAATATACCCAGCAAAACTTTCAATCATCATAGATGGAAGGAACAAGACATTCGAAGACAAATGCAGATTTAAACAATACTTATCCACAAACCCAGCCCTACAGAAAGCACTAGAAGGAAAATTCCAACCAAAGGAAGTCAGATACATACTTGAAAACACAGGCAATAGATAAAGCCACAGCAATAAACCCCAAAGAAGAGAAGTACACACACGCTAACAACAAAAATAACAGGGATGAAGAATCACTGGTCATTAATATCCCTTAATATTAACAGACTTAATTCACCTATAAAAAGACATAGGCTTACAGAATGGATATGAAATCAGGACTCAACTTTCTGCTGCATACAAGAAACACATCTCAAATTCAAAGACAGACACTACCTAAGAATAAAGGGCTGGGAAAAGACTTTCCAATCAAACGGTCTTAAGAAACAAGCGGGTGTAGCCCTCCTGATATCCAACAAAATAGACTTCAAACTAAAATCAATCAAAAGAGATCAAGAAGGGCATTACATCCTCATCACAGGAATGATCCACCAAGATGAAGTTTCAATTCTGAACATTTATGCCCCAAACACAAGGGCACCCACATATGTAAAAGAAACATTACTAAAGCTTAAACCACATATAAAACCCCACACATTAATAGTGGGAGATCTCAACACCCCACTTTCACCACTGGACAGATCTCCCAAATCAAAACTTAACAGAGAAATAAAGGACTTAACTGATGTCATGACCCAAATGGACCTAATAGATATCTACAGAACATTCCATCCTAACAAGAAAGAATATACCTTCTTCTCAGCACCCCATGGAACTTTCTCTAAAATTGACCACATACTTGGCCACAAAGCAAATCTCAACAGATACAAAACAATTGGAATAACCTCCTGTGTTCTATCAGACCACCATGGTTTACAGTTAGATTTCAACAACAACAAAAACTACAGAAAACCTACAATCTCATGGAAACTGAATAATGCTCAACTGAATCACCAATGGATTAAGGAAGAAATAAAGAAAGAAATTAAAGACTTCCTAGAGATCAATGAAAATGAAGACACCACATACCCAAACTTATGGGACACTATGAAAGCAGTGTTAAGAGGGAAATTCATAGCACTAAATGCCCACATAAAGAAGTTGGAGAAATCCCACACTAGTGACGTAACAGCACACCTGAAAGCTCTAGAAGAAGAAGAAGAAGAAGAAGAAGAAGAAGAAGAAGAAGAAGAAGAAGAAGAAGAAGCAAAGTCTCCCAGGAAGAATAGACGCCAGGTGAAATTAATAAATTAGAAACTAAGAGAATAATACAAAAAATTAATGAAACAAAGAGTTGGTTCTTTGAGAAAATCAACAAGATAGACAAGCCCTTATCCAAACTAACCAAAAGACACACAGAGAGAATCCAAATTAACAAAATCAGAAATGAAAAGGGGGACATAACAACAGACATTGAGGAAATCCAGAGAATTATAAGGTAATATTTCAAAAACCTCTACTCCACAAAACTGGAAAACCTAAAAGAAATGGACATTTTTCTGGATAGGTACCACATACCTAAGTTAAATCAAGACCAGATAAACTATTTAAATAGTCCAATAACCCCTAAGGAAATAGAAACAGTCATTAAAAGTCTCCCAACCAAAAAAAGCCCAGGACCAGATGGTTTCAGTGCAGAATTCTACCAGATCTTCAAAGAAGAGTTAATACCAATACTCTCCAAATTGTTCCACATAATAGAAACAGAAGGAACATTACCAAACTCCTTCTATGAGGCTACAATTACCCTGATTCCTAAACCAAACAAGGATGCAACAAAGAAAGAGAACTACAGACCGATCTCCCTCATGAACATTGATGCAAAAATACTCAATAAAATATTGGCAAACAGACTCCAAGAACACATCAGAACAATTATCCACCATGATCAAGTAGGCTTCATCCCAGTGATGCAAGGGTGGTTCAACATACGAAAGTCCATCAATGTAATACACCATATAAACAAACTCAAAGAAAAAAAACCACATGATCATCTCACTAGATGCAGAAAAGGCATTTGAAAAAATCCAACACCCCTTCATGATAAAAGTCTTGGAGCGATCAGGAATACAGGGAACATACCTAAACATAATAAAGGCAATTTACAGCAAGCCAACAGCCAACATCAAATTAAATGGAGAGAAACTCAAAGCAATTCCACTAAAATCAGGAACGAGGCAAGGCTGTTCACTCTCTCCATACTTATTCAATATAGTACTTGGAGTTCTAGCCAGAGCAATAAGACAACATAAGGAGATTAAGGGGATACAAATTGGAAAGGAAGAAGTCAAGCTTTCCCTATTTACAGATGACATGATAGTATACTTGTGTGACCCCGAAGATTCCACCCAAGAACTGATAAAGCTTATAAACACCTTCAGCAACATAGCAGGATACAAGATCAACTCAA
This sequence comes from Peromyscus leucopus, assembly GCF_004664715.2. NCBI lineage: Eukaryota > Metazoa > Chordata > Mammalia > Rodentia > Cricetidae > Peromyscus > Peromyscus leucopus. The sequence continues at coordinate 76,317,903 of NC_051076.1, read as the reverse complement.
AAAAATCAGTACCCCTCCTATATACAATGGACAAAGAAGATGAGAAGGCAATTAGAGATACATCACCCTTTACAATAGCAACAAATGACATAAAATACCTTGGGGTAACACTAACTAAGCAAGTGAAGGACCTATATGACAAGAACTTTAAGTCCCTGAAAAAAGAAATTGAAGAAGATGTCAGAAAATGGAAAGATCTCCCATGCTCATGGTTAGGCAGGATTAACATAGTAAAAATGGCAATCTTACCAAAAGCAATGTACAGATTCAATGCAATCTCCATCAAAATGCTCACACAACTCTTCACAGACCTGGAAAGAATAATACTCAACTTCATATGGAAAAGCAAAAAACCCAGGATAGCCAAAAGAATCCTGTACAATAAAACAACCTCTGGAGGCATCACAATCCCTGACTTCAAGCTCTACTATAGAGCTACAGTAATAAAAACAGCTTGGTATTGGCATAAAAACCGACATTTGGACCAATGGAATCGAATGGAAGACCCTGACATTAACCCACACACCTATGAACATATAATTTTTGACAAAGAAGCCAAAAGTGTACAATGGAAAAAAGAAAGCATCTTCAACAAATGGTGCTGGCATAACTGGATATCAACGTGTAGAAGGCTGCAAATAGATCCATATCTGTCACCGTGCACAAAAATTAAGTCCAAGTGAATCAAGGACCTCAACATAAATCCAGCCACTCTGAACCTGCTAGAAGAGAAAGTAGGAAGTAGTCTTGAACACATTGGCATAGGAGATCACTTCCTAAATATAACACCAGTAGCACAGACACTGAGACAAACAATCAATCAATGGGACCTCTTGAAACTGAGAAGCTTTTGTAGAGCAAAGGATACGGTCAACAAGGCAAAGTGACAGCCTACAGAATGGGAAAAGATCTTCACCAACCCCACATGTGACAGAGGACTGATATCCAGAATATATAAGGAACTCAAGAAATTAGACATCAAAACGACCAACAGTCCAATTGAGAAATGGGCTATAGAACTAAACAGAGAATTCTCAACAGAGGAAACCCAAATGGCTGAAAGACATTTAAGGAATTTCTCAACATCCCTAATCATCAGGGAAATGCAAATCAAAACAACTCTGAGATACCACCTTATACCTGTTGTAATGGCTAAGATCAAAAACACTGAAGACACTTTATGCTGGAGAGGATGTGGAACTAGGGGAACTCTCCTCCACTGCTGGTGGGAATGCAAGCTTGTACAACCACTTTGGAAATCAATATGGTGCTTTCTTAGAAAATTGGGAATCAATCTCCCCCAAGATCCAGCTATACCACTCCTGGGCATATACCCAAGAAATGCTCAATCATACCACAAGAGCACTTGCTCAGCTATGTTCATATCAGCATTGTTTGTAATCGCCAAAACCTGGAAACAACCCAGATGCCCTTCAACTGAAGAATGGATAAATTGTGGCACATATACACAATGGAATACTACTCAGCAGAGAAAAACAATGACATCATGAGGTTTGCAGACAAATGGATGGATCTAGAAAAAATCATCCTGAGTGAGGTAACCCGGACTCAGAAAGACAAATATGGTATGTACTCACTCATAGGAAGATGCTAGATGTGGAACAAGGATGACTGGACTGCTACTCACATCACCAGTGAGGCTACCTAGAAAACAGGACTCTAAGAAAGACACGGAGAAATGGAAGAGATCTACATGAACAGCCTGGACATGAGTGGGAGCAATGAAGGGCGAGGGTCGAGGGAAAGAGAGCGGGAGATCCTAGCTGGGTAAAGAAAAAAGAGGGAGAACAAGGAATAGGAGACCATGGTAAATGAAGACCACATGAGAAAAGGAAGAAACAAAGAGCTAAAGAGGCCCACAGAAATCCACAAAGATAGCCCCACAAAAGACTGCTGGCAATGGTCTAGAGACAGCCAGGACTGACTTACTCTGGTGATGGGATGGCCAACCACCCTAATAGTTGTGCCATAAACCCCATCCAAGGACTGAGGAATCTGGATGCAGACATCCACGGCTAGGCACCTGGTGGAGCGCTGGGAGTCTAATTAGTGAGAAAGAGGAGTGTTTATATGAGTGAGAATTGTTGAAACCAAGGTTGGATAAAGCACAGGGACAAATAACCAAATGAATGGAAACACATGAACTATGAACCAAAGGCTGAGGGGTCCCCAACTGGATCAGGCCCTCTGAATAGATGAGACAGTCGATTGGCTTCATCTGTTTGGGAGGCATCTAGGCAGTGGTACCAGGTCCTGGGCTCTTTGCCTGAGTTAGCTGTTTGAAACCTGGGACTTATGTAGGGACGCTTGGCTCAGTCTTGGAGGAGGGGACTGGACCTGCCTGGACTGAGTCTATCAGGTTGATCCCAGTCCTCGGGGGAGACCTTGATCTGGAGGAGGTGGGAATGGGGTGTGGGCTGGGGGGAAGGGGAGGGGGGCATGAAGGGAGAGAACAAGGGAATCTGTGGCTATTATGTAGAACTGAATAGTATTGTAAAATAAATACAAAGAAAAAAGAAATATAGATGGAGAAAGTGGGAAAGACAGAGACACAGGGTAGCTTTGGGAGGACCCTGGGTCAATGCCTAGCAGCCTAGAGTTTTATTCTAGAGGGCTTTTTATACACTACCAAGGAGAGAGGCAAAAGACTTCCCCCTTTCAAGATCAAAGCACAAAGTATAGCCAAATGTAGACCCTTCTAAACATCTGATAACCACACCCCTGGCCAAATCATCCTATTATGCAGCCCTGCTGGATAACGCAAGCTCAAATTCTCTGATCTTGAGTAAGTTCTTACTAGATCCTCTGTGGGGCCCCACAGATAGCCCATTCTTTATAATATAGTCTGACTAACAACCTCTGTCAAAAGAGGGTACAGAGCTTAACTCTATACAGCTCTGAATCAGCTTTCCACTAAGAGCTTGCAAGTAGCTGGAATAATGATAGCAATACACCTGCTCCTTAGGGCTGCTATACCTCCTAGTAAAGGAGTAGAGAATGATTAAGATAGAATGTCCTTTTAAAGTGGGTCTAAAATGACTATAGCTGTTTTTAAATCGAACTTTTTAAAAAATCAATAAACTTCTGATGCAACTACATCAAATAAATCAGTAAATTCCTGATGCAACTGCATCAAATCTAAGGACTCCTTAGCATCACCATACCATTGTTCATTAACATTAACAGTATAACATAATTCTAGTATGACTACTACTATACACAATTACAATTCTCACAAATTACGTCTAAAAGTAAACTCTTAATAGAACTATTTACATTTCCTAAACCCTACTAAACACCCAAAAACTCTCTTAATAGAACTATTCACATTTTCTGCTAAGAAAACACAGGGTACATTAATACAGGCGAACGTTGTCATCCATACAAAGGATAAAAAGGTGTTCTTTTTTTTTTATTAAATAGACTGAGGAATATAACAACTCCCCCTTTCCTTATATATTTTGAAGCTACATCTTGAGCCTGGGTGGAAAAAACAAACTTTTCCATTCCTACACAAAACAATTCATGAGTCACCACAGTTAATAAAGCTGTAGGTGAAATCAGTTCTGATGCCAGTCTTAAAGTTCCACTGAAAGCTGAAGATCAGTGCCTAGCTTGCCAGCTGCCTGAAGTCTTTCTATAGCTGTCTAAGTCATAATAAATCTGAAGTGAAAAGCTCCAAATATGGAGAAACCCACAACCAAAAACTTGTTTCAGTTCCCTTGAATGCAACAACCCAATTCAAGCAACAGTCTCTGAAACTTCGATCTCAGCTACAGAGGTACTTTGCTGCTGGTAGCCTTCCCCTAAGAAATCTGTTCCTGGTTGAAGACAGCTAAGCTGCTGCAGACCTCTTTGAAAAAGCCCTCTTAAAGCTAGCATGAACCAGGAAGCCATCTCTTAAAGGAGCCATGAATTTATTAGCCATCATCAAACAGAAGCTGTGAGCCTTTGGCTGCTGATTCCATCTAGTTCAGCTCTTTTACAGTCCTGGTCCATTTGCACCTCCTGTCTCTGGACTGTCCACCCAGGACCTCAGTGTCCTGGAGCTGGAGGCTCTAAATTGCTTTGTTTCACAAGGCCTCAAGGTGCCACCCTGCTGCTAGGAGCTGCAGCTCTCATTGAGCACCCAGGTCCTGGAGGAAATCCAGCCATGGCCAGTCAAGGTTACTGCATCCTGGCTTTGTTACCTGCTCTGATAGTAGCCTTGTTTCTTCTGTGCATTGCTTTATGATAGCCCTTAGGGGAGCCCCATGGCTCCCCTAACCCTATTGCTGGGAGCCTGGGCTGGTGTGGCTTCCAGAGTGTCTCTACAGTTCAGCCTGGAGCATGGCTCTGCCTCATTCAGCAGTTCCCAGGTGGCAGCTACAAGGAATTCAGACCCTGTGCTTTCCATTGCAGGGAGGATTTCAATTTCTCCACACCAGGGCACATCCCGCCTGGGCATCCTGTCAGCCAGCAGATTCCGCCAGGTTCATAGTACCACCGATGCCATGGTTCTACCCTTAGGGATTCTGCTTCATCTCCGCTGGGACCCCAGTGTCTCCAAAACGCATGGCCAGCTGGGAACACTCAGACTTGGAGGTGCCTGCTCTCTGGCCTGCTGCCTGCATGCCCCACAGGCATCTTTCTCTGGAGGCTTTGTCTCTCACAGTGGCTAAGGCACCCTGCACACTTGCTCTTTAGTTGCCTGCTTGGCTCTCCACCTGTACTCTTCCAGGGCATCCCTCGCTCAGCTCTAGCTCCTGAGGACTCTACCGCTAGGTGACAGATCTGCTCTTGCCATTGGGGTCCAAAGCCCCTGACACTGCTTGCCTGCCTTCTGTCGCCTGGCTCATCAAGGCAATGGAGCATAGCCTTCAGCCATTTCAGCCTGGCTCTCACAAGTACCATGGCTGATTCTGCTTTCCTCACAGATGCTTGACCATGGCAGAAAGCATGCAGACCCCACTGCCTGCTCTGTCTGTTGCCTGTGACTTGTTGATGCCCTGCAGGTCTCAGCAATGCTAATGCTAGATCAGCTGCTCCTGCTGCTGCTGCTGCTGCTGCTGCTGCTGCTGCTGCTACTTGTTCTCAATCTGCTAACCCTGCAGTGGCTGCTTGGTCCCAGATGCTGCTTTTCTATTCTGTCTGCATCCAAGGTCCAGCACTCAGGAAAACCTACTCAACCCTAAGTTACTTTCTATTAAACCTTCACAATATCCCTATACCTAAAGCCTATACTTCTCAAACCAAACTTCACTACAACTTTTATGACTTACTTATGTTACAACTTTAGACCTAACTTAGTAGATAGATAGATAGATAGATAGATAGATAGATAGATAGATAGATAGATAGAAAGATTTGGAGAAGCCTAACTTTAGCTCCTCTGACTTTTATTATTACCCTGTTCTATATTTACAATTTTAGTCCTGAAAATGAAAATCACCGCACCCCAATTAATTATCTGAGCATGTGCAGTTAACCTTCAGTGTTCCTTCACTTTATCCTTCATACTCAAGTCCCTGTTCAGGTGCCATATGTGGGAGTCCAGCTCTGACCTGTTGAAGGGTTCTTGGGGGGAGGAGTGAGGAATAAGGAAGTATTATAGGTGGTGATAACAAGAAAGACAAAGTCATAGGATAGCATTGGGAGGGCTCTTTGTCAATACCCAGCTGCCCAGAGTTTTATTCTATTGGGCTTTTTATACACTACCAAGTGAAGAGGCAACAGACCCTCCACTTTCAAGATCAAAGCACAATGTACAGCCAAGTATAGACCCTTCAGAATACCTGGTACCCATACCCCTGGACAAATCATCCTATTATGCAGCCCTGTTGAGTAAAGCAAGCTCAAATTCTCTGACCCTGAGTAAGGCCTTACAACTAGAGGGCTTCTGTGAGCCCCACAACTAGGCTTGTGTGGTAAATTTTTTTCCTGTTGAGACATCTTTTCAATAAATGGTGTACAATCACTCTTGCCCTTACTTCTACATTGTGGCTTTCTCTTCTGTCTTATCACTGAAGAGTGGAGCTGCAAGGCTCAGATTTGAAAGACTTCTAACCCACAATCCCTCCTTATGTGAATTTTTCTCTCATTCTTTGTGTGTGCAATCACTTATATATGCTTGTGTACATGTGCATTCACCTGCATGTGGAAGCAAATGTATCAATTTGACTGCCATTCTTCAGTTTCCATCTGCTTTGTTTTTACAAGTCAAGGCTTTAGATCAGCCTAGAATCCACCAGGTAGGATAGGCTGGCTGGTTAGTACACCCCACAGATCTACAAGTCTCTTCCTGTCCAGGACTAGGAATACTAAACATGCCACAAGTCTACCTTGTTAAAGAGGGTTCTGGGATAAAACTAAGGTCCTAGTGCTTAAAAGGTAAGCATTTCACCAAATGAGCCAACTCCCTATTCCTTCCTACACTACAGACACACAACTGAAGACTAAGCATCCACTGTGCTATTATCTCATCCTGCCTCTCAAAAATCATTAACTGAATTACTATTTAATTATCTAATTATCAAAAAGTTTGTGTCTTAATTCCAATTCTAGACTTCCCTCTCATATTGCATATGTTTTTCTAATTTATTAACTGGTAGTACCATCTGTCCAGTTGCCTGAAAAATTTAAAAGTATATTTATTCTTTCATTCCCCCTTGCTCTTTCTAGTCTATCAGAACATCATTCCACTTAAAATTCAATCCAAACACTGACTACTTCTCACTAGGGCCACTCCAAGCCATCATGGACTGTTACTATTATCCTTTATCTATACCACTGAAATAATTTTCTATGTTTCCATTTCTACTTTGTTGTATATAGTGTGTGCATGAGCTATACAAATATTAAGCATAAATAAGGCATATCAAGTAATACTGTGCTCTATCTCACTCATAGTAAAATGCAAATCCTGTACTCTTCCTCAAGCTGTATGTACCTACTTGAAGCTTTCTCTCCCACCACATCTTACAGCATTTCTTTAGCTGACTGTGCTCTATCTGAACCTGGTTCCAGAATTTCCTTCAAGACCTATATGATAAAGTTTGTTCACTAACCCACAATGTTATCAGGATATAGAGGAGCTGTTAGGAGAAGAAACCAGAAGGAAGCGAGGTCATTGAAGATGTTCTCTTAAAGATAATAATGAATCTTTGCCTCCTCTTCTCTATGTTTTCCACCCACCTTTGTCTGGATATGTCTCATTATCCATACGGTCCTAACATGATGCTACCCGAAAAGGTACAAAGCAACAGGAATAAGTGACCATGATCTAAAACTACAAGTTAACATAAATCTTTCCTCTTAGGTACTTTGTCACAATGGAGAGAATCTGAAAAACACAAGAGCAAATACATTCCCATTTCAAGGTCTCTGGATTTGCTGTTCAGTCTGTTGATATTCTCATTCTCTCTTTACTCAATCTCTTTCCAGCTGTCTTGCTCACAGAAGACTCCCTTATAACTATTTCTAAAATAAACCTCCTTTCTCATCCATCTCATCCTAACCCCAGTCTTCCTTCTACTATGTTTCATGGCATTTATCAATTGATCTTGTATTATGTGATTTTTTTAAGTTGTAAATTTACGGAAAAGTAATATGCTATAGAGCAGGACTGTCCAACCTACAGTCTGTAGATCACATGTACACATGACAGATATGGATGAAGCCCAACACATTTATAGACGACAGAATTATGTTACAGTGTCAAAAATTAGACATTATGGAAGTGGGGGTAAAGAGAATGTAAGAGCCAAAAGATGTAGATGAGTGTTGTGCTCTTTTGGACATGACATAATTGTTGTACACATAAACTTACAGCAGCTGTGGTTACCTTTACAAGACCTACATAAGACTGAGCCAGTTAAACTCCCATTACAGACAGCAGAGGGGCTACTGAGGTCATACCCCTAGCTGAGGAACCATTAATACCTGGTGGTGTCTGGGAGAAGAAAAGTCAATGGGGTATAGCCATGGGTTGATTGCTGGTAGTGGGTAGCCATTCCAGCTTTGATCTGGAAGTTCCAATCACCATTGAGACTTTGGCAACTGTCACGCCTATGAGGCGGGGCCAGGGGAGGTGCCTGGAGACCCGAGATCTGGATGGGCCAGTGCGCTCTCTGTTCTGGGACCCTGAATGGTGGAGGTGGACTGAGTAGAGCTCCAGAGAACTCCACTGGACTGCGATACACCTTCCCCAGACCCCGTGACCTACCTATCCCTTAATTTGTAAGTTACACCATTAAATAAATATCCTTTTAACTACGTGGAGTGGCCTTAATAATTTCACCAATAATTGCTCCTGCCCCAGTGGATGGCTCTACATCCATGTTCATATGAACAGCACTGATTGGACTCCATGAATTATAAATTTATGAAATAATGTGAAATCAAAAGGGAGATGTGTTGGAGAAATATTTACCACTGTAGTTGGTGGAATAAACTTTGAGAGCAGAGCCTAAAACTGAGGCAGACTTAAGTGTCTTAAAATAGCCATTTTATGCAAAGGATGAGATAATTTATACTCTGGGGATTAAAAAGAGTCACCTGATTAAAATATACAATCATAAGGAAAAGCCACATGTGGTAAAAACATATTTTTCCATGTGAATAACAATAGCTGAAGTAAACTCACTCCTATTCACTACACCTTGGAGGAGCACAAAAGCACATTCCAAGAATGATTCCATGTTTTTGAAGAAACTGATGTCACAAGACTCATCTTGTGTTCTTGGAGTTTTCTCGTAAGTGCTAGACTTCCTTGCATTACTTCATTTTAGGACTGTGTTCCAACAGAGGAGCACTATGGATGGAAGGGGGCATTGGAAGTGGATATAATCAAGATACAGTGTATGTATGTACAAAATGTTCAAAGACTAAATGAATAAATAAATAATATTTTTTAAAGAAAAATTTGGACCTGCAAATATACTCAGTTCCTAGATTTCTCACATTTCCCTTCTATGAACAGCTTACACCAGTGTGATGTATTTGTTGTAATTAAGGAAAACAGCTAAACGAAATCCATACTTGATTCAGACTTCCAAGGGTTGTACTTACCATCCCCTCTCTCTTTTAAGATCTGTCCTGGACAACCCATCTCATGCACAGACATGGCTCCCTATAGTTCTGTTATCAGTCTTAACTTACCCAATATTTGTCTGGGGTGACTTAAAGTGTTTGGGAGTACTGGCCATGTGTTTGGCTTTCTGTCAGAGTTTGCCTGCTGTCTGATTCTCATGATCATCCTGGGACAGGTTACAGTTTGGTTGCCTGTAGAGAAATACTGCACTGGTGAAGAGCTATTTCCATTATCATATGGAAGACTAACATATCTACTTGATTTATAACCATTGATGTTAACATTAACCACCCAGTACAGGCTGGGCCTTTTCTGTGTTCTCTGCCACAAAGCAACAATCCCACCGTGCCTGTACATACAATAATTATTTTATTATTTTTCTTCCCAGTTTTTGAGACAGAGTCTCACTATGTAGGCTTGACTGGTATTGAACTCACTACATAAAAGAAATTAACCCTGAACTTGTAGCAACACCCTCGCTAGCCTCTCAAAACCTGGAGTAATAAGTGTAAGTGACCATACCTGGCCATTCAGTACCATCTAAAGGAATTCATGAAATGCCACTCACACTTTAATGGCAGAGAGTTATGCACCACTTTCTCAGAAGTAAAGCAGGTATTATAGTTTTAATTATTAATAAGCTTCTTTCTTCCTTTCCCCAAATGGTATAATATCAGGATGAGAAGCTTATGCTCATTCCCTAAAGAAGTTCCCAACATGCATATGTCACTAAATATTAATGAATGGAGTAATTAATCCCCCACTGTAGGCATGTACAAATTACATCTGTACAGGAACTATGACTATGACCTAAAATTTTCCCTTCTTCACCTTTTGGCAAGTTCTTACTTTGCTCTAAAGCTCAGTTCTTTGGGTCTGTCTAGATTTAAATCGTGTTCACATATGTAGTACATTCTTTTTAGTATTTGTTACTGAGTACATTTCTAAGTATTGCACTTTGGTCTCCACATTGCAGCTCACTACTCTTCTTGGTGATCTATTTGGATCTCTTTGAGGCTTTTCTGTAACCTAACACCTATCACTGACTCTGGAGGTCATAAACTGCTGCAGTGTGTGCTTTTTGGGGATTATTAAACTAGATGAACAGCCCCATCCTCATTCTCTGACTGAGCTGATATTTTTGTGGGCTCTCCAGGCACCTCACACTGAAGCCACATCTTCCCCCTGAATCACAATAGAGATGTGCAGCAGCTCTTGTTCTTGTCTTCCTGAAGTGCACACTGGAGATCTGTTGCACTAGAACCAACAGGACCCTGACTCCTTTCTTGTCAGATATACTGAAGGGAAAACATAATATACTTGAAACTGAAATAAGTGACAGATTCATCAGTGCAAGTCCATCAGTGATCAAGTTACATATCCATCATTGTAGCCATGATTGGATGAATAAGGAAGAATATGGGCGTCTTGCTTAGCAATAATTATCAACCTGACACAGCCAAGAGTCATCTGAGAGAAGTCCCAGTTGAGGAACTGTCTAGAATACATTGGCTTCTGGCCACATATATGAGGGTTTGTCTAAAGTTTTAGTAGATGTAGGAGGGCCCAGACTACCGTGGGTGGCACCACCCCTAGGTAGGTGATTCTGAGTTGCATAAGCAAGCTAGCAGAGGATTATTAAGCAGAATTCTTCCAGGGTTTCTGCTTGAGTTCCTGCCATGAATTTTCTTAACAATGGTCTGTAACTTGCTAGCTGGAATAGACCTTTCCCTCCCCTGACCTGTTTTTGGCTGTGGTATTTATCACATCAACAGAATGAAAGTAGAACAATGGGGAAAGATTTAGGTAGGCTAAACAATAGCAATTTCTCTGAGTTCAATCGGTATACAGATATGAATGGATGGTGCAGTCTTGACACTGTGTGAAGACAAAGAACAAAAGAAGCTCCCACAAAATAACTGTTAATCAAAGATCATGCATGACACATTTTTACATACCTACAGCAGGAAACCAGAAGCCTGATAATGATCCAGGTGTCCAGAGTAGCATGAATGTAACTCTTCTCAGTTTGCAAAGTATAACTGATTGCTTTTTTATTTTAATATTTTCTCTGATTATAAAAGTAAATACTCACTTAAGAAAATATAGAAACCGATGAGTGTACAGAAAAAAATTATCCATAAAGGTTTGTCCACCTTGGAAAAATGAATCTGTCTAATGTAGACAGTTCAAGTCTTTATAAACATCTTATACAGCTGAAATACGTTTACATGCATGACTTAGCATTTTGGTTTCTGGGTAATATTGTTATATAGCATAATTTCGTGTCTGAAATTAACTTCCTAGACAATTTTTAAATGATTATGAGATCCTTCATCATATCCACACCATTATTTTTCAGGCACTTTTGTCTTTGAGGAGGTTATGCATCATCATGATAAATTCTGTTGTAAAATCTTTGCCCCAAGATTGGCCCCAATGGAGATAAAAATGAGACTGGAGAGGACAAGAGAGAGTGGCAGGTCCTAGGGGGGAACTGGAAAGAGGCAATAAGTTACCTGAAACAGAACATGAAATAGTAAAGTGAAAAGCATAGGGAAACATTCTAACTGGAAACAATTACCTCTGAAGAAATGCACCTTTTTAATAATTACTACCATACAAGGTGGCTTGTCTGTCTTTAAATAACTACAGTTGGGAGAGGTAGCTTTCCTGTATGTTAAACAAACATTCTTTCTCAGTATAACTTTGCAGACATTCTGCTTTTATTATTTACTTACTGTAGCACAGGCTGGGGTGCTTCAGTGGTATGTGTGAATATGCTCACATATGTGTAGGCACACCTGTGAGAAGGGCTGCATGTACACATTCGTGCATGTTGAGACCAGAGGTAAACCTTCAGAGTTGTTCTTTGAGAGCTCTACTGCCCTTATTTGTTGAGACAGTATCTCATTGGATTCAAAAGCTTGCCACTTTGGCTACGCCTTTTACCAGAATCCCAGGGATTCACCTGTCTCTGCTTTCCCAGCACTGAGACTACAAGTATGAACTACCATTCCCAGCTTTTTATGTGGGTTGGGCTTTGGGGATCAAATATGCTTGTGTGGCTGACACTGGATACTAGCCAAAGACAAAGAACAAACTGAATCATCTACTGGTAAGAGAAAAGGGGGTTCTTGTATTCAGAGATAAGCACTAGAGGAACCAGGAATGTTACACACACAGGGCTATCTCCTCAAAGGGAGAAATGTCTGACATGTTTTCTGCCCAGAGGGCTGGGGCAGATACAGTTTATAGCCTGGTGACCTTTACCCTCCCTATCTGTGTGGCTGAATCCATACCAGATCCTCCCCCAGACCTTTTATCATGAGCTTGTTTTCTCAGTTAATATATAGAATCAATGTTTATGGAAGATGTCACTTGTACTTTACAAAGAGTTTCAATATAATCACATCTTAACCTCTATTGTGCACATGAAATTGGGTTAATTATCATCAGATTTTTTCCAAAATGGACCAGATAAACATGCCTGAAACCTAACTACTAAGGGTCAGATTCTCAAAGTTTGAACCAATACCCACTACTATGTCATGTTGAACTGAATTACCTTTTTGCTTCCTGCAGTAGATCATTACTATGCTGACTGTGGTGGTCACAGTGACTTCCACACTACCTAGTCCTCATTCTATCTTCTGTCCCTCTTACAGTACATCAGACATTCAAAGCCTCACAGATATATTCCCAGATTGTCCATAGATTCTGATGAATGCTACAGTGAAAACAGGCTTCGCAGGTCCTTGACTTTAAACTTCCCATTCTATAAATCAAGAGAAGTAAGGTCCAACACAATCAGTTCCCAACCGGCCTTGGATTATATATTAGAAGCAGCATTTAGTTAATAAATCACACTTCTCTCAACCCACTTCTTTCCTACCATTCTCCTTTCTGTGATGGACCTTCTGGGTCCTTGAAGCACCCCTCTTCAAGAGTCCTTTTCCTAAACTTCTAAATCGTTTTTACCTTTTCCCAAATTAGCTCCAGTAATTAGATAGATTTTCAATTCCGTTTAGATTTCAGTGCCTAGAATTTCCCCTTGGTGTGCTGCAGAATGCATCAGTGAGTTCTCATTACCTCCAGAAGTGTGATGAGGCAAGACTGTGAGCAATCCTGTAAATATGTCACATGCTGGGATAATAATTCCATTTCAAGTGTGTCAAAGATTCCTCTATTTAAATTTCAATTACCTTCTTGTTGTCTTGTTTCTGCGTCTTCTGATTATTATACAACAAATTTATATTTTGCGATTAATTGGATTTCAAGTATCCTAATTTGGGTAACATATTTCCTTTTACAACCTAAGCTGTCCTCAAATTTGTTATGTAGCCAAAGATGGCTTTGAACTTCTGGTCTTCCTACATCTATTTCCCAAGTTCTTGATTACAAGAATTTATCATAAGCCTGGTATATGCTGCTGAGGACCCAGCCAAGGTCGTTGTGAATTTTGAGCAAGCACTCTATTAAATAAGCTGCATCCCAAGACCAGTAAAAATTTCCCTTTTTTCTTAATAACACCACTTTTAAGTAATTAATTCAGTGTATGATTTAGATAATTGCAAATGGTCAGGATACTTTTATTTTCCATGTACCATCAGACATCACATTCTAGATCTTAATGGTGACAAGACTATAGGTTTGCTTGAACCTTTCTTCCCAGAGTTACTTTTCAATACTAGGTTTCTGCAATAGGAGAGCAAACAATTAAGCAGAGGTATTGTTTAACAGCTACATAAATGCTAGGTTGGTTTGACTTTTAAATGAAAGAGTGTTGTCATCCTTAAAAACAAGACCATCAAGAGACATGTGGCAAAATGTTAATGTATTGCTGATTATTTTAATTCAAAAGAAGGCCACAGCCTATAATTAAATGTGCTCAGCTTGATTTTGGCTTATTGCTTAAGAGCAAACAAGAGGAGGTAGGTATGGGGTTGGAGTTCTATCTAAAGATCATGAGGGAAGGATATAAGTATGCTGCCAACAAGGCTTGTTTAGAAACCCCAGAATGTGTGTGTTCTTCCTGTCTTCATAGATACTTCAGGGGACTGGATTCCTAGCTGAAAGCTTTCCAAAGTCGGAGAATAGAAGAGAGTAATGTTTTGCAAAAGCAATGCAAGCAAAATACCTGTGGGGTGTGTGTGTGTGTGTGTGTGTGTGTGTGTGTGTGTGTGTAAAATATTACTGAAATTCACATTTAATCAGAATAAAATTTCAAAACAAATTTCACCAATTAAAAAAACTCTCTTATTGGAGCTCTTTTGTTTGAAGAAGTGGTTTGGTACATGGAGTATTATGAGCCAAGATGAAGACACCAGTGCTGTAACAATGTTATAAATATGGGTCACCTGCCTACTCTGCCTCCAGCCGCTTTGAAGATGATGAGTGTCCACACTGGTTCATGGTGGACTTCTTGCTGATATCTTTTCAGTGTCAGTCCCTCTCTTCTCCTGATGACATTCTTGTCCTCAGGGATCAAACGTCATAGATGGTGGGAGAAAGGGAAGTAGCAGATTCCTGAAGGAGCCATTTTCAGGGACTGAGGAGGTGTTTCTGGTGGTAAAGTCTTGCCTTGCAAGTGTGAGAACCTGAGTTTGATCTCCAGAACCTGAATAAAAAAACTGGTGTGGTGTTGGGTGCTTGGAATCCCAGTGCTAGAATAGTGGAAACAGGAAGATCCTCACCTGTTTGGTGAGCTGTACAACAGTGAAAGACCTTGTCTTAGGAAACAACTGTTCTTGAAACAGCACCTGAGGTTGACTTCTGGCCTCCACATGCACATGTACACATACGTATACCTGAAACTACGGGGGGGGGGGGGGGGGAGAAAGAGAGAGAGAGAGAGAGAGAGAGAGAGAGAGAGAGAGATTTTCCAGAAGCATGCAGTACCCTTGAAGGTCATCCAAGGTGATGTGATAAGTAGACAGTGAGTTAGGATGTATGTTACATTACATGAGTGGCTGTCTTAATTTTCTGATGCTATGAATAAAGACCACGATCAAACCAATTTGTGGAGCAAAAGATTTGTCTTTCAAGGGAAGCCAAGACAGCAACTGGAGCAGAGCAGGAACTTGGAAGCAGGAACTTAAGCAGAGATCATGAAAAAATGCTGCTTACAGGCTTGTTCTCCCTGGCTTTCACTGCCTCCTTTCTTACAGACTCAGGACCATCTGTCTATGGATGGCACTGCCCACAGCAAGCTAGGCTCTGACATATCAGTCATTAATCAAGATAATGCCCCACAGACATGCCCACAGGCAAGTCTGACTGAGGCATTTTCTTAGTTGAGGCTCCTTTTCCCAGACGACTCTAGTTTGTGTCAGGCTTGTGACTAAACAAACAAACAAATAAATAAATCTAACCAGGTTAATAACTCTAATAAAATGAAGACCAGTGCTAAGTTACTTCTAGATGCGGAGATGTGAAAATTCAAATGAAAAAGCATGTAAGAATTCTCTAGACTAATCAGATTTTAACAAACAATCAGTATCACCTTTAGAAGAAGAAATGCAAAACAGCAATGGCTACATGGAGGGAAATTTGTGTCTAAAATACCTGTGAAAATCTGTAAAATGGGGAATGTGATAGCTTCTGTCCTCAATGTGATGCCACAAGGATGAAATGACATTTTTTTCCATCTTTGCTCCTTCTAAAGAGCCCCTCTCTTCTCCTTCATATCACATAATTGTGGTTATTATGTTAATCAAGGGTTTTCTAGAGGAAGATAACCCATAGAATGAATATGCAGTGGGGAGATTTTTAGATTTACACAGGATGGTCTGGTAGTTCCAACAATGGCTGATTCACACTTGAAAGGCTGGGGGTAAGATCACTGTTGAGTCACTAATACTGGATGTCTCTGTGGTCCCAATCTGGCAATGAAGGCCTTGAGGATCCCTGGACTGCTGCTGGTCACCAGTGTGCATTTGAGGACCAAAGAAGCTGTCCTCCTGTCAGAGAAGAAATAAGACAGGGTTGGGCATAATTTGCCAGCAAGAATGAAGGCAAGCAGCCCAAAAGCAAATTTTCCTTTTATCACCCTTCAATCTGAGCTGGTATCAGAAGGTGTCATCCACATTTATGGTGGATTTTCCCACTTTAAATAATCTATCAAGAAAATCCCTCAAGGGTATCCCCAGCAGGTTTCTTTTTAGTTGATTCAATACCCAGTCAAGTTGACAACTAAGATTGACCAAGACCTTAATTGGTTCCCATATTGCCAGCTTTAGGGAAGATCACCCTAAAATACTTCCCAAATGATGTTGACCACAATCCAAAGGAGGAAAAATTTGCTTTGTAACCTGGTTCCTATATGTTACAAAAAAATCATTATTGATATGATTAGCATACATTTTCATGTCTGTATTTTCCATTTTGTTTGATTCTGTTACATTAAGAAATATACTCAGGATGGAAAGATAGGTCAGTTGGTAAAACACCTGCCATTCAAGCATG
This sequence comes from Peromyscus leucopus, assembly GCF_004664715.2. Lineage (NCBI taxonomy): Eukaryota > Metazoa > Chordata > Mammalia > Rodentia > Cricetidae > Peromyscus > Peromyscus leucopus. The sequence continues at coordinate 76,301,345 of NC_051076.1, read as the reverse complement.
AGGACCACAGTCCAATCCGAAGGACCTGTGTGAAAAAGCCAGGAATGATGGGAACTGCTTATATTCCCTGTCCTAGTTAGGGATTCTATTGTGTCAAGAGACATCATTACCATGACAACTCTTATAAAGAAAACATTTAATTGGGGCTGGCCTACAGTTTCAGAAGTTTAGTCCATTATCATCTGCTGTGATGTCTTTTTGTATGCTATGGATATATATTGTTCCTAAATATCAAACCTCTGAGTGATTATTTTATAAATGGCTGTGGGGCTGTTGGTGAGAGAGATTTATGCTGACCATGAGCCGGGCAGGACACAGGACGTCTTTCGAGTACAATCATCATGGTTCTGGAGAGGTAGCTGAGAGTTCTGCATCTTGATCTTCAGGCAACAGGAAGTGAACTGTGTGCTACACTGGGCATAGCTTGAGCATATGAGACCTCCAAGCTTGCTTCACAGTGCCACACTCCCTCCAACAAGGCCATTCCTCCTCCCACAAGGTTATACCTCAAAATAATGCCATTCCCTATAGGCCACACACTCAAACACATGAGTCTATGGGTGCCATACCTATTCAAACCCTCACAGTCCCCACTCTGGGGAAGGGAGATAAGTAGATGAATTTTAATGGCTCTCTAACCTAACTCTATCAGTGAGTTCCTGTTAAAAGTGGGACATCCTGTATCACAAAGTAGGAACACTCTAAGGAGTAACATCACAGGTTGACACTGTCGTCCACATGTATGCATATTCACATGAGAAACTACAGTCAGGCACATAAACACACATATGTACACACACACACAGCTTACTAATCTGGGTATCTGATTGGATTTCATGAGCCCAGTGTTGAAGTACTGTGTGTAACTTCCAACTCCAACAGAAATGTCCTTGGGAACATTCCTGCTTAGCCTTCAGTGCTTCCCGTCTGACTTTAGGGTGAAGTACAGAATCCTCATCAAGGCTTGCCTGGCTCTAAAGATCCGGCCTTTGCCTTCTTCTTCCGGGTTTACCTCCCACCATTTCCACTGCCATGGCTTCTAGTCAGTCAATCTTGGCTTGTTTACAGTTTCCTAACCTGGCTGTCCAATGGCTCTGAATGGTCTGTACCTTTTTTTTTTTTTTATTATTTCTATGAGGCCTCATTCTGTTTCCTGAAGTGTTGGACAGTCTGGGCAGAATTAAGCCATGTTACTAGGGAAATCGTGGAGTCTTAGTCTCATTAATGAAAGAATTTGAGACAGACTCAAAAGGAAGCTTGGGGACAATTTTATTAGAATGTAAAAGAAAACCTCCAGGCTAGCCAACCTGTAAATCTCAGCAGCTTCCCAGAAGAGAGAAGAAGAAGAGAGTCAGTCTTGCCATTTGGGTTAGTCTAGCTTGGAGAAAAACAGCAACACACAGGGGAGGAGAGCTTCAGAGAATGAGTGAAGAAGCCTGAATTAAAAAAAAATGAAGCCCATTTAGACTCAAGAAGGAAAAATTATGCCTTTCTAAATCTGGACTCAGAAAGGTGGGCAGACCCAACAGAACTTCTTGGCAGCCAAGAGGTTCAGGTCATAACTGCATTGAGGGAATAATTCTGCAAAAGAAAGTAATTATCTCACCAAGGGGTAATTATCCCCCTATCTCCTTAGCATGGCTTAAGTGAGCCCTCCTTCCTGAGAGGTCCTTTGGTCAGGTGATATACCTACCAACTGGAATAACTCTTATGGGAGGTGACAATGGCCAGGCTCCATGCAGAGGCACATTCCACTTTTCACTGTAACAAATCCAGATTGCTATCAGCCCCATGTACCTGTTGATGAAACTCCTCCTGGTTTGTTGATAGGATCCTGAAGTCAGAGTTCCTGCAATGAGTACAGAAACCACCATACTGCTGGTCTGGGTCTCTTTCTCATCCTCTATCTTGTCTTTTTTTTTTTTTTTTTTTTGACTGTAGCCTCTCTTCTCTGAGTTGATTCTAGAATGTTTTCTTCTTGCTCTGCCATAAGCCTTTTATTTTTCTGAAAATGCATGGCACTAAGGCAAGGTTTGTGTTTTGAATATCTGTATTCTTGCCTCCTGGAACCCACTATGCATCAGTAAATATTTCACTACTGAATGAATAAAGGCTTCAATTAATGTGCACAAATAATTAAACTACTTCCAAGCTACCTATTAGCTTAATGTAAGCAGATAATTCCTCACAGTTAATTGTGAATCATCCAGACATTGTGTTCGCCTTAGTGTTTCCTCTGCTTCCTGAAACCTACATTGTCAGCCCTGTCAGTATAATAGCTGTCAATCACTGTCTCTTAGCTGAGCACACTCTTCCATTCTATACTTGGGTAAGAATATGCTAGAAGCTCTAAATTGGCAGTCTCTGAGACTGGGGGAACCAGGTGGCATTCTACAGTGTAAATTAACTTGACTGTCTCTTTTTAAATATCATTCATAAATAATGATAATTGCTGGAAGAACTCTCTCTGTCTCTGTCTTTGTCTCTGTGTACGTGTATGTGCATGTGTTCCTTGTGTATGGACACATGTGTGTATGGGTGTGCATGCACATGTCTGTGGAGATCAGAGAACAACTTTAAGTGCTGTCCCTCAGGCATCCTCCCCTTAATTTTTGGGACAAGGTTTCTCACTTGCTTTTGCATAATAGGCTTGGCTAAGCTGGCTTCCAAGGAATATGCCTGTCTTTGCCTTTCCAGCACTAGGATTATAAATGCCTTCCATCATGGAGTCTAGGGATGAAACTCATCATGTCCTCATGCTTAGGAGGCTAGCACTTTACCAACTGAGCTAGGCCCTGAACCCAGAACATGCTCTCAATCCTTTATACAACTTGGAGTTAATCTTATCTTGTATATGCAGGACATGATGGGAGCCATCCTGCATGACATGTTCTGAGATTAAGGATGCTGTACAACAACAGAGAATGTGGGTTCATCAGATTTTCAGGATATATGCATGCTGCCTTTTCCTAAGCCTGCATTAAAGTTATACAGCATTTCCATGAGAAATGCAAGTCAGTGTTTTCTCAGAAAATAAAACTAGAAAAATGGCAACTTTATATTTAGGTGTACACATTTATACTTGCATGGACTTCATGGGTGAAGTTGTTTTATGGTAAAATTAAGCCAGGTAGGAATCCTACTGGTGACTTTTCTGGACAATGGGATGGGTGAGATATTGGTGAGATACATTCTGAATTCTTTGCATATAAACTGTGGAAAGCAAAAGGGATTTTACTCTGCGTTTTGAGATCAGCTTGCCTGGGAACATTTAAAAAGATTGACACGGCAAACACAAAAGCTATCACTGCCCCTTTCAGGAGAGAGAGAACAGGGAATCTGGAAATGAGAAAGTCTGTAAGCTGCTCTCCCGTTTCCAAGCTGATAGGCACAGGGATAAGACCCTGCTCCCGCGAGCCTGTCAGCAGCAGTTCAGCCTCATGGGATAAAGCTTTCTGATGCTCCAGTGCTTCTTCTCTTGACAGCAAACCACTCAGCACCTCTCAAAGCCATGGGAGGAGAACAGAGTGAGTGAGTATGAATGAGGACCAGCAGCTAACATGATGGATTCCCTGTGCCACCTCATCTGTTCCATTACTTCCTTTAGGGATGTATAAGGGCTAAATCTCTGGGACTTTCTGGGCAGCCAGTCTAGCTTTTTTAAAAATGCACACATGTGCTAGATGCCCAGGGCTTACTTGTCACATGTCTAGTTATTTTGAGAATTCCAGGGGACTAAAGGATCCTGTCTCAGAAAACAAGTTGGACAATGATTGGGAAGTGATAGCCAAGGTTTTCCTCTGGCCTCTGCACAAATACCCTTCTATACATGCTGGTATACAACTGAACACACACACACACACACACACACACACACACACACACACACACTTTTAATAGCTGAGAAAGTGTTAGGGCTTAAACATTGTTTTAGTCCATTCTGGCTTCTATGTAACAAAATAGCCTGTAGATGCTTACAAACAAGGTATTTATTTCTGTCAATTATCAGATTAAAAGTTCAAAATCAAAAAACTCTGTATCCAGTAAATCACAGATGGCATCTTCTGCCTGTGTCCTCACACGGCTGAGGAGGTGAGAAGTCTCCTCTAGGCTCCCTTTGAATGTAGCATTAATTCCACTCATGAGGTCTGTGACTCAGTCTCCTAAATGTCTTACCACCTGGTACCAGCTACCCTGTGGGCCTTTGCTCAGCATCCAGAATCACTCTTACGGGCCTTGCTCCTGGGCACCATTCATAGCACTCTCACACATTCCACTTTCAGATTCCCAGTGCCTGGAAGGGCTGAATCCCTTTAAAGGATTCATTGATAAAACCAGGCCCCATCAAATAACCTCTCTTTTTCTCTTTGTGTATGTGTGCGTGTGTGTGTGTGTGTGTGTGTGTGTGTGTGTGTGTGCAGGTATGCATGGGGAGACTGCACATACACATGTGTGAACATCAATATGGAATCTGGAGATCAACCTCAAGTTTCATTCTTCAGGTGCTGTCTGCTTAGTCTTTTAGACACAGTCTCTCACTAGCCAGTGGTTTACAAATTAGGGTAGGCTGGCTGGCCAGTGACCTCAGGATCTGCCTATCTTCACTCTCCCAATTCTAGGGATAAAATCATTAATACCAGCTGCAGCTTTGTTAACATGGGTTCTGGGCATTGAATTTAGGTTTTCATGTTTGCACAGCAAACATTTTATGAATTGAGCTCTTACCTTTACCCTGATCACTCTTGGTTAACGAAAAGTCAGTTTGTCTCTAACTTAAGAGCTTGTGGTCCATCCTTATCCCAGAGCTCACACAATCTCAAGAGGAGATTCAATCATCTACCTAGGATGGAGGCTTGATAGCCTTGCAATCATTCTGCCCACTACACACACTCTCGTGGAGACAGTGAGGTGTCTAAAATCAGTGTGAAATGGCTCCATAGTTAAGAGTACACACTGCTCTTGTGGAAACCCCAGGTTTGGTTCCCAAAACCCAAGTCAGAGAATTCACAACCATCTTTAACTCCAGTTCCTGTTTATCGTTGATATAGAGTCCTCTTCTGGCCTCTGTGTGAATTGCGCTCATGTACACATATCAGCAAATAGACATATGTATATGCACATGATTAAAAATAAAAATAAATCTTTAATTGTAAAAGAAATAGCACAAACATGAATTGGGAGATAACCCGACTCCTCAGTGAGGAAAAAGAGTGCTTTGTGCAAAGAAACAGACAGGACCACCCTGGTGGTGTGTAATAGAGAACAATGGAGAACTTAGAATTTATTGAGCATCTTCTGTGTTCTTGGCAAGAAGATATGCATCATGAGATACATGGGAAAACATACAGCTTCAAGATGCTTACTGAAAAGGATTATCAAATACATATTCAGGAAAAGTAGACAAACGAGCAGAGGGAATTAAGCACTGGGGGAATCCCAAATATCAGAGGCAACTTTTTTTGAGCCTCATAATCAGAGAGATTTGAATAAATGAGAATTACCCTCCACTGGCATGCTGCCAGAAGGATGTCTGAATTGGTCACTTTCATGTAAAAGTGCAAGACTTTTACTCCAAACAAACAAACTAAAACAGGAAACAAAATGTGTAAGGATGGCTGCTGAGGCATGACAATGAAGGTTTGTTTTCTAGTCTCCACATTCATGCATGTATACACATGCATCATTCCCTAACATGTAACTACACACACACATACGCACACACACCCAAAGACACAAAGAAGAAAACTAACAGTATAATTATTCCAGAGGGTCCCTATGGAGAAAAGAATAATACAACCGAGGAAGTTTGAAGCACATTCTGGAAGGCTTTAAATGTCAGGCAGAGGAGCTGATAGCTGGAGTGTCACATGGAGGCCCAGAACAGTCTATTCCTGTGCACAGTCTGATGGCAGTAGGTAGGGTCACCCAGCAAATGCTGTATGTTTTGTAGTTATCAAATGTTTCTAATGTTTCCAAAGTTCTCACTGGTTTGATATGTGAGAGGCTTATTTCCTGGCTGCATATCATGGCCACATGCGTCGGCAATCTATTGCTATTATTGTATCCCTTCTGTCATCACCATAGGATTTCTGGATGAAAGAGAGGTAAACACATATGCTTAGTTAAGCTCCTGGAGCCATAAAACTGTGTATTTTTTATATAGTTAAGATTACTCTTTCCTCTATATATTTCTTTAGCATTTCACATTTTAATATAGAATTTCCTGTTATTTTTTAAATCTCCATAAATGTGGTTTATAGCTATGTGTTGTTTCATGGTATCCTCATGCTCCAATATACTACATTTCTCATGAAATATCAAAGATACTTCCTTAACATGTCTTATCTCTCATGATTTACTTATGTGTCTTTATGTATAAAGCTGTAACTCATAAACTTTGCAGAATGCAACCGTCACCGACTCTCATTTCAAAAGAAGAACAATTTTAGAAAAAGGACAGGGATAAAAATTAACGCGGATAATACATAAATTATTAATCTTTGTGTGCATGCATAAGTATGCATGTATGTGTATGTGCATCCATGTTTGAATATATGCATATATGTGCTATGTGTCATGGTACACACATGAAAGTCAGAGGACAGCCTCAGTTGAAAGAGAGGTAAATACACATGTTTGGTCAGGCTTGTCTTCCACTTTGTTTGAGACAGGGTCTCTGTTGTTCATCACTGTGTATGCCAGATTCACTGGCCCATGAGCTTCTAGGGATTCTGCTGTTTGGTTCATATCTTCGTCTCGGGGCACTCACACCACAGATGTGTGATACTGTGTTGAGTTTTACGTGCTTTTGGGTCTCTGGACTGAGGTCTTCAGGCTTATATGGCGTGCTTCACCCAAAGAATTATCATCCCAGCCCAGGCAAGGTGCAGAGCTAAGGTCATGGCTATATAATATCTCTTCACACATACAAACATGTGTGCACCATTGTACAAGATGTTTAGAAAATCTTAGAAGGATGGAGTCAAGAAAGTCCAAATTCTTTGTTGTTGTTGTTTTGAGACAGATTTCTCTATGTAGCTTTGTCCTGGAATTCATCTGTAGGCCAGGCTGGTCTTGAACTCAAAGAGATGCACCTGTCTCTGTATCCCAAGTGCTGGGATTAAAAATATGTGCCACCACTGCTCAGCTAAGAGAGTCCAAATTCTGTGTATAATTTGGAGGGAATTTGACTCTCCCAAAACTCGTGTCAAAATTTGGTCCTTATGATAGCTCACCTTGATTGTCAACTTGGGATTTAGAGTTACCATGAAAACAAATCTCTGGGTACATCTGTTAGGGAGGTTCTAGAGTGGGCTAGTGAGATGGGAAGGACCTCCTAAATGTGGCTGAAAGCATCCCATTGGCTGGGCTCTTGGACTACAGAAAAAGGAGAAAGAGCACTGAAAAATCTCATCATCTCTCTTTCTCTTTACTTCCTGGTTGTAGATGGGATACACTAACTGCCCCACATCACAACAATGAAGAAGGTCATCAAAACAACTCTGACAGGATTTGCAGGAGAGATTAATGCCTTTCTCACAAAACTAGGTGGTTCATCAAGAGACTTGTTAGAAAAGAGACTGCCCTTTTCCGGTTTCTCCTTTCTTTTGAGTGTCCCCACTTGCCCTCAGTTTTCTGCAATGACGTGAAGCATCAAGAGGCTCCCAGACAGAAGCTAAATAAACAACAACACCATATGTGAGCCAAAAGAAACATCTGTTTCCTGCCTGTGTCCGTGAATGTGGAGTGAACCCAAGTGCATATGCATGTCCCCTTATGAGTAGGCGCACCTGTGTGAATGGGGGAGCACTTGGGCATGGAAGTCAGAGGCAAATATCAAGTCTCTTCCATGATCTCTCTCCACCTGTTCACTTAGGCTGGATTTTTCACTGAATGCCGAGCTTGGCCTAGAATCCCATCTCTACTTCCAGGGACAATTGCTGATGGACCACTATGCCTGTATCACTCCTACATGGGTGCTGGAGATCCAAACATTGGCCCTTGTGCTTCTGTAGCAAGTGTTTTAATATTGAGAAGTCTCTGCATTCCTTAAACTTCTATACTATGTGTATAGAAGTTTCTCATGTTCTTTCATAGCAACAGAAAGCAGGCTTTAACATTCTCCAGCAAATGCTGCATTCAAAATTACAGCTGCACTCTCCCATTCTCTCTATGCCAAGAGTACCAGCATGTTCATGGTTATAAGACAGCAAGATGCAATAAGGATGGAAGTGGAGAATGAAAGCCTGATGGGTTGATGTCTTGAAGCTTTCAGGATGTAAAACTGATCATATGAAATATTAATGAAATCTACAAAACTGTACAAACTTAATATAGAAAAAAATCTGAAGAAAAGGAACATCAAAAACAAAATTAAGTGAGAGATCTAATCTAGATAAAACCAAAAGGAAAATGTCAAGTTAGAAGATAAACAATTGTTGTAAAAGTATATTTAAATATAATATATGAAAAATTCTAAATAATTAATAAAATATTTACTATGTCTATGTGTGATGCTTCTAATTTCTTTATTACTCACAGTGAACTCATACATTCTAAGAAAACCAAGACATCAAAAGTGAAAACAAAAGTCTCAGAATACCTTACGAAATGAAGCTGAGGAGATGGTTCAGTGGGCAAGTGCCCTGCTACATAATCACAGAGGCCAGAATTCAAATCCCCAGAACCTACATAAAACTGGAGCTATATTGGAACATGTAACCTCAACACTGGCAGACCCAAGCAGGCAGGTCCTCAAAGTCTGCTGCTGTCCAGTCAGCCCACGTAAGTCTGAGAGCTTGGAATTCACTGGAAGACCCCATCTCATGGGAAAATGCTGAGTGGTGTAGAGTCAGATAAATTATGTCTTCCTCTCACATGCATGAGCATGGGTTCATATATCCCTACATACATGTTTATATACTCACACACACAGAATAAGTAAACCTTGAATGTATATACCTGTGATTAAACTGCTCCCCAATAATTACCAAATGCATTGTTTTATTACCAAATGCAGGGATTTTCTGTGAGTAGCATAATATTTTTTTCTTACTAAAGAGCCTTTCCTGTGAGTTTCTGCAGTGATGAACAATAGGCACTTTGAAGCCTTTACCCTCCTGAAAACATAAAGGCTTGTGGTAATAAATGGTGAGTTTTCTTCCAGGCTCCACTAGGAATCATGATTAAGGGGGCTGAATTTGTCAATAGCTCTCCCTTATAGTTGTATTATAGAATTTATGACCAATGTTATGAAATAGTGGTTAGTATTATATATATTTTCCTTGATAAAAAACAAGATGTTTTAAGGCTAAGTAACCTGGTAAAGATTAGATACCCTAGATACAACATGAAACATGAAACCAGGTCTGCTTTAGTCCTAAGTCTACATTTTTAATAATTATGTCTGTTCATCTAGGGCTGTGCGTGTGTGTGTACGTGTGTGTGTGCATGTGTGTGTGTGTGTGTATGAACATATGTGGATGTCAGAAGTCAAAACTGGCTGTCTATCCTCAGGAGCTATTTGCCTTGTTTCTCAATATGGGAGTCTCTCATTAGCCTGAATCTCTCCAAGTAGGCTATCTGGCTGTCCAATGAGCTCCAAAGGTCTACCTGCCTCTGCCTCCTCAGCACTAGGACTACAAGTGCACACTACCATGTCTGTGTTGATTCTATAGACAGAACTCAGATCTCCATGCTCACTTGGCAAACATGAGCTGTCTGCCCCACCCTCCAACACTATGAAGGAAACCCCTTTACCCTTTTCTAGTTTTCCAATGACACACAGATGGGTTTCCAGACAAAGGTGACTTCTCACAGGCAATTCATGCTGTTCTATGGGGGTTATATGTGTAACTGTCATCCCAACAAGTGGGAAAACTAAGTCACATCAAGTAAGCACAAGAACACCCTAACAGTTCTTATCTCACTGTGATCCATGCCTGAAAGAAACAACTTACAAGAGGAAAGGTGTCTGGGAAATTGGCTCAGTGGGGAAAGCATTTACTGCACAAGCATGAGGGTCAGAGTTTGGGTCAACAGAGCCCACATGGAAAGCCGGGGAGTGTGATGGCCACCGGGGAGGCAGACACAGGAGATCCCTGGAACAAGATGTCCATCCAGGTTAGCCGCATCAGCAAGTCTGGGGTTCAGTGACATACCCTGCCTCCCTAAATAAAATGTAGAGCAGTCAAGGAATATACCCACCATCAACTTTGGGGTTCCAGAGGTAGGTGCATATATGTGTATACACACACACACACACACACACACACACACACACACACACACACACACGGATGAACACTGCACACATACAGACCCACCAAAAGAGTAAAAGGAGAAAAGTCATTGTGATTGTGGCTCAGTTTCAGAGACTGCAGTCCACAGTCACCTGTCGCCATCGTGCCTGGGTCTGCACAAGCCAGGACACCTGGGAGGAATGGCAAACCTCTGCAAAGTTCCCTATCTCATGGCAACAGGGAAGCAGAGAGGGAGAAAAGGAGCCGGTGGCCTGGAACAAGCCATATCAACCCAGAACATATCCCCAGTGACCTCCTACCTTAATTGCCTCATCTGAAAATAATGTTTATGTTAGGAATACATAAACGGTTATTACATTTGTTTACTATGTATGTATATAGACACAGCTGGGCATGGAGGTCACAGTTTGTGAGATGCAGTTCTCCCCTTCCATCACAGGTTGAACTTGATTCATCAAGTTTTACAGGAAGTGCCTCTGTCCACTGATCCATCTCACCAGGCCCCCAAGTTCTGTACCCATTCCTGGAATTCCCCTTCTAAACTTGCCAACCATTATTTTTCTTTCATAAAAGGGAGGTCCAGGTAAATAAATCAATATATCCACCATTTGCCAAGAAATCCTCTGTGATCTCAATTCACATTTATTGATGTAGTTCCCAGAGTCAACTAAAGTCTAAGTAGCAAGCCTCAAAATGGGTCTTAGCATAGAGAGTATCAGTAGAGGGTTTTAAAGTACTAGACTTCAAAATATATCTCTATTTTTCTTTAATTGGATTTCTCTTTATAACTTTATATACTAAAGCATGCTTGACTTAATATCTTAGAGTGTCAACTGAGTAATTCTAAAAATTAAGGGGCATGTGAGATGGCTCAGCAACTATATGTGCTTGCAGAGTGTGGATCTAAGAAACAGAAGGAGAAATGCAAGTTATGGCTGACAGCAGAGGATAGCAACCACTCACGAAGTGAAGCAGGAGATGGGCATGAGGATTTACACCTTGTCGCAGCCAGAATAAAGAAAGGACAATATGGATGATGCAAACACTTAGCGATACATGGGAGATCCTTTGGAGGTTTCTGAACTGAGAGAGCTTCAGATGCAGCAACATCTGTGAGGACGAAGACCATGTCTTATTGCTCAAAAGCTTTGTAGTTCCTGTGATAAAATGCTCTGATAATAGCAACTGAAGGAAGGAAGCACTTATTTTGGCTGATTGTTCAGGGCTTCCGTCCATCATGATAGGGAGCTCACAGTGGCAGAAGCATGAAGCCATTGATGACGTTGCAACCACAGCTGGGAAGCACAGAGAGATGAGTCCTGCTGCTTGCCTCACTCTATCTTTTTGTTCAATCGAATACCACAGCTCCTGGAATGGTGCCACCTGCATGCATGGTGCATCTTCCCAGCTAAATCCAATCTGGAACCTCACAGACACACCGGCATGGTCGTTCGTTTCCAGGGTCATTCAAGATTCTGTCATATTAATAATGTTCAGCACCACAGGTATGGTTTAGCACCACACTGGTGGCCTAGGAATCAGAATCACAATTGCTTATTGCTCTGTTTATTCTATCTGTAGTTTCACCTTTGAAACTTGGTGAACTCCTAAAGAGAAAAAACAACAGACAGGGCCACCAACTTAATCTTGTTCTCTATGAAATATACTGCAATGAATAATAACAAAAATATATTTTGTTATTATTCAATACTGTGAGTTGCATAATGTTAGTTAAACAATAACAAAATTATTTTGGATTCCCTACATGGAAAAATAGCTGGTAACTATGAGAGCCCAGACCTTCACTCTAAGCATTTGCTCTAGAAGAGCCAATGTGGCTGGTAGCTCTTTCATGGAACAGAATGGCCTTTCATCATTCCTAAACTACAGAGACACAGAGAAAAAATAGGTTAGAATTATTGCAGAAACAGATAAATACTATCCTTCTGTTATTTTTCTCTCTGTGTCATTCTCTGAAATCCTGAGTCCATTTATCCTGGCTCTTGGAGGAATCCAAATGGGCCTTCATTTTTTCCAACTGTCACCCTGATCATATATCATCTTCCATCAATTTAGGTTCAGATAGTTTCCTTTGACTCTAAGCTCCTATACATTTCTTATCCTCCAAGTCCCTTGCTTAAAAATGATGTAGTCATTAATCAATTAATGAATAGGCTTTAACCGTAGCATAAATTTAGAAATTATCAAACCCTAATTATAGACTATATAAAAAGTCCTCAGTATACTCAAATCTAGGGGTAGTAAAAACCTCAGCACCTCAAGTTCTTGCCACGTGATTTCAAATTCCCATTACAACCGTGAAAGAAGAGTATGGCAGCACACTTGCAACTCCAGAACTAAGAGAAGAGAGATGTGTGAGTACTTAGAGCTCACTGCTCAGACAGCCTGGCCAAGTAATCTCATTTCAGATTCCACAAGAGACTCGGCCTTAAATACTAAGGTTCTATGAGGGAGCTTGCTTTAACTAATGAAAGGTTCAAGAGAGAACCATCTTAAACAACAAGGTTCAGTGAGGAAGTCTCCCTTAAATAACAAAACTTTCTGCGAGGGACTCTACCTTAAATAGCATGTTGGAGAATGATCAAGGAAGACATCAGGAGTGGACCTCTGGCCTTCACACTCATGTGTACACACAGGCACTGGAAAGCACATCTACGCATGTGCACACACATATACTACACTACACAGGGACAGGGGTGGGACAGACAGAGTGAGAGACAGAAAGAGGGAGGGGTGGAGAGGTAGAGAAGGAAGGAGGGAGAGAGAGAGAAAGAGTATCTGAGCCAAGTAGCCCTTCAAATTTCCACCCCCTGTATTTATTTGAAGCATCTGGTTATGACTCTTCAGTTCTGACTTATGTGAAACTCTTTATCCAAATCCTTTAAACTTTTGCTCTGAATCCTTTGTCTTCCATGTGGTGGTATTCCACAGTAAGCTTTGGAATACAGGGTGCTCCTGTACCAACTTCTCTCTTATTTTCTTCAGCTTTCAATGTTCACTGCTGCAGAGAATTCCTATTATCATGTCGGCCACATCAAGTAAAGAGCAGCATAAGTAGACACTTAGGGGAGATTTCCAATGAAGAGAAAATTGTCATCATGCTAGTAAGTGGGTGAGTTGCTACCTTTAAAGGGAAGGAATTATGGGTAAAAAGAGATGTCTGGTCAAAGGCAAAAAAAAAATCAAATAGGATATTCTGCAATTAATGGCTGTTCCTTGAAGATTTGAATTTAAAATGAGCATATTGGAGATCGAGCCAAACATCCCATGTTGTTCCTAGATGAGATCAGTGCAAATGCACTGTGTTGAGGGGAGAATACCTGCCTGTTCTTGGTGGCATCATCCCCTGGACTGCACCAAGGAGACAAAGAATGGAGTACTAGCATTCCTCTCTCTGCTTCCTGACTGCAGGAAAACATGTAAGCAGTTGCCTCCTATCCCTGCTGCCATGTCTTCTTCACCATGGTGGGCTGTGTCCTTGAACTTCGAGTCTAAATAACCCTTCCTCCCTTGAGTTGCTTTTGTCAGTGTTTTAATCACAGCAGGAAGAGCTAATACAAGACTCGGTCATCTTCTTTCTATCACTTAGAAGTCAGTAGGCCATCAGTCCTTTTCTTCCACAAGGTAAAAGAAGAGTGGGGTCTTCAATGGTCTAAGGTCTCAAGGAAGGAAAACACTGTGATGTAGCTTTGATGTTCTTATCTGAGGTGTAGTGAGGCCTTTCTCCACCTTCGCGGCAATAGCTATCAATTAGATTTTCAGTCAGCAACGTACTGAAAATCTGCTAGGTTTTACTGCTTTAGGTGCTAGGGATATTAGAAATAATTGGATTTTGCCCTTGCCCCTGAGGAGACAGAGACATGTAATCCAGTGAAAGGCAGCATGAGCAGTGAGTGAGAAGAACTTGGCAAAGTAGGATTATCTAAAAATGAACAGTGTTTCCAACATAATCCCCAGGGAAAGAACATGTGTACCGTTTTGCTGAACTAAGTGACATGTCTTTCTCATATCTTCATTAGCTATTCTTTTTCATGTTTAAGGTCAAATTCCTTGACTTTTTCTTGGTATCAGTTTTGTAGCATCCATTATGCATCATTACATATAATAAAACAAAAACACTATTCAGCATTGTTTTTAGCAGCTAAATTCAAGTTACTTTTCTTTCTTTTTTTGTCTTTAAGTAGCAAAAGTTGCTTTTCCTTTGCTCATTTTCCAGTCAGTTCTTTGAAAGTTTCCTATAATCTTTGATCATATTCACACCCTCCTTCCAAGTTCTTTTTAATTGTACAGTTGTTATTGGTGTGAACATATACATTTTTTAGATTGCTTTCATGTATTGAAAACAAAGTCAAGCTTATTTATTATAATAATTAGGATTCCTTTTCATTTTCTTCTTCTTATGCATTTGTGTGCGTACTGTGCACATGTGTGAATGCATGTGTCCTTAAGTACTTGTGGATGTGCGGTGGGGCTCTGCATATATATGTTGCATGTGGAGGCTGAAGGCTGATTTTGTAGTGTTCTTTGAACACTTCCACCTTTTTTTTTTGAGGCAGGAGTTCCTAGTCAAACTTAGAGATTGCTGGTATGGCTAGTCTTGTCAGCCAGTTTATTCTGTAGATCCTTTCTCCATGGGGACCCCCTAGAACTACCTGAGGAGATTGGAATTATAGACAAACTGCTATTATCTACTTGCCATTTACATAGATATTGGTGTTCCAAATCCCAGTGGTCTTCTTGCTTCCATGGCAAATGGTGTAACAACTTAGCTATCTCCCCAGCCCTGGATCACTATTATATTTAAAAGAATTTCCCTAGATTAACTTCCATCTCAAGGTATATAAAACCTTGTTTCCTCCTAGTTATATATACACTTCTTTTCTGACACTCAATAATACCATACTTGGTACTATTCCTTGGATACTGTGACTTTTTGTTATTTTATCATCATCATCATCATTACTATTATTATTATCATTAAAATTTTTCTCCTTTTCCTACACCTTTCTTTTGAGTTAGTCATCCCTTGAAACTTTGACTTCCCTTATTCTGTCCTTCCTTAATTAAGCATTTCCACATCCAGTGTGGTAATTTGAATGTAACTGGCTCACATAGACTCATAGGGAGTGGCATTATTATGAGGTGTGGCCTTGTTGGATTATGTGTGGCCTTGTTGAAGGAAGTATGTTTCAGTTCACTCCATGCTGCCTGTGGATCAAGATGTAGAACTTTCAGCTCCTTCTCCAGCACCATGTTTTCTATACACCACCATGTCCCACTATGATGATAATGAACTAAACCTTTGAAACTGTAAGCTAGCCCCAATTAAATGTTATCCTTTATAAGAGTTGCCATGGTCATGTTGTCTCTTCACAGCAATAAAAATCCTGACTAAGACAGAAGTTGGTATCTGGAGTGGGATATTTCTGTGATAGATATGAATAGGCTTTTGTCTGAAGGAATTTGGACTTTGGGAGTTTGGGTAAGAAAGCAGTGGAATGCTTTAAGTGCTACTGAATGGATCATACCAATAGCAGCATGGAAGACAATGGTGCTGAGGGTGATTTGAATTGTAGGGAGCTAGCTCAAGAGGTTTCAGAGGAGAAGAAATTTAGTATGTTGCCTAGAGATCATTCTAGTAATATTTAGGTGAAGAATGTGGCTACTTTTTGCCCTTGTCCAAAAAGTCTGCTTGAGGTGAAAGTGAAGAGTTTTGAATTAATGGCATTGGCAAAGGGAATCTCAAAGTAGCCTAGTATAGACTTTGTCATGTGATTATTAGTATTAACTCTAATGAAGATTTATGATGAAAAGGAGCAAGCTGAGCAAGTAAAAGTACAAAATATACAGATTGAGGAGAAAAGGGAATACCAGGAAGTGTAATGTAGCTAAATCCTGTATTCAAGGATATAAACAGATTAGGAAATGGATAATAGAGTGGTAACTTCAGGGCAAGACCCCACCTAGCTAAGTTTCCAACTTGTGAAAATGAGTTAAAGAACAGCTTAGGTCTAGGCATAGTGGTGCACGCCTTTATCCCAGCATGCTGGATACAGGCAAGTGGATCTCTAAGTTTGAGGCCAGGCTGGTCTGCAGAACATGTTCTAGGACAGACAAGCTTAGGCAGTGAAGGAAACCACTGAGAACAGAAGCTTGGTGAAGATGTAATTGAATAAGAGGGCCATGTTCCAACCCCAGCAAGCAGCAGGACTTGGTAGCTTCAGCCACATAGTTTTTGCTTTAGAGTCAAGGATAGAAGAAAGGGATTATGGAATCTCCCTCTGTGACTAAGGAAAGCTGTTGAGGCCAGATGTGTGGCAGGAGAGTCTCTGCATGGAAACCCAGAGAGGTCATTTCATGAGACTGGGATGGTGAAGCCTAGATTGTCTTCGAGACCCCAAGATGTTGGAGATGCCAGAGCCATGGGATACTAGCAGAGTAAAGCTACAAGAAGAGAGTGGAGAAAAAAAGTGTGTTTCAGTCAACAAAGCTAAAAGGAAGTGGAGATTTGAAGAGTACTTTGACATCGAGAACATGGAGCTACAGAGTTTGGAGTTGGTCCAGCTGGTTTTGGGCCTTGTTTTAGTCCATTATATCCTCACTATGCTCCCTTTCTTCCCTATTAGTAAGGTAGTGTCTATCCTGTTTTATTATATGATTGGAAGTATGTAATCTGATTTTTTAATTTTGATTTTACAGGTTATTACAGTTTGGAGATTGCATGAGTTTCAGAAGAGAGTTTGGAGTTTTTAACAAGTTTGAGACTGTTACAGACTATGGGGACTTTTGAAATTGGACTAAATACATTTTACATTTTGATTTAGTTATAAGC
Source organism: Peromyscus leucopus (assembly GCF_004664715.2). Taxonomy (NCBI): domain Eukaryota; kingdom Metazoa; phylum Chordata; class Mammalia; order Rodentia; family Cricetidae; genus Peromyscus; species Peromyscus leucopus. The sequence goes on along the minus strand of NC_051076.1, from coordinate 76,284,230 downwards.
CATTGGGGGCTAGGGAGTAGAATGTGGTAGTTTGAATGTAATTCATTTACCCTCCATAGGCTTACAGAGAATGGCACTATTAGGAGGCGTGGCCTTGTTAGAGTAGGTGTGGCATTGTTGGAGGAAGTATATCTCACTTCACTTCCTGCTGCCTACAGAACAAAATGTAGAGCTCTCACCTCCTTCTCCAGCATCATGTTAGCCTGCAAGCTACCATGTGCCACCATGATGATAGTGGACTAAACCTCTGAAACTATAAGCCATCTCAATTAAATGCTTTACTTTATAAGAATTGCCATGCCATAGTGTCTCTTCATAGCAACAGAAACCCTAAGATATCCAGTATCATAAGTTCTTTCCCTCTTTCTAACTACAATCTACATTGCTCCTCCCTTAATGTATTGCCACCATGGCCCCTTTCTAATCTTTTTGTCTTGATGCTGGTAATTTGACATGGCAAGTGGTTGGTCTACTCCCAGAAGCCACTCCTAAGTCCACTGAAATAGTAGCTGAATAACAAATTCATCAGATAATAAAACTAGGTATGTTTCTGGATCAACTTTCCATATTTGAATCCAAAAAATAATTTGCACATTATCTGAGCACCCATCAAAAAGTGTCAGATGAAGCTGAAATGGAAAGAAAGGGAAAAAACTGGTTAAAATCATTCATGAAAGAAGTATTTGTGTTAATCAAGAGTATTCTATATACTTTGAATGAAGTTGCATCATTTGGGGTGATGATGCTCCCACCCAAGAGCCATAGACAATCTTTTTTAAAAAAGAAAAAACTACCCATGGGAGCTTCCCTTCAAATCACTGGGCAGGACACTCAAAGAGACTCCAAATAATATAGGTGGGTCTTTAACAACAGCAGTTGGAAGGCAGAGACAGGTGGGTTTCTATGAGTTCCAGTACAGCCTGGTTTACACAGTGAGTCCCAGACCACATCGTGTGTGTGTGTGTGTGTGTGTGTGTGTGTGTGTGTGTGTGTGTGTGTGTGTATACTTTAGTTGTCCTTGATTGATTCCCAGAACTTGTTGAAGACATTACATACTTTGGACACAGAACTTGGAAGGATTGGGCTGGAACTGAACTAAAAGCCTCCTTCCTGGTGACTAGCTCTATCTGCAGGTGCTATGCAAGCACTAAGGTAGAAAAGTAATCAATAGTCCTAATCAGATGTAAATCTTATTAACCACAACAGTGCCCAGCACAGCCCAGATATCCTCGTATATGTGTATCTTGGGGGCAACCAACAACTATCTAATTGAACGTAATGACCACTCAATAGAAAGGAATTCATGCTGAGTGCTAGAAATCTAGCAAACTACCCATGGCTAGTGAGGTCATCGACCCTAGAGGAGAACCTAACATTGCCAGTTTCTTAAAGCTTTATAATTTATAACTATATTCTAGAAAATTATCTTTATGCTCACACATAATTGTAGTTCTCACTCCATCAAAAGGTTTTTTTTTTTTTTTTTGTAGCTGAGACCATTTCAGAAATTTATAACTTGTCAAAGTGCAGAGAACAACTGGCTGTCAGGTGTCTAACAACAACTTATACACCTACAATACAATCCTTACACCAAAGGTTCAGGGACTATCTTGGGAGAGGTGGCGGAAAGATTGTAATAGTCAGAGGACCAAAACATCTGCTGTGAGATAGTGTCTTTTGTGTATGACAGGGAAACTAACCACATGGAATCTCAAAACAGTTGCCTTAACAAGACATGTACAGCAACACCAGTTGGTATGCCAATATGTATGTAGGAAGGTCCTACCCATAGATCACAAGGTCTTACCCATAGATCACATGGTCTTACCCATAGATCACAAGGTCCTACCCATAGATCAGTGGTTCTCAACCTTCTTAATGCTATGACCCTTCAATACAGTTCTTTATGTTGTGGTGACCCCCACCATAAAATTTTATTTATTGGTACTTCATAACTGTAATTTTGCTACTTTTATGAATCATAATGCAAATAGTTTTGGAATTAGAGGTTTATCATAGGGTTTGTGGCCTACAGGTTGAGAACTTCTGTCATAGAAGAAAAGCTACAGATAGCTAAGTAATGACTTCTGGGAGAGGAAGAATCATCTTCTCCAGGGACAAGCCTCCTGATAAGTTATCCAAGTCCCAGGAGCAACACAAAATGGACTCTTTAAGTGCATTTACATAAGTGTTATATATATATATATATATATATATATATATATATATATATATATAACAGTAATTAGAAAAGAAGTCATGAATTTTAAAGTATGAGAGAGAAGGGAAGAGTTGAAGGTGGAGGGAAGCTTGAAAATGATGTAAATATAGTAATCATATATGAAATTCTTAAAAACTTTGTTAACTGACTTTTTAAAAAGTGCTATTTACTACAGTAGTCATTTTATCATGTTGCATCCCTGAGACACATGTGTAAATATTCATACATATAAATACTTACACATACATATATAAACATGTATAGTTTGTGTATGTATATACATGCATACATGCACATATATGCATGCTCTCTATATAATATATGCACGCACATATAAATTTACATATACAGGTATGCATATATATATATATACATTTATATATGTATCTGCTTAGAATTGTCTTCTAAATGTACAAAATAAAAAAAAATAAACCATTGATCCTCAAATCCCTTTTATAGAATGGTGTATTCTTTGCACAGAATCTGTACACACCCTTCCACATATGTTATCTCATCTCTAAATAACTTGTGATGCCTGATACAATGTAAATTGCTCTTCTGAATTGCTTAGGAAATAATGACATGAGAAATACCTTTGCATTCTCAGTCCAGACACAGCACTGTAGGTAGTAGATAATATATAATTTGTTTTACAAAACTGTTTCAATCTGTGGTTGTTTAAACACACAGGTATGAGACCCATGAATATGAAAAGTTAAATGTACACTAATTACTTTTTAGTTGAAGCAATGAAGAAAAAAACAGATACCAAATGAAAGCTAAGATCTCTCATTGTGTGTTTGAGAGTTGAGAATCTTCACTGTGTGCTGTGTTGCCTTCTGCTTCCTGGGCTACCTTCTCTCCTCCCAGTATCACTGTCCAAGGCAATCAGGAGCACCATTTACTGGGCAGGGCACTGCCCTACATAGACCTTGGAAGAACTGTATTATTGGTTCTATTGCAGGAGGATGCTGTGAGATGTAGGCTGAGCAGGGTTAAAACTGAAACTCAACCCCAAGAGTCTCTGCTGTTCTTCTCACACTCTTTATTCTTTACCAAGCAATTGCTCTGCGGGCTATAATTTCTTGTTTGATCTCTTGTGCAGTTTTCCAAGCACACACTCCGCAGCTTGCCTGTTCAAGCAAAAGAAAAACACAGCGTCCCTTGGCCCCTTTCTGCTGTCTTGCTCCATTTCTTTCTCATTATTGTAGTATTTCCTGATATTGCTCTTTGATTTGTGGCTCCAGTCTGGCTTCCCTCTGAGGATTATGGCTGTTCTTGCCTGTTTTCTCAGTTAAGAGTTTTAATTTTTGCTGCATTGGGGAGAATTTCTCTAAGGAGAGTCTCTGGAGCCAGTTTGGAGATTTGACCCTTCTTCATTTTTCAAATTCTTTTCTTCCCTGATGTTAATGGGAAGCCCAGGAGTCTTTGTTTCTTAGTCTCTATCCAGGCAGACATAGTTCTCTCACGCAACTCCCTCCTCTCCCAAGCACCTGGCTCCACTGTGTACAGATGTCTGCTTCCCAGTGGAAGCTCTCGTTTAAATTCAGCAAAAACAATGGCAAGAGGATAAAGAAAACAAGAAGAAATCATTATGAAATTAATAAATGTAATAACACTTAGAGACTACAAGAATGAATGCATGAATCTTTGCTCTGTTGTTTATCTGATCCCTCCTAACCTCAGTACTCCAGGCAACTGGACAGGAGATGCCATGAGTTTTGTTAGGCTATGTAATTTTGAGCTAGTGGAGTTATTTCAATAGGAGTAAGAATTCTCACTTGGACTTTTGTCATCCCTGGAAAGAGGAAGTTGCTATATCTGTTCATACCTGGAGTTTGACAATGGTCTACCATCAGGGGCTGGGGAAATAGTCAGTGGATAAAGTGCTCACCAAGCAAGCATGAGAACTGGAGTTCAGCTCCCCAGTACCCAGTCAAAATGAAGTTCTTATTTTCAGGTGATATATAATCAAATAGATATGTTAATTAAATTTTAAATGAAATGTTCTAATTTGTTCTAACTCAGTCCTACAATAATGAAAAAGATAAGTTTTTAAGCTCTTATCCACAGTGTTTATTGTATGCTGATCATATTTCCCTTCATACCTCCTACCCTGCTTTTCTACCCCATTCTCCCTTCTGTTGGTCTCCATTTCCACCTACACAGTTTTAGAGTTTTGCAGGTGTGTGTGTGTGGGGGGGGGGACGGGGATGGGGATGGGACACAATTGGCTTATTTTGCTTAATATGGCTTCCTGAAAGTGACATAACTTCCTTTTTCTTTTTTTAATATTTCCTTACCTTTTGAGGATTTCATATATGAATAATATGTTCCATCATTTCCCTCCTTCCCTCTCCTCCTTTCAAATGCTCCCATGTCTCACTCTCCACTACTCAAATTCATGGCCTCTGATTCTTTATTATATGCACATACATACATAAATGTAACCTGTTGAGTTCATTTAGTTTTTAGGGCTGACCACTTCATTATAATATTTAGGGCTGGCCACTTTGGATTGCATCATCTACCAGGGGCTCATTCCTGGCACATACTGATTCTCCTTTCAACAGTCATTAATGACCTGTAACTCTTTGTTGAGGGTGGGGCTTTGTGAGATTTCCCCCAGTGTAATGTCTAACTTCTCTAAATACTTATCCTTATGTCCACAGGTGAATCTCTCATTCTTCATCAAAGAAGCTTGTTTCTGAAGCAAAAGGAGGCCATTGCAAGAAGCCATAACAAGTAAAACTGCAGAAAACAAGTGACTGTGGTGTACCCAGCTTCAACTCGTGCACCTACAATACAGCTCCAGTATCAAAGACCCAGGGAACACCATGGGAGAGGTACTGGAAAGAGCTGTGATATAGTGTCTTCTGTATGACAGGGAAGTTGTAGCCATGAAATAACATGGTTCCTAGTCAAGATCTAAAAAATAAAAACACCAGCTGACATTGACAGACCCAATTACATAAACAAAAGTTTGCGACTGGAAAAAGTCCATTGTGTATATAAATCCCATTTCCTTTATTCACTCTTCTACTGTGTATGTTAAAACACACAGGCACACAGACAGACAGACAGACAGACAGACACACACACACACACACACACACACACACACACTACAAGTAAAACCAAAGTTAACTAAAATTGGGATCAAAACCAATAGCATCTTTTAATTTTTTTTTAATTTTTTATTTTTAAATGACATTTATTTTGTGGGGGGAATTTGGGTGCATGGATGCTTTGGCACACACTCAGAGGTTAGAGAATAACTTTTGACAGTCGGTTCTGCTTTGGCACACACTCAGAGGTTAGAGAACAACTTTTGACAGTTTGTCTCTGAGGCAGGGTCTCTCACTGCTTCTGCAACTAGACTTCATACATGCCCTTCCTGTGGATTCCTCTGTCTCTTCCTCCCCTGCAATCTGCTTGGATTATAGATTCCAGCTACCACACAGACTTTTAGGAAGTGCCTGTGGTTGATCTCTGGTCATCAGACAGCTATGGAAAGTGCTTTTACTTGCTTAACCATCTCACCAACTATCAAATCTTCTTCGAGAAGATTAAATGAAATAAAATCTAAAATCTTCATATTCATTAAAACTGCATGAACTAAACTAATATCCCCCTCAGTTTGATCTTGTTTTCTTTGCTGTAAAAATGGATTCTAAGATCTTTGTGTCATTGTCCTGCTCATTAAGTAGGATGAATTACATGAATATTGTGACAGAATCCAGGAAGAAGAAAAGAACACAATGGGCCAGGGACATGGCTCTGTTGGAAAGGTGCTTACATAGGATGCAGGAAGCCCTTGGTTGTATCCCCAGGACCACCTAAAGTAGAAGTGGTGGTGTGTATCTTTAATCCCAGAGGTAGAGGCAGGATAATAAGTAGTATAAGGTCATCCAAAGTTACACAGCAAGTTCTAGACCTGCCTGAGATACATGAGCTACTGTCTTAAAAACAATTCAGGAACTAGAGTTATGATGCAGTGGGTTAAAGTACCACAGAATTGTGATAATCAATGTCAGACATGTAATACAGAACATCTGTAATCCTATGAGGCAATGTGAGGTACAGAAAGGAGGATAGTTAGAAGCTAACTTCTCTGGAGTACAGTGGGGAAAAAAGAGACCCTACCTCAAACAAAGTGGAAGGTAAGGATAGACACTAAAGGTTATCTTCTGATTTCTGTGCACGCAGAATGAACATACATGTGCATGCACACACACACACACCCACACACACACACACACACACTCAAAATAAAAAAGAAGGAAAGAAAGAAAACAAGCACAATTAAAAATCAATGTCTTTCAACTATTGTGATTTGCTCCTCATAGCATGTGGTCTTTGGGTATGACATCAGCCAATAGATAGAGACCTCTGTAACTCAATTGGCTGACCTGGTTTACATGAGAAGACTATTAATAATGTTCCCACTCAGAGGAAATGCTCCCTTAAAGATCTGAACTCTTTAATGTCAACAGTTGCCTAGGAAGTTTAGGCATTAAGGACATGTCCTTTCTACTCACCTTAGACATATTCAGAGCATGGCAGCATATTTGACTCACAGTCATGGACCTCAAGTATAGAGAAGTCTGCTGGGTCCATGTGGAAAGTCATTTGAGAAAAAATAAATGTTGTAAAACAGAAATGGTTGGACAGAGATGGAAAGTAAACCTCCACAGACAAGTTTAATATGAAGCCAACTGGGCTAGAGAGATGACTCAGCAGTCCTGACTGGGCAAGTGTGAGAATGGGAGTGTGTCACCAGAACCTATGCAAATGCTGGACATGGTACCACGAACAGGAGAAGCTTTCTTAACCAGAAACCACCAAAAATTAATTCATAAATAAACACATAACGAATTCTTGGTGTTTTCCCTGCTGCTAATCCATGTCATATCCTGTGACTTTGCTACAGCCTTGAAACTGAACAGACAACAAACACACATCATTACACTGCACGAGGCCAACAGCACTGTCTGAACGTACAAGAATCATGCATTGCTCTGTGCATTCTGACTCACCAGGCCACGCCATCAGCACTCTCTGAAATACCTTGGCTGGAATCTGAGACTCTTATACTGTTGTGAATAACAGTATTTTAATTTTTGATTGTGTCTGTGTCTATGTGGAAGTATGTGTACATGAGTGCAGGCACCTGGGAAGGCCAGAAAAGGATGACAGATCCCCTGGAACTAGAGCTCAGGTGGCTGTGAGCCATTGAACCTGAGATAGGCTCTGAACTCAGGCTCTCTGCAGAAGCAGCATGTGCTCTTAAACACTGTTCCATTGCACCAAACTCAAATTATAGTATTTTGATTGGCATACCAAGTTTTCTAATCTTATGGACACATAAAAATTTAATAATGAAAAGCATAGAGTTTTAATATTTGCCCTCCTCCTCATGGAAGTATCAAATTATTCTCTCTTTGGCTTGTGTTGAGTTAACATTTATCTTTAAAATTTGCTGTCTAGGTTCCTACCTTAAATTTCATAAAATTGTTTAATTAATTTTGACTTATTGTCAGGATGTAATTTCCAACAATTACTGAAATGGCCCTAAATATATCTTCATCATTTTATAAGCATGTTTATGGAAGGCCACATTCTTCTCATCACCGACAATTACAAAATTAAAATATGGATCAACTTTGAAGACCATTGAAGATGCTTTCTCCTGCAGTATCAAATATCAGCCAAGATTTTTCTTTTATGTGAATAGGAAAAAGGCAAATATCTCATTAATACATGTTTTATTTGTCTTTAATAGCTTTTTATATACTGTAAACCTATATATACCTATCCATATACATATATGTGTATATGTGCGTATTTATATACATACATATGTATATACATATGTACATATATACACATACATACAGAGAGAGATACACACATACACACACACACACATATGCTTATCATAGATAAATTGCTTGGTTTGTATATCTGCTTTTGTATACTTACATATCTGGCCATGTAACACTCTTTCAGGTAAAAAGTAACCAGGAGATGGTGGCATTTAAGAGGTTCCCTGTTTTAGATTAGAGATAAGTGGCTATTTGTGCATTCCTGCAGCGTAAGCTTTGATAGAGACCCTTAGTAGCAGATGTTTCAGAGGATGCTCTGATCATCCATCCTTCATTCCCAGTAGTCACTGAGGCGACAGCAGTGCTGCTGTGTGAAAATAGTCACAATAGAGGTGAATGTGCACCAGGCAGAGCACTGGCACCTTATATAAATATTCTTTTGATCACACTTGACCTCGATGTTGACTGCTTTACAGATGAATTCATAGAGTCATAAATACCTCAGGGGGTTCACCTGAATAAAACCATTAATATTATTGTAAGACACTGAATTGAATTTGGGTTCTCCTTAGGGGTAGGAGATGGCTCAGTCAGTCCCTATACAAGCATAGGGACTGTAGTTCAAACTTCAAAAACCCATATAAAAAGCAGGTGTGATGTGGGCCTGTATCCTAACACTGGGGAGGGAGAGGGAAGAGGATCACAGTGGCGTGGTGACTAGTCAGTCTAACCAAACTAGCAAGTTCTAGGGGCAGTGAGAGTCTCTGTCTTTAAAAACAATAGGAGAGAGAGGGAGAGGGAGAGGGAGAGGGAGAGGGAGAGAGAGAGAGAACATGAATAAATAGGGCTTCTATCTCAGCACCAAGGCTCCCTTGTTTGAAATCCACAATGTTTTACCTGCAGTTAGCTCTTCTCCATGTCAGAGATTACATCATTTTTATATAAAACTAACCATCCTAAAATTACTTTGAGTAAAACTCTAAGGTTGGACTTTCCTTAAGAGAAGACAACCTCAGGGTCTCTACTTCCACAGAGCAATAGGACTTAGTAATAGGCTAACCTGCCTAAACACCAGTAACTATCAGAAAGCTATTCTTTTTACTCTATCACATTCCCCCCTCAACTACTCTGTACAAAATTATTGCATGTGAATACGACTCAAACAGCAGCACAGATCACTGCAAAGTATCTCTTAGACTTAAGTTTTGGTAAAAATTATGATACTGATAATATCTATTTTAGTTAGGGTTTTATTGCTGTGTGATGAGACACCATGACCATGGTAACTCTTATAAAGGAAAGTTTTTAATTGAGGCTTGCTTACAGTTCAGAAGTTTAGCTCATAAAGCATGGTGGTACATAGGCACACATGGTACTGGAGGAGGAGCTAAGAGTTCTACATCCTGAACCATAGGAAGCAAGCAGAGAGAATAAGCCACTGGGTCTGGCTTGAGCTTTTGAAACCTCAAAGTCTAACCCCAGTGACAGACCTCTTCCAATAAGGCCACACCTCCTCCACCAAGGCCACACCTCCTAATGGTGCCACTCCCTTATGAGCCTTTGGGGGCCGTTTTCATTCAAACCACCACAATATCTAAATTAACATATAATGAATGCTTCCTAAATGTGAATCAACTCTGGGGTGAACATTACTCATACTGGAGTAATAGTGAGTAATTTTACCAAATGTAGTCTTTTGTTTTGGTAAATGGAAGCTGAATATAAATTTCAGTGTGTATTAGTTACTTTTCCCATTGCTATGATAAAATACTTGAAAAAAGCAATTTGAGAGGAAAGTGTTTAAGGGCACAGTGCATCATGGTGGGGTAGGCATGGTGGCAGGAGTGTGAGGCAGCGGGTCACATTGCAATCACAATCAGGAAGCAGGGAGAAATGAATGCCAGGGCTCAGGTCACTTTCTCCTTTTTAATAAGTCCAGACACCAGACAATGAGCTGATGCTCCCACAATTAAGGTAAGTCATCCCATCTTAATTAACCCAATCTATAAACTTCCTTACCATTGTGCTTGGTTTTGGTGTCAACTTGCCATACATCAAATCACCTGAGTAGGGAGCCTCAGCTGAAGAACAGTCCAGATTGTCTTCATGGATGAGGGCAGCCCCCCCCCCCAGTCATGGGCAACACCTTCTGGAAGCAGTCTAGAGCAAGGGACATGGTGGAAGGAAGACCATGCCTCCTGTTGCTAACGGTGTCTTCCTCTTGCTGCATAGGTGTTTTACCCTGTTGCTGTTACTGTTTTTTTCTTCACTAGTGTGAATTTCCAGGCTTCCATTGTGGACTAACAGCCCATAGGAAACTTCTAGGTCTTTGGTGCCAGACTGGGACTACTGAGGCACCCAAACTGTGGACCAAGCAACCGTAGGTTCAAGGTTCTCAGGTGCAATTTAGCTGTTGCTGGTATTTTAAGATAAACTTCCCATAAATCAAAGGATATATATATATATATATATATATATCACATTTGCTCTAATCCTTTAGAGAACTCTGACTAATATACTCACACCCATGCCTAGAGACTTGTCTCTTCACTCTTCACTGATTCTGACATTTTGGCAATCAATAATACTAACCATCACACAGGGTATTCATGAATTCATCCCCAACATCCTTCACCTATCTCTTGTGTCAACCATAAACTTTTCTTTCCACAAATATTTGCAAGCACATGATTGACCTTTTCAACCAAGGGTATGGTTCAGGAATCTTGCGCTACCTCCTGTCTCTAGTGCTCAGACTGCTGAACTACATAAATCACTACATTCTCAGGTAATATCATTCTTCAGGGCAACAGAGACACAGCTCCTTTCCTAACTCCATCAGGACCATTCTGCAGTTCAACTGGAATGAAAATGATTTTATAATTTCAAGGAGTTACACTGACCTGAGGTGTTGTTCTTAAGTAAAACAAATGAGCAAAGACAAAAGACTTGGTAATTTATTTCTGACCTCTGCTTTCCAGCTATGTGTAATGATTATTAAGGATCCACCCATCTGCAAGTTGCTACATTCTTTACTCTAGTTATAATAGAGTACAGGTTAAGAATAAAGTAACAATTCATTGGTTGTAAAGAAATGAATTTCATTGTTCCAGTCAATTATTCCAAATGAGTGCTCTATTAAATGTCCACAGTTGTGCTGGGGAGACGCTCAGTAAGTAAAGCACTTGTCATGTAACTATGAAGATCTGAGTTCCAGTCTCCAGAACCAACATAAAGCTGGACACAATAGCAGGACCTATGCTTCTAGGAGGAGGTGGAGACAGGAAAATTCCTAGATGATATACATTATATATATATATATATATATATATATATATATATATTCATTCTGTGAATAGTATTTCTCTAGAGAACCTTGACTAATTCAGATTTTGGTACAAGAAGTAAATCTAAAGCAACAGAGTATAAGGATTTTTTTTTAAGTATCTGGAATAGGATTTTGAATTTGTCAACATCTACAGTCACTGAAGCCTCTTCTGGAAGCTAGGAGAACACTGGAAGCCCATGGTGTGAACAATATTACAAACTTAAGAAGACAAATTCGGCCGGGCGGTGGTGGCGCACGCCTTTAATCCCAGCACTCGGGAGGCAGAGCCAGGTGGATCTCTGTGAGTTCGAGGTCAGACTGGGCTACCAAGTGAGTTCAAGGAGAGGCGCAAAGCTACACAGAGAAACCCTGTCTCGAAAAACCAAAAAAAAAAGAAAAAAAAAAAAAGAAGACAAATTCATTTGATTATCTTGATTCATCAGTTGTTGGAGTCAACAGATTTGGTGACACTGTATGTAAAACATTTGATTGTTTGTGAAAAATAAGGAAAATGATTCTGGTTGGTTGTTTCTAGCATCTCTGAATAAATTGACAAAGGGAAAGAATGAGCTTCATGATAAAATTAACAACTTCTAGCATCTCAGAGTATGGTGAAGAGCAACAATGAACTCAGTGATAAAACTGACCAGCTCCAGATGTACATAAACAAACTAAAGACTCCTAAGTGTGCATCCAAAGAGAATCTTCTCTCCAGCAGCCACATAGCTCCAGTTGCGGGAAATCAAACTGAAGTCTTCATTACAATGTTTGGCTGAATTATAACAAAAATTCAAGTTCTAGCCTCAGAAGGTATAGACAGTAAAATAAGGACATTAATTGGTTTAAAAAAAAGTGTGTGGGAAGATTCTATGACTATGAGTGGTGATGTGTGGGAGGACAGCGTTCTCTGTGGAGCTGGGAACTTTGAACCCTGAGATTCTCAAGTGTTTGTCTCACTGGAAGAAGTAGTCTCTCAACCTTCAGCAGAAGATGTACTTCCCACTCCACATCTGGAAATATTACCCTTTCTGTCTTTGAGTGACTTTCTTTGAAGGAGATGCCAGGCAAAATAATACTGATGTCCCTCAGGGTCTACCAGTAGTTACCTCTACAGCTATAGCCAGACTTAAGGCTAAACAGGCTCCCTACAGGGAAGTGCAGAGCATGTGCATAGTTTAGGGAACTAGTAAGGTGAGGGGACTGAAATTCCTAGGAACTGGAAATTCAGTATATGTGGAATCAAAAACAGAGGCTAATTTGTAAAATGGTTCTGGAAGCAAATCAGAGGACCAGATAGAGTAGGGTCTCCGGTTATGCTAGCAATTTAGTCTGAATCCTGAACTCGGCTGTAAGTTACTGAGGTAAGTGAGCTGCCATTAACTAAGGAATGGCAGCTCACTTACCTCAGTAAGTGTGTGTGTGTGTGTGCTTATGTGTATATGTGTACATATTTGTATATGCGAATGCTGAATGTACATGTGTGTCCCAGAGCTTGTGTGGATGTCATTAGACAACCTTGCGTACTGGTCCTTGCCTTCCCCCTTGTTTGAGACAGGTTATTTTTATTGCTGTTAACCACAACCCTCAAAGCCTCTGGGAATTTTCCTACCTCTACCTCTCATCTCTGGAAGCGTTAGCATTACAGATGTATGAGCCCATGCCTGTCCTTACTGGAGCTTTGGAGATTTAAGCTCAAGTCCTCATGCTTGCATAGAAATCAATTTACACACAGAGCCATCTCCCTCTCCCTGAATATCTGTGCACTGAGGGAGAATATGCATCCTGGAAGACCAATTGGAGACTGCTACAGCAGTCTAAACCAGTGACTTCATTAACTTCGGAAGTGGCTGTCCCTTTCTAGTAAGACTGACTTTTGATAAACTAATAAAGAGTTCCTAAATTTGAACAACATACACCAATCACAAAAATTATGTAAATCTGTCATGTGTCAGTGTGTACTAAGCACCCAGGTAGCTGTCCTCCTGTCACAGGATCTCCATCGCTTGGAGTTCATGTCCACTCTGTATCAACATGTGCATATAAATTCTAGGCAGCACAGAGAGCCTGAAGAATTTTCTGTGGCCTTTCTCCATTAATCTTAGTTCATGGGCTTGAGAATTATCAAAGACACTAGCAGATCTGTGAGGGATTATTTATATTAGGCTAATTGAGGTAGAAAGAGCCACACTAGCTTTGGGCAGCACCATGCAATGGGATCCTGCCCTGGACTGAATACAAAGGGGAAAGTGATCTAAGCACCAGAACTCATCTCTATCAGCTTCCTGACTGCAAATGTCAGCAACCTGACCAGCTGCCTCACATCCTTGCAGCCATGCTATTCCTACCAGAAGGACCGAATCCCCTGGAACTCTGAACCGAAGCAGGCCCTTCTTTAAGTTGTAGGGCATACATGAGCTACAAAGATGGTGCTGAAAGCAAGTTAGCTTAAGTTGTTTTCACTGAGAGCAGATACAATGATGGTGCTGAGAGGAAGTTAGCTTGGGTTGTTTGTGTGGAGATGAGTGACAAATGGTGCCTAAGGAAGTTAGCTCAAGGTGTTTATGCTGAGATAAGATACTAAGATCTGGAGATGATGTCAGTGCATAAACAGCTCGTAAACAAAAAAAATGAATATAGGGTGACCTTTAAAATGATTGGTCAGTTCCTTCACCCCCTCCTAGAGTTCTGAGGTTTTTGCTAGAAAAGATGCTTACTGCCTAACAATAAATGAGTTCTGTCTTGACTTGACTTCCCACTGTGTCTGATGGTCTTGATTGTCTCCAGGTAAGAGGAAGGCTGGGAAACAGACCAGTGGCACACTTACCTTTCCTTGGTTCCAGGCCACCTCTTCACAGGTGACGTAAGTTCCCAGAGGGGCAGGACCCCATTTGTCAAGTGTTTATTCACAGCAAGACAAGTGACTAATACAGTGGCTTTAAGTCTTTCTTAGGAAAGTCACCAAACAACTTTTGTTCACATTTCACTGAAAATGAAACAACCTCCCTTGTGCCATGCCTTACTCAAGGAGTCAGGACTGTAACCATGCTCTAAAGAAAAAGCTTGCAGGTGAGCTATGTCATGGTTCTCATCTGTGTATGATTCTAAGGGGCATTTTGTAATGACTGGAAAAAGACCTGGTTGTTACAACAGTGATTGCAACTGGTCTCTAGTGAGTAGAGGCCAAATACACTACTCAGCCTCCAACAACCAGTTAGTGAAGCTATGAAACTCTGCTGAGCCCAATGGGCAATCAAATTTGATGCATGGTTGACTGTTTCTGGTGATTCAGAATCAAGCAAGACACAGCTGTATGCAGTATCTGGTGAACTTGCCAAGTCCTAAGCCGAGAAGCACTGCCAAGCATGGTGCCTTGGGTAACCCATTCCTGGTGCGATGCAGCTGTCCTGGCTCTTGGCTGCTGGCCACTCATTCCTTACAAAGCAATGGTGGCCCCCACTTAGCTACAGCTTGGCTTTCCAATTGCCTATACCTAAGGCCAAACATGGGCCAAAACTATCGGGCAAAATTTTCCAAAAATAAACAATTTTGTGTTTTTTTCAGTTAAACACTGTTTTTGTTTACCCTTTGTTGATGTGAAAAAAAAAAAAAAACACTCTGACCAAAAGCAACTTGGAGGAAGAAATATGATTTATCTGGCTGACACTTCCGGGTAACAGCCCGTCACTGAAGGAAGTCAGGGTAAGAACTCAAGCAGGAACTCAAGCAGAAAACATGGAGGAATGCTGCTTCCTGGCTCTTTCAAGCTCATGCCTAGCTAACTTTTGTATACATTTCAGTGCTGCCTGTCCAGGGAATAGTGCCACCGATGGTGGGCTGTCTTCCTATATCACTTAACAATTGAGACTGTTTCCCACAGGCCAGTCTGATCTGGTCAACCCCTCAACTGAGACTCCTATCTCAGGTGACTCTACACTGTTGGGTCAAAGTCAGGTTGACAGTTAAAGCTAACTAGAGCATACTCCTGTAAGTAGTGTGATAAAATCCCAAGTCACCCCATTCTCATCCACTGAAGACACGAACCCCAATATAGAATTTGACAACATTCCTATCTACAGAAGTCCACTCTGGGGTTTTGGAATCTATCTACCCTCAGTAGCAGGGGAATGGGACTGCAGTATGTGCTATGAAAAGAATAAAACATTAAGAGTGTCAGTTATGACTTGGGTGGAGTGAGAGGATCAGCATCTCTCGTGAAGCTTCCACACCCACACTAGAGCAGTGGCGAAACTACAAACTAATCTCAAGTTAATCTCAAGTGCTAGGTTGTTGGGTGTTGTATTCTTTCTCAAATGCTTCATCTACTTGGTGTGGGACAAAGCTTCCAGCATCACAGGAGTGTCACCATCACACAACTGTTCCTAGTGGGAGAAGCACACATTCACAAGAAGTCCAGCTCTCCATGGGCAGCAGGAATCACCTCAAGGGCTTGAGAGTGAGACTCCATAAAGGTGCCATTCTGAGATACCTTCATCAAGCACTGTGCACACCATTGTTCTTTTCCAGTATCTGGTTTGCATCACTTTCTTCACCAATGAAGACAAAAGTTAATTTGGGACCTGACCACATCTGTGCTTCAGGATAAGCTGTTTCCAGTTCATTGGACTCAGGCACAGGCATGCCAGACACTGAAGGCCCAGGCAAGCCAGCAAAGGCCACTGGGAAGCTTCCAGGCAAGTGTTTCTGCATTCTTTAACCAAGGCTTAGGGAGAGATGCCTTTTTATGCCCTACTGGGCAGTGCTGAATTTGTATGTAAAACTGTAATGCTTTGCAGCAATCTTGCAGCTCGAATAGAAAAAAGTCTGAGAGCAAGTAGTTCCGTTACTGACAGCACAGAGAAACTGCAGGAGAGATACTAGTTCTGAGTTAACCAACTGTCATTATTTCATATGGAAGAGTTTTTACTATCGGACATTAAAAATTAATTTTAAGGGTTGTGAAGATGGTAGGTATGGTGATATTTTATTTGTACTGAAATGTGATTTTATTTGTATGTTAATAAATAAAGTTGCCTGGGGGTCAGAGCTAATAGTAAGCCATAGCAGAAGCTGGGCGGTGGTGTTGCACGCCTTTTATCCCAGCACTTGGGAGGCAGAGCTTGGTAGAACTCTGTGTGGTCAAGGATACAGCCAGCACTGGAGACACACACCTTTAATCTCAATACCAACCATAAAAGACCTGGAGATCTGTATAGATGGTCAGTGGTGAGGAGGTCATGTGGTTGGGTTTACAACCAATGAGAAGGCAGAATAGAAAGTCAATAAAAGGGACAAACATATAGGATGTAGGTCTCTTGCTGAGGAGGACAGCAGCAGCAGTGAAGGGTAAGGTTTTTAGCTCTTAGCTATTGCTCTGACCTCTTGGCTTTCATCTCTGCATTGGCTCTGTGTTTCTTATTTAACAAGACAGTTACATCTGCAAGTAGGCCCCAGCACTTGCTATGCAGGTGTGAGGACCTGAGTTCAGATCCCAGCACTCAATTTATTTTCACTCCCCTGGGTTTCTTCCAGAGAGCAACAGTCTACATTTCTCTGGAGAAAAATTTCACATCCCATGATGTTCTACTATCTCAATGTGCATTTCTTTCAGGAAGGCTGACCCATACGGAGGTGCAGAAATTCATCAGGAAATGAATCTCTAAGGTTATCATAAGGAGATGGGGTAAATTTGGTGAGACTGACAGCCACACTGTTTCTGTCGCATTTGCATCTTACGTGCATCTTCTCAAGGACTTAGCACATTGCACTCCAGTAGCTTATTTTCTTAGCCATCTCCTAATGAGATGATAAACTGTATGGGATCCCAGACCAGGGATTGAGTCTTAGAATTGTCAGTATCTAGCAGAGCACTCAGAGGCTGACAAACATCTCATAAATTATTACTTAATATACAAATTGAAACATTTCACATTTTATTATATGCTTTCATTATTGCCTTTTGACGCAGAAAATGTGGAAGGTTAAAATGCAATAATTTACCCGTCATTTGTTGTCTTTCAACATCCTTTTTTGTCTTTTTTTGTTGCTCTAATTCAAGTATCCGGGGACTTTTCACTCTTCACGTCTCTTCTCTATTTATTTCCCTTCCCACTTTGGCACCTCTCCCTGTCCTTTCTTCATTCTTCTTTAATCTCCTGGACCAAACAATCCATTAGTAGGACAAATGTTCCAGGTGCTTAAAATTAAGTGAATAATTTTTTTGATTGGGGGAAAGAGTGTTTCTTAAAATCCAATTAACCTGCTCATGTAAATGGCTTCTGCACCAGAAAAGATACATTTCAATTTCAAATTTTTTAAGTTAATCTTTTAGTTCAACTCTATCGTACCTAAATAACTCCTGAGACAATCTTCCTCTTATCCATGCATTGGTTATATCTGAAGTACCCATGAGTTATAATCTTAATTAATACTTTAATATATATGCGCATGACTATCACTTTTTTCTCTGTGCATGTGTACATAGTATATGTACATATGTGGTATATATGTGTATAAATGTTTGTATGTGTGCCTTTGAGTGTGCAGTTCACGCACGTATGTATCAAGTGTGTTTAAAATAGGTTCTGGAGTTCCCAGATTCAGCTAGCCTGGATGACTTGCAAGATACAGGGATATGCCTGTCTCTGCTTCCCTGCACCCCCAGTGCTGAGGTTACAGGCATTCACAGCTATATCTCAGTTTTCATAGATGTGGGGATCAAAAGTCAGATCCTCATATTTGCACTCTGCCTGCTGAACCTTATGCTCATCCAGTGCTATCACTTTCTCATAGCACAAATAACTGTTGAACACAGCCCTTTAGGATATATCATTAACTCATTTCCAAAAGCCAGACTACTTCTAGATACTATGAAAGCTGCCAGGGGAGAAAATCAACCAATACTCTTACTGAGCTATAACATCTATGAATTGAACCAATGTCCAGAATAGCAAGGTATCTTCAAGGGCCCAATAGTGAGATTTATATCCTGGGGACAATAACAACCATCTAATTGTTCTTAAGGTCCATGCCAGAAATTCCTGCCTGATACTATAAATCTAGCTAATGAATTGTGGCTAGTAAGGTCATGGACACTATAGGAGAGCCCACTACTGCCACATTCCTAAACCAGTATAATCCCCAACTGTATTCTACATATAAATCCTTATTCCCACAGATAAGTGTAGCTCTAAACTCTCAGCAAAGAAGTTTATTTTTGCAGCAGATGGAGAACATTACAGAAATCCACAACAGATCAAAATGAAGAGAACAACTGACATGGAGTGCCCACTTACAATGGATAAATCTGCAACACAAATTCTTATTACTAAGGCTCAGGAATATCAAGGGGGGAGGGTGGATTCTAAGATCCAAAGGACCAGCACATCGGTGGTGAGTCTCCGCTGTGTGTGATGGGGAGCAGCACCGTGAAACCTTAACAATTTGATCACCTAAATAGGACCTATACAATGACAATGCCTGCTGATCCCAATATGGACAGGGAAAACCTCACAAGACCCTACTGTTGTGTCTTCTGTACAGTGGCTGCACCTTAATCTACTGCTATTTCAGCCAGCAATTGTGACTCCACAATTACCAGCCTGCTTCTCTGACAGCGGCACAACTGCTCAGGCCACAGCCTGACAGGAATTCTGTTCCCTCAAGCAGAGGCTCTGCTGTTGCAGCTAAAGGTAACTTTAACTCAATCTATCATTCTAATGATAAATAATAGTAAATAAGACTTGAGATTCAAAGGCTGGAGTGGAAACCTGCTAGCTCAGAGAGGTTGGTTGGCAACTAGCTAACCTCTCCTTGCTGGCATCTTCCAAAGAAAGAGAACCCTTCTGTGCTGCCAAACAACAACAACAACAACAAAAAAAAAAGAAAGAAAGAAAGAAAGAAAGAAAGAAAGAAAGAAAGAAAGAAAGAAAGAAAGAAAGGGAGAAAGAAAGAAAAGAAAAGAAAAGAAAAAAGTCAAAGCCATGCCACTCCAGATCCTTCCCCACTACTTTTGGTGCATCTCTCTATCTCTTCCCAATGCCCTCTGATGCTCTATGATTACTTTCTGACAACTAGTTGCTAACTTATCCTCCTGACCCAAGGTTAATTTTATTTAATTAACACAGATGCAAACTCAGGGTTCAGAGTGTGATTTAATACCCCCTAACATCCTATCCCTAGATAAATAGCTATAGGCAATTAATGGACACCAAGAGAGGGAGAATAAGTTTTCTCGAGGAAAGATACATTTTCTAATCCCAAGTGATCAACCATAAACACATATACACACAAGCAACACTGAAGGTACCCAGAAAGTTGTGTGTGTGTGTGTGTGTGTGTGTGTGTGTTTGTGCGTGTGTAACAACAATAATTGAAAAAGAAGTCATGTATTTGAGAGGAAGGGGGAATAAGAACTGTTGAAGGGGGAAGAAAGTTATAGTTATTGGTTTTGTGGTTTTTGTTTTTCAAACAGAAAATTATACATCCAAGGATGGCCTTGGATTCACAGTGTAGCTGAGGATGACCATGAATGTCTGATCTTCCTGCCTGAATTCAAGTGTTGGAATTATAGGTATAGACCACCACTCCCAATTTATGTGGTCTGGGGTGAAATGCATGTTTGTGCATGTGAAACAAGCACTCAACTGAGCTACATTTCCAGCCTTATTCTCTTATGTTGACTGAAGACATTATGTGAGTTCATATATAAGACAAATTTTTATTCCTTGCTTGTAACTGAAGGATGGATAGTGAACTTAATCTTCTGTAAACATCATTTAAATAGGATCCTTCCATAGTAGCAACTGAGTGACTGATTTTACTAAATGTGCTCAATCTTCACTTGGAACTGCGGGTGTTTGTTGGATAGTTAAAACAGAACAAAAGTTTGGAATTTTTGTCTTCATTTTGAATCTGTCTCCCTTGCTGCCTCATAATTGGAATGAGAGTCCTGTTCAACTACCCGTGTAGACATGTTAACTATTTAAAGAGTTGTATTAGTCACCTTTTTGTTGTTGTGGTAAGATACCATAACCAAAGCAACTCAGAAGATATAGTTGATTTGGGCTCACAGTTCCAGATGGATAGGGGGCCATCATGGCAGTAAGAAGCAGACATGGTGGCAGTATCAGGAAGCTGAGAGCTCACCTCTTCAAATGCAAGCATGAAACATAGAAATCAAACTGGAAGTAGGTGAGGTTTTTTTTAATATCAAACTCACTCTCAGCGATGTACTTTCTCCAGCGAGGTTACCTGCTTAAACCTCCCACCAAAAGCACCACTGAGGACCAAGTATCTGATTGACAGGAACTATGGGGGACATGTCTCATTCAAACCACTAAAGAGGTGTCCTTATAAAACTGACAAACCACCCCCTTTAAGGCCAAAGATACTAAAATATTTAAGTAAGTAAGTAAGGAAGTAAGTAAGAGTTTTCAAAATTTACACAGAGATCATAGTCAACAAATTATCAACTGCTAACTTTTACAACATCATGTTCCAGACTCCATGAGTGGCACATAGATGTCTCTAGTCATTTCCTTCAACCTGATGCAAGACCCAGATGTTGACCTAATTCTCTCTTCATAAATCCTTCTTTCCCTGAGTCATTTTATTGTGTGGTCACCTTGGATTCCTTGAGCAGTAGGCCTGACCAGTAACATTCTGGGACAAGAACAAAAATTAATCCTAAAAAGTGGTAATTTTTCCACATGTTTATAAAATAAACAATTTTATAAATTGTTTATTAAATTTGTCTGTATGTGCGAGCATATACTCATGTATGAAGCTGGGCATAATGCTCTAATCTGAGTTGGGGGAGACAGAGACAGGAGGATAACCAGGGCATTTTATAAGCCAATATAGTCATGCTGGTGAGATTCACAATGTTCCACATGAGACCTGTCTCAATAGTAAGGTGGGCAGTGTTAGGTGGAAGATGTCTAAAGTCAGCCTATGGCCTCCATGTTCAAAAGTGTGCACACACATGAACAATAAATAACACAGTACACACGTGAAGTTATAGTCACTGCAGGTACAGGCAGTGACTTATCTTTGTACCTCCAGATTTGAGCAAGGATGAACTAAATACCTGTCACAGAAGCTAAGGAAGGGTATCCCTTTAGCAAAAATCATCAGGGAGGACAGAAAGGAAAAGGAAAGTAGGTGTGCGGAAGAGATATTTTCAGATGAACCCTAGTTTTCTGATTCACAGATATGTAGTAGCATTGTGAAGCTGGAGACTTAAGATAATCTGTTATCTGAATGATGCAGCAACCCACCATTGAATAAAGTCCCTAAACTGAAATAATCTATGATATCATCATCGGTGGGTTCTTGCCACCATGTGGTCAAAATGACTGAGGGTATTCTGGTCAGCCATGCTTTTGTCTTTGCTCTCAAGCTGACCATCAACCTCAAAGTATTTTCTTTATATCCAAAGAAAAAAATCCTGAAAAATGTATTATTATGAGCCTCTAGCTGCTCTTCTCTCTCTTTCAGCCATACCCCCACCAATTCATACCTGCCATCCCTTCCTGGACAGAGGATTGATAAAACAGTCCAGAGCCCTGAGACTTCACACACATACCTGTGAACAACTAAAAACAACCTTGAATTATAACTTTAATCTTATCCAGGCCTTAGAACTTCTAACACAGGATGGAGCTTGCCTTGCCTCTGAAAATCTATATAAATCAGAAACTCCCTTTGTCCTGTAGAACTGAAAGTTCTCCCTGCCTTCAAGACCCTACTTTACTGTCTACAGTTTGAAGTGCTAACTCTTCAAAACCTTATCATGGTTGCCTATAGCCCTGAGCCTGCAGAACCCTAATATTTTCCCTTGTTGGGGATTCATCATGGTTGCATGTGGCCATGAACCTATAACTTTCCTAAATAATACTCTTCTGAAAGGCATTTTTATCAGCTTTTTCTCTGTGAACCTGTCATTATGTTTTCATAGCTAAGAAAACAAAAACATTGCTTTTGGTTTATGCATAGTTGGTATCTGTGCCCTATGATAATATAAATAAAACCAGTGGAAAATGGACATTACTGTGATAGATTCTGAGAACCAGGCTTTGTTCTCTCTTATAGTTCCAAAGTTACTTCAAAATGAATGTAATGCTATCAGCTAGGTTAAAGATACATTACAACTGGTGAAAGACTGCTTAATGTTTACAATGTGCTCATCAATTGCTGTCCTTGGCAGACATCTTTCCTAATGGATATTCCATAAAATTCCCAAGGCATGACATCAAGAGCAAAGGGTTCCTGGACCACCTTCCAGACTGCCAGCTTCAAAGAGCTTGTCCCATCTCTTGCCACAGATCATGGATTTTGCATAACAAAAGAATAATTGAATCAGTAATGCAACAGTACATGACATAGATCACCATTTTGTAACAGGAGCATTTAAGTCTTGAATAATGAATGGATTTCCTCTGGGGTAATTTATGATCCTGGCACTCAGCAAAGCAAGCTCAGTAGGTAAGCCAATGCACCCTACCTCCAACCCAGGAGAGCTCAGTGAGGAGACCCCTCAGCTCATTTAAATCTCTTTCTTTGTGACTTGCAATTAGGCTGGATAGCAAGGTGGCAGGTGTGAAGAAGAGGGGTGTTTTTGTTTCATTATGTTTTATTTTTTCCCCATGCTTTGTGGCATCTGGCCACAAGAGTAAAGGAGTGGTTTACAATAGCAGCTTAATATTGAGTGAGCAGCTGCCAAGGAACCATAGCTTCTCATAACTTGTGACCTCTATTGAATTTGAGTCATTACCTCTGGTCACGTTGCAGAACACAAACCATCTAATAGCAAGTGTTCCCAACAGGTTAGTTGTCCAGAAGCCGATATGTAGAAAAATAGACTCTACTCACTTTCAGTTATTGAAAAACACTGTCCTTACTCATCTATAAAATGTGTTTCTAAACATTGTATAACAAAGATCCCCTTTGCATATTGTAAGAAAAATATCCTGAAGAATTGCTATTGACTCTCACATCTGTATAGCAGCATCATGGAAGAGTGAGGCAACAAGGGGGGGGGGTGTGATGGTACAGTTGAGAAAGAAAAGAGGATGAATAGACACAAGCAAGGAAGTCTAGGAGAAAATCTTAAACTCCAACATATCTGTATTTGTATCAGTGATTACAGAAAAGTATACTAAACAGAAGAATCATGGGTGTGGCTGACTGGAGAGATGGCTCAGTGGTTAGGAGCACATGATGCTCTCTCAAAGGACCTGCGTTCTGTTCTGCACCTACCTCTGGCACCTCCCAACCACCTGGAACTCTAGCTCCAATACCATTTTCTGGCCCCCAACCAGCACTGCATTCAAGTGTACTGACCCACACACAGACAAACATTAAAAACTAATAAAATGACTTTTAAAAATAATCTGGAGCATGACTCACAAGAGCAATAATGGCTGCTGTGGATCCATTTTTCGGTTCTGCACTTAGCACTCTCTATAACGCTCTTATTCACTCTCACCATCTCTCCAGAGGTTGGTACTGTGTTTCTCTCTCTTTTCTAATAAAGAGACAGAGAACCAGAGAAGTTAACTAATTTCAGGAAAGCTGGCAAGTGAATTCATTATTTTTCTTATTGCTGTGAAAATTACCTGACAATGAAAAAATTAAAGGAGAAAGGGTTTATCTATTGTGGCCCACAGTGTCAGGGAATACATCCCATTGTTGGGGGGAAAACATTACAGTATGAGCATGCAGCAGCTGCTCACATTATATCCACATCCAGGATACACACATCACACACACACACACACACACACACACACACACACACACACACACACACACAACTTCCTCCAGCAAAGCTCTACCTCCAAAAGATTCCACATCCAGGAATTAAAATATATGAACCGTTAGGGGACAATTCACACTCAGACCGCAAAACAAGTGCCTAACTTGAAAAGCAAGCCCATTTTGGTTTTATTCAAAAGGATCAAAGATTTATTTATATCTAGCCAAATGAAACAAAGTCAGGCAAAAATAATTTAAGGCAGGCCTAAACTAAGGCCCTTTCTATACCATTACTATGCTTGTCAACAGCAATTCAAAGCAAAGGAAACACAGGAGTTCCAGATCCTCACTTTCAAACAGGAGAAACAAAGTTAGACACAAATAATCAAACCCAAACTTTGACTTTGGTTCCACATGGATGATGTATTAAAATAGGTCGCTCAGGTACTGATCCTGGGTAACCAAAGCAGGAAATGACTTAACTGGAAAAATAGGCATTGTATTGATCAGAGTGATTAACATTTAAGTCTTATTGGGATGGAGAGAAGGCTCAGTGTTTAGGAGCACTGGATGCTCTTCCAGAGGACCCAAGTTCAATTCTCAGCACACACATGGCAGCTCACAGCTTCTGTAACTTCAGTTCCAGAGATCCGACACCCTCACACAGACATACATGCAGGAAAACACCATTAAAAAGAACAAAAATAAAAATTAAAACATTTGAAAAATAAGTACTACAATAGTATTAAATCATAGTGGATAAATTTGAAATTGTCCAAGGCCTGGATATAGCTAAATAAAAATTTCTTAAGTAACAAGTACTTGTCTAAAGTTTTTTATTATTTTGTTTGATTTTTAGACATGATCTCAGGTAACCAATACTGAGCTTGAACCCTCTTGGAAGCAGAGGATGACCTTGACTTCCTGGTCCTTCTGCCTCCACCTCCCTTGTGATAGAATCACAGGTGTCCCCCAGACCTGGTTAATTTGCTGCTAGAGATGGAACCCTGCCTTTATACATTTTAACTGAATAATTCCAGAGCCCAACAGAGCTCTTACCTTTTCTTTCAGGAAAAATTTCTACACATTCTGCTAATGATTCTTGTGTTTTAGAACCAGAGTTTAAAGATGGACCTGAGCAGAAGCTGTTTCCTTCAGTCATTGGCATCTGGAGCACGAAACTGTACATAACTTAGCTCCCACTGAACCAAAGAAGCCTGTAAAGAGGTATGGATCCCAACAAGCAACCCTCCTTCTTACTGCCCACCTACTTCCCAGTTGCCATGCCCTTCCTCCGACCCACCCACACCCCAGCCGCCAAAGAACTACAGAGCACTTATGTCTATAAACACACTGCCTTGATTTCCTTGTATTCCAAAAGACATTGGGAAACAGAAGTTGGTAAATGAAAATGGATTTATTTACACTTGGACCAAACCCTATCTGTGGGCATCTCAGAATTTATAGAACGTTAGAAAAAAAGGCTAAAATACCTTTAAATTTTAATAGTGAAACAGGTTGACTGTTTTATATATATATATTTATATATAAAACAGTGTGTATACACACATATATAAATATCTGTGTATATTATTGAGAATTTCATATTTGTATATAGTGAAATAAATAAATGCAGTCAAAGTTACTTCCCATTCCTCCCTCCAATTCTTCAAGATTCTCCAATATCTAAGTCCCTCTGTCAAATTTATGTATTATCTTTTCTATATACATAGTCTAGGTTCTTTGATCCTAGAACAAAGAATTAGCCCAGGGCCACATGGAGAGTGATAAAAATTAGAGAGTTTGTTAAGAGGGAAGGAACTCTGAAGTGTGGAAGTGGCCAGAGAGCTGGGAAAGGTTAGAAGTTATAATACCATTCAACTGGGAGAATGGTGATAACCTCTGTGGGTCATTTCCACACTCACCTTCTCTCTGTTGGAAGATCAAGGAATTTTCTCATTCAAGTTCTGTCCTACTTGTAGCTCAGCTTGAGTCTCCAAGCCTCAGTCAAAATGTTTCTTTCACATGATAATCAGGTGCTTCTGTCTCCTGGCACAACTCTTCTGACTTAGTTTGGGTTGAAAAGTTAGGGAGTTCCCCCTCTGCCTCCCAGCCACACTGCTTACTACCCAGTGCAGATGAGTTAGCAGCAGTAATCGATATTATGACTCCAGTGGATCAGTAATAGTTCAGTGAAATCAGAACAAATCAATTTGCTAGCACTTAGAGTTTGAAATAAAATCTCAAGGTGCCATAATGGCCTTCACTAATGGTAAAGGCACAGTTCATTCAGACTAGTTTCACCCAGATATCATGATGAGGAAGAGACAAAGACAAATCAGCATATTTAGCCCAAGGAACATAATATAAAGTATCTATTAAATAGTTAGCGATGAGTAAAGGATAGATCTCAAACAAATGTAGATTTGCATGACTTAGAAAAGCTACTAAGAAGGACAAAACTGGAACAATTGCTAACCAGAACTAAGAACTAAGAAGAAAGACAACACAAAATGAGGAACCTGCAGGATGGCTTAGCAGGTACAGGTTCTTTTCCTGAAAGCCTGTTGGCCAGAAATGGGGTCAAAGCAGACTAGTGTAGGCCATAGCCTTAGATTTGAACCTTTAAGTTTGGTTGATTTTGGAACTCAGAACTTTGTGTGTGTGTGTGTGTGTGTGTGTGTGTGTGTGTGTGTGTGTGTGAGAGAGAGAGAGAGAGAGAGAGAGAGAGAGAGAGAGAGGCAGAGAGGCAGAGAGACAGAGACAGAAAGAGGCAGAGCAAGACAGAGAGAGGGAGTCCACATGCAAGTGCACATGCAAATGTGTGCATATGTTTTAGATGTCTTCAATTGTTCTCAATATTATATCAACGCAAATGTGTGAGTATGCATTGTAAATCTGTGTATATGTGGTACATGTACATGTGTGTGTGTGTGTGTGTGTGTGTGTGTGTGTGTGTGTGTGTGATGTCTATGACCAAGTCTGTGTGCTGAGGGCAGAGGAGAACATTGATTGTCCTGTCCAACTATTTCTGGTTTCCTGTCCTTCAGGCAGGGTCTCTCACTGAACCTAGAATTAGCCTGGCAGCCAGCAAGCCTCAGTGATCTTCTTGTCTCTACCCTCCCCGCCCAGCTCTGTGGTACAGTTAGGTATGGAGTCACTTCTATTTTTAAGTGGGTGCTAGGAATTTTACCTCAGGTCCTCATGTCCACTCAGCAGGAACACTTACCCACTGGGCCATCTCCTCACCCCACCTTATTTTTGAAATAAGATTTCTCACTGTCTTGAGAGCTCACCAATTTGTCTAGATTGGCTGTCCAGGGGGTCCCAAAGATGTGCCTACCTCTCCCTCCCAGTGCTGGCATTGCAGGTGCACGCCACACCCCGCTTTACAGTGTGCCTCATCTTAGCTCCTCGTGTTTGTTCAGCCAGCACTTTACCGACTCATCCATCTTCTCAGCCCAGGACTTTACAGTTGTAAGAAAAGGTAATGAGTGTATGAAGTGTCGAGTCCTTAGTGTAAGACTGCATCAAAAACTCAAACACAATGATGTTTCTTGAGGGAGTATATGAATATTCACAATACTGTTTTAGAGTCAATAAATAGCTTCACATCTGCTCAGATCGTATTTGCTTCCAAATCAGTTCATGTGGGCTCAGGTCTCACTAACAAATCAGTTAAGAGAGTTTGGATATTTTTGGATAGAAGGGGAAAAAAGAATTAGCAAGTACAGTGGGAGGGACTGGTTAATCCTCTCTAGGAATATAAAAGATTTCACCTTCTGCAAACTCCCTCTTGCATTTATATCTGCATCTGTTCATTTGAATTGTAAATTAAATCCTAGTCCTTCACTTCTACCTTTCTCAACATGTGGAATGGTTTGGAACAGATTAGGTGTATTGGTTTGAATGACAAATGTCCCTTACGGGCTAACATATTTTAATACTTGGTGTCCAATTGGTGGTGATGTTTGCGAGATTATGAAACCTTTAAGAAGTGGAGCCTTCTTAGAGGAAGTATAGGACTGGGGCAGGCTTGGAAAGTTTATAGCCTCGCTTCACTTCCAGTTTACTTCTTGTGGTTTGTGAGGATTCGTGATCTCTCAGCATCCTGCTCCAGCCACTTGCTGGAGAGAGGGGGAAAGAGACAGAAAGCCGAGGAAAGGGAGGGAGGAAGAGAGAGGGAGAGAGAGATTACCAACTCGGAAGACACTAAAAGAGAAAGATAAAGAGACAGATATATGAAGACATGGAGACACACAGAGAGAAAACAATAATTAAAAAACCTTATAGATCATAATTCAATGATTAAAAATATTTGTAAAGTATTTTAGAAATAAACAGACTGTACACCAAGAAGCTTTTAAACATTGGTCAACATATAAGATCAAGAAATATTAGCTACTAAAATTGACGTGCAGAAAGGAATCCAGAACTGGAGAGACAGCTCCACAGTTTAGAACAAGTCCTGCTCTTGCAGAGGACCCGGCTTCATTCCCCTCACAGTTAGGCAGCTCACAACCTCCTGCAACTCCTGTTCCAGGGGAATGGATGCCCTCTTCTTGACCCTTCAGGAACCACACTCTTAGGCACTTACCCTCATACACATGCATATGTGTAACTAGAAATAAAATAGATCTTTAAAAAGAAACACTAGCTTCCAAACAGAAGTGAAGAAAGCAATAGAGGGTAGATAGAAAAAGTGTTATTAAAAACACAAGAGCATGTCCGGGTAAGAAGACAAGCTAGACCTCGCCTCTGTGTTAGCTGGTAAAGGATCTATTTGTTACTCTTAATTATTATTATTTTGTGATAAAACACCATGTCCAAAAGGAATTTACAGAAACTTGATTTGGGCTTACTGTTCCAGAGGACTAAGAGTCCATCACGGCAGAGACACAGCCTCAAACAGCCAGCACAGTGGCTGGAACAGGCAGCTGAAAGATTGCAATTTCAATCAGAAACACAAAGCAGAGAGCAAAGTGCAAGCGAGGAGAGTCTAAAAGCTCTCAAATCCTGCTATTAATGACTAACTTCCTCCTGCAGGAGGGCTCCACATCCTAAAGATTCCACAACTTCCCAAACAGTGCTACCAACCAGGGACCTAGTGATCAAATACCTGAGCCTATGGGAAACACTTCTCATTCAAGTTACCAAGGACAATCAAGTTGATTCCGAAGAGAGGAAGAGCTTGAAAGAGCACCGAGAGAATGAAAGCATACCTCAAAACTGTAAGGAGGGCTGGGCGCTGGTGGCGCGCACCTTTAATCCCAGCACTCGGGAGGCAGAGGCAGGCGGATCTCTGTGAGTTCGAGGCCAGCCTGGGCTACCAAGTGAGTTCCAGGAAAGGCGCAAAGCTACACAGAGAGACCCTGTCTCGAAAAACAAACAAACAAACAAACAAACAAACAAAAAAAGAGGAAAAAAAACTGCAGGGAGGAAGAATACAGGAAGGAGGAGGGACATGAATGACCTGAGCATTGCGGCTCACGGCCAGAGAGAATCCTCACACTTCGCTGTCTATTGCTGTGATAAAAGACCAACCAAAACAACCAGGGGAGGAGATCTTTATTTGGTTTGTACGTTCCAATAAGAACCCAGCATTGAAGGAAGATAGGGCAAGAATTCAAGAAAGAACAGAGGCAGGACCATGGAGAAAAGCTGTTTACTGGCTTACTCCTCAGCTTTCCTTCCTTCCTTCCTTCCTTCCTTCCTTCCTTCCTTCCTTCCTTCCTTCCTTCCTTCCTTCCTTCCTTCCTTCCTGTAATTTTAAATTTTAAATTATATCTTTAAAATTACATTGCTGTACAGAAAACTTAGCAATGTGCTTTGACCCAGTTCTTTGCCTTTTGCCTTTTCATGGTTGTCAATGCGAGCCTAAGATTTTTGACCCAGGACATTGCCTCTTCAGTGGCAGCAGATCTCATTGATTCTGTCATTATAGTTGGTTCTGATAGCTTCCCCCGGCTTAGCCAGAGCACCTTTGTCTTCCGAAGACAAGAGTGGTGCATGTCTTCCTCTAGTCCAGCCTGGCCTTCCCTTGATGATACAGTGGGGCAATCCCAGCTTGAGACACACAGCAGGCAGCAAGACCACTTGCTCAATGGGGTCTTCGGCATGGGTGATTTCCGCTGGCTGAGCCTTCTTGTTCTCCACCAGAGTAGTGACCATCTTGACTCACGCTCCAAGGTTAGGTGGTCTCTTACTGTGGATGCCCCCTTTGCCACCAGCCCTCTTCTCAGCATGGGCCAGCAGCCTTTGCTTCTTATCCTCATCTCTGGCCCATACTTGTGGCCAAGCTTAGGCATCTGGGTAGTTGTTTGTTATTCCAGAGTCTGAGGGAATTGGTTATTCCATTGCCACTGAAGCCTTTTAGGGTGGGATCATTTGACAAAGCAAGTGAGGTTCCTTTTGGGCTAATGTCCCATCCAATGCTAAAGTTGTGAGGTCTTTTTACAAACAAACAGATAATTCACCACGTTTTTGGCCTCCTGTTTCTTCAGGATGGGGGAGTTAAAGGTCACCTTCTTCCCCTTGGACTTCTTTCCTCCAGACATCTTGCCATGCTGTAGGAGAAGGAAAGAAAAAGGAATTGTGGGTGATATATAAGAGCCAGGGAGTTCCCAAGAACCTGAACCTGCTTACTTATACAGTCTGGAACCATCTGCCCAGGGTGGGCACTGCCCACAATAGGCTGAGTTTGCCCACCTAAATTGTTAATCAAGAAAGTGTCCCATAGACAAGCCCACATGCCAATCTGATGGAAGCTATTCTTCAACTGAGATTCCCTCTTTACACATGATTATAATTTGTGTCAAGCTGACAAAACCTAACCAGCACCACTGACCCCCTATCAATTTGACACATGGACACATTATGATTAAATCCTAACTGTCCTTTCTGGTTTATCCCCAAGATCTCATGTTAAAAGTATAATACAAAACAGACTAATTTTTAAAGTACTACAAGCTTTCTTTCAAAAAATAGTTAAAATATGCTAAAATTTTAATCTCTTTAAAATATCCAAAGATCTCTTAAATGTAGGCTCCTGAAAATCCAAAATAAATTACATACTCTCTTGTTCCAAAAGGGAAAAGCCATGGTACAGTTACAGTTGGATCAAAGCGAAACAAAATTCCAATGGTGAATCAAATCCTGTAGCACAATGTCCAGGACTCACTCATGATCTACTGGGCTAAAAAGGGTTTGGACAACTCCATTTATCTGGCTCCCCCATTCACAGCACATACCTTGTCTCATAGTCTCAGGCCAGCGCCACTCCACATCTATTACTCCTTTTGATCATCACCTGACAGTCCTAACATCTCCCAATGTCTGTCCCTCATTGTCAAGTCTTTCATCCATCTTGGTGTCCCTGAATGCACGCAGTAGCTCCTTTTCACATCCTATCACAGCAACTTCTACCTAGACAAAGGTCTTTTCATACACCATATATTTAATTTGGTCTTGCTGGGTAAGTTACTACTCTCACATAGTAAAATAACTTTCCTTTGTGCAGTCCTAGTTGCACAGTTCAAAGAAAGAACAAGCCTGTGAGTATTTCATGCCTGACCCATCTATTCCAAATAAGTCTTCTGATCTCAGAGGTGCATTTGTCATGTTGCAGACAAATGGAAAGGTGTGGCCAGTGTGCTGACACTTTGATAGATCTTAGCATCCAGACTTCTTCCTGGAGGCTATGTTTTAACTGAAGCATATGACTGAAATAATCCACAGGTTATATCAGTTTTCCTTTGACATGTGGGTATAAATACAGCAAGACAGACTTAAAAACAACCTTCCCCTGAGACTAGGTACTCTGACAGTGGCTCCACTCTGTATTTTATGTTATCCAGAAGGAGAGAGACTTCAGAGAAGGTTCTGCTCATGATCATGGGCTGAGTACATGCCCCATACTGGGCGCCTACCCTGAATAGGGTATTTCACAGAATAAATTCTTCATTACCTTTCTACTAAGCTTCAAGTTCATTAGTAATCTATTAGTTTATCTAGTCAGTTAATTCTCTAACACTTTATCTCTTTGAAAATGCAAATTGAATACCTTAAATATAATTATGTCTGTGAAAGTAAATCATTCCAAGGTATGGGAAAGAGATAGTTCTCCCTGGAAATGCCCCTACAGCCCCACATTGCTTAGGTGATTCCATGTTAAATCAAGCTGACATTGAAGAATAGCTATCCACACACCAAGCCAGTTCATCAGATGGATACTCTCCATGGCAAATTTCTAATTTTATTTTTAACCTAAGAATAAATTTGTCAGTCTACTTTCCCTCCTTGAACTTCTCACAACTAAGTTTGAGTCTCAGACATGTGATGCCTCTTCCAGGGCCAGTCCTTAGATGGGCTGCTTGCAGGAACAAAGGCTTTCTCTTCTTGAACGGAGCTGTCCTTGTGCTAAATCCCAGGAGGTTTTCATGTATAAGGTTAGAATATTTAGTGAGTGCCAGATCACTAAAGGAGATGCTTCCTATTGTGCCAGATTTCCTGAAAAGCAGAAGAAACAATGAAGAGTGCAGAGAAAGGGTCAGACAGAGTTTTTACTGGGGCTAGTTCTTGATGTTTCTCATCTGTTCCAGCAGAACATTCTTTTTCCCCCTTTTATTTTATTTTACAATACCATTCAGTTCTACATATCAGCCATGAATTCCCTTGTTCTCCCCCCTTCTGCCCCCTCCCCTTCCCCCAGCCCACCCTCCATTCCCACCTCCTCCAGGGCAAAGTCTCCTCCAAGGAGATCAACCTGGTAGACTCAGTCCAGGCAGGGCCAGTCCCCTCCTAACAGACTGAGCCAAGCGTCCCTGGATAAGCCCCAGGTTTCAAACAGCCAACTCATGCAATGAGCACAGGATCCGGTACCACTTCCTAGATGCTTCCCAAACAGATCAAGCCAATCAACTGTCTCACCTATTCAGAGGGCCTGATCCAGTTGGGGGCCCCTCAGCCTTTGGTTCATAGTTCATGTGTTTCCATTCGTTTGGCTATTTGTCCCTGTGCTTTAACCAACCTTGGTTTCAACAATTCTCGCTCATATAAACCTTCTTCTTTCTCACTAATTAGGCTCCCAGCGCTCTACCCGGGGCTTAGCCATGGATCTCTGCATCCAGATCCCTCAGTCCTTGGATGGAGTTTCTGGCACGACTATTAGGGTGTTTGGCCATCCTATCACTAGAGTAGGTCAGTGCCGGCTGTCTCTCTACCATTGCCAGCAGTCTATTGTGGGACTATCTTTGTGGATTTCTGTGGGCCTTTCTAGCACTTTGTTTCTTTCTTTTCTCATGTGGTCTTTATTTATCATTGTCTCCTCCCTCTCTGTTCTTGATCCAGCTGGGATCTCCCTCTCCCACAAGCTCTCTTTCCCTCGACACTCGCCCTTCATTACTCCCACTCATGTCCAGGTTGTTCATGTAGATCTCAGCCATTTCTCCGTCATTGGGTGATCCTCGAGTCTTTCTTGGGGTCCCGTTTTCCAGGTAGCCTCACTGGTGATGTGAGCAGCAGTCCGGTCATGCTTGTTCCACCTCTAGTATTCTCCTATGAGTGAGTACATACCATATTTGTCTTTCTGAGTCTGGGTTACCTCACTCAGGATGATTTTTTCTAGATACATCCATTTGCCTACAAACCTCATGATGTCATTGTTTTTCTTTGCTGAGTAGTATTCCATTGTGTATATGTGCCACAATTTATTTATCCATTCTTCAGTTGAAGGACATCTAGGATGTTTCCAGGTTTTGGCTATTACAAGCAATGCTGATATGAACATAGGTGAGCAAGTGCTCTTGTGGTATGATTGAGCATTCCTTGGGTATATGACCAAGAGTGGTATAGCTGGATCTTGGGGGAGATTGATTCCCAAATTTCTAAGAAAGCACCATATTGATTTCCAAAGTGGTTGTACAAGCTTGCATTCCCACCAGCAGTGGAGGAGAGTTCCCCTA
This sequence comes from Peromyscus leucopus, assembly GCF_004664715.2. Classification (NCBI taxonomy): domain Eukaryota; kingdom Metazoa; phylum Chordata; class Mammalia; order Rodentia; family Cricetidae; genus Peromyscus; species Peromyscus leucopus. Next base: position 76,250,135 of record NC_051076.1, on the reverse strand, counting down.
GTTCCACATCCTCTCCAGCATAAAGTGTCTTCAGCGTTCAAGACTACTTCCTACTTTTTTTTCTAGCAGATTCAGAGTAGCTGGATTTATGTTGAGGTCCTTGATCCACTTGGACTTAAGTTTTGTGCACAGTGACAGATATGGATCTATTTGCAGCCTTCTACATGTTGATATCCAGTTATGCCAGCACCATTTGTTGAAGATGCTTTCTTTTTTCCATTGTACACTTTTTTCTTTTTTGTCAAAAATTATATGTTCATAGGTGTGAGGATTAATGTCGGGGTCTTCAATTCAATTCCATTGGTCCACATGTCAGTTTTTATGCCAATACCAAGCTGTTTTTATTACTGTAGCTCTATAGTAGAGCTTGAAGTCACGGATCATGTTGCCTCCAGAGGTGGTTTTATTGTAGAGGATTCTTTTGGCTATCCTGGGTTTTTTTGTTTTTCCATATGAAGTTGAGTATTATTCTTTCCAGGTCTGTGAAGAATTATGTTGGTATTTTAATGGGGATTGCATTGAATCTTTAGATTGCTTTTGGTAAAATTGCCATTTTTACTATGTTGGTCCTGCCTATCCATGAGCATGGGAGATCTTTCCATTTTCTGACATCGTCTTCAATTTCTTTTCAGGTACTTAAAGTTCTTGTCATATAGGTCCTTCAGTTGCTTGGTTAGTATTACCCCGAGGTATTTTAAGTCATTTGTGGCAATTGTAAAGGGTGATGTATCTCTGATTTCCTTCTCAGTTTCTTTGTCCTTTGTATATAGGAGGAAGGTGTTTATAAGCTTTATCAGTTTCTTGGTGGAATCTTTGGGGTCACTCAAGTATACTGTCATGTTATCTGCAAATAGAGAAAGCTTGACTTCTTCCTTTCCAATTTATATCCCCTTAATCTCCTTATGTTGTCTTATTTCTCTGGTTAGAACTTCAAGTACTATATTGAATAAGTATGGGGAGAGTGGACAGCCTTGCCTCATTCCTGATTTTAGTGGAATTGCTTTGAGTTTCTCTCCATTTAATTTGATGTTGGCTGTTGGCTTGCTGTAAATGGCCTTTATTATGTTTAGGTATGTTCCCTGTATTCCTGATCACTCCAAGACTTTTATCATGAAGGGGTGTTGGATTTTGTCAAAAGCCTTTTCTGCATCTAGTGAGATGATCATGTGGTTTTTTTCTTTGAGTTTGTTTATATGGTGTATTTCATTGATGGACTTTCATATGTTGAAACACTCTTGCATCCCTAGGATGAAGCCTACTTGATCATGGTGGATAATTGTTTTGATGTGTTCTTGGAGTCTATTTGCAAGTATTTTATTGAGTATTTTTGCATCAGTGTTCATGAGGGAGATCAGTCTGTAATTCTCTTTCTTTGTTGTATCCTAGTTTGGTTTAAGAATCAGGGTAATTGTAACCTCATAGAAGGAGTTTGGCAATGTTCCTTCTGTTTCTATTGTGTGGAACAATTTAGAGATCATTGGTATTAACTCTTCTTTGAAGATCTGGTAGAATTCTGCGCTGAAACCATCTCGTCCTGGGCTTTTTTTTGGCTGGGAGACTTTTAATGACTGTTTCTATTTCCTTAGGGGTTATTGGACTATTTAAATAGTTTATCTGGTCTTGATTTAACTTAGGTATGTGGTACTTAAACAGAAAATTATCCATTTCTTTTAGGTTTTCCAGTTATGTGGAGTAGAGTTTTTTGAAATATGACCTGATAATTCTCTGGATTTCCTCAATGTCTGTTGTTATGTCCCCCTTTTCATTTCTGATTTTGTTGATTTGGATGCTCTCTCTCTCTATCTTTTGGTTAGTTTGGAAAAGGGCTTGTCTATTTTGTTGATTTTCTCAACGAACCAACTCTTTGTTTCATTAATTTTTTGTATTGTTCTCTTAGTTTCTATTTTATTGATTTCACCTTTCACTTTGATAATTTCCTGGTGTCTATTCTTCCTGGGAGACTTTGCTTCTTCTTGTTCTAGAGCTTTCAGGTGTGCTGTTAAGAAACTAGTGTGAGACTTCTCCAACTTCTTTATGTGGGCATTTAGTGCTATGAATTTCCCTCTTAGCACTGCTTTTATAGTGTCCCATAAGTTTGGGTATTTGGTATCTTCATTTTCGTTGATCTCTAGGAAGTCTTTAGTTTCTTTCTTTATTTCTTCCTTAACCCATTGGTGATTCAGTTGAGCATTATTCAGTTTCCATGAGATTGTAAGTTTTCTGTACTTTTTGTTGCTGTTGAAATCTAACTTTAAACCATGGTGGTCTGATAGAACACAGGAGGTTATTCCAATTGTTTTTTATCTGTTGAGATTTGCTTTGTGGCCAAGTATGTGGTCAATTTTAGAGAAAGTTCCATGGGGTGCTGAGAAGAAGGTATATTCTTTTTTGTTAGGATGGAATGTTTTGTAGATATTTATTAGGTCCATTTGGGTCATGACATCAGTTAAGTCCTTCATTTCTCTGTTAAGTTTTGATTTGGGAGATCTGTCCAGTGGAGAAAGTGGGGTGTTGAGATCTCCCACTATTAATGTGTGGGGTTTTATATGTGGTTTAAGCTTTAGTAATGTTTCTTTTACATATGTGGGTGCCCTTGTGTTTGGGGCATAAATGTTCAGAATTGAAACTTCATCTTGGTGGATCTTTCCTGTGATGAGTATGTAATGCCCTTCTTGATCTCTTTTGATTGATTTAAGTTTGAAGTCTATTTTGCTGGATATCAGGATGGCTACACCCACTTGTTTCTTAAGACCGTGTGATTCGAAAGTCTTTTCCCAGCCTTTTATTCTTAGGTAGTGTCTGTTTTTGAATTTGAGATGTGTTTCTTGTATGGAGCAGAAAGATGGTTCCTGCTTTCATATCCATTCTGTAAGCCTATGTCTTTTTATAGGTGAATTAAGTCCATTGATATTAAGGGATATTAATGACCAGTGATTGTTCATCCCTGTTATTTTTGGTGGTAATATGTATGTACTTCTCTTCTTTGGGGTTTACTGCTGTGGCTTTACCTATTGTCTGTGTTTTCGAGGGTGTATCTGATTTCCTTAGGTTGGAATTTTCCTTCTAGTGCTTTCTGTAGGGCTGGGTTTGTGGATAAGTATTGTTTAAATCTGGCTTTGTCTTGGAATGTCTTGTTCATTCCATCTATGATGACTGAAAGTTTTGCTGGTTATATATAGGCTTCTTGTATCTTCATAGGCATTTCCTTCTTTAAGTTGGGAAAGTTTTCTTCTATGATTTTGTCGAATATACTTTCTGTGCCTTTGAGTTGGTATTCTTCTCCTTCTTCTATCCCTATTATTTGTAGGTTTGGTCTTTACATGGTGTCCCAAATTTCTTGGACATTTTGATTCATGACTTTGTTGGCTTTAGTGTTTTCTTTGACTGATGAATCTATTTCTTCTACTGTATCTTCAACGCCAGAGATCCTCTCTTCCATCTCTTGCATTCTGTTGGTTATACTTGCATCTGAAGTTCCTGATCATTTACTCATATTTTCTATTTCCAGCATTCCCTCTGTTTGTGTCTTCTTCATTTTTTCTCTTTCCCTTTTCAGGTCTTGGACTGTTTCCTTTATTTGTTTCATTGCTGTTTCATGATTTTCTTTCAGTACTTTATTGTTTTCTTCCAGGACTTTATTGTTTTCTTCTAATTTGTTTGCCCTTTCCTCTAGTTGTTTATAGCATTCTTCCCATTTTTTTTTTGTTTTTTCCTCTACACAAGCCTCTACCTTCTTCATGATGTTATTCATAAAGCTGTTTTCTTTTGCTTCTTCCAATTTTTGATGTTCAGGTTTAGATGTTGGAGGTGGGCTAGGTTCTGGTGATGCTGTATTCCTCTTCATTTTGTTGTATGTACTTCTGCCTTGACGTCTGCCCATCTCCTTGTGGTTCGTTCTTGGTCTTATCAGTGCACTTGGTTCAGACAGAGCTGACAGATTCAGGAAGCCTCTCTCTCTTGTCCAAATGGGAGCTCTCTTGTCCAAATGGGATCTCCAGAGCAGGATGGAAGCTCTTATCTTGACGGGAATTCAGGGGCAGAATGGGAGCTCTTGTCCAGACAGGAAGTCCGGGGCAGGATGGGCACTCTTGTCCAGAAGGGAAGTCCGGGGCAGGATGGGAGCTCTCTCTCTCTCTCTCTCTGGTCCAGAAGGGAAGTCCGGGGCAGGGTGGGAGCTCTCTCTCTCTTTCTCTCTGGTCCAGAAGGGAAGTCCGGGGCAGGATCCAGAACATTCTTTTTAAAAGTTGTTTTATTACATTTATTTATTTGTGTGAGAGAGTGTGTGTGTATGTGTGTGTGTGTTGTATGCAGGTGTGTGTGTGTTGTGTCTGCAGGTGTGTGTGTGTGTGTGTGTGTGTGTGTGTGTGTGTGTGGTATATGCAGGTGTGTGTATGTGTGATGTTTGAAGGTGTGTATATGGCATATGCAGATGTGTGTGTATATGGGTAGTGTATGCAGGTGTGTGTATGTTGTGTATGCAGGTGTGTATGTGGAATATGGAAGTTGTGAGGGGATGTATTCAGTTGTGTGTGAGTGTGTGAATGTGCATGTGTGTGCATTGTGTCTATAGGTGTGTGTGTGTGTGGTATATGCATGTGTGTGTATGTGTGATGTATGAAGGTGTGCATATGGTGTATGCAGATGCATGTGTATATGGGTAGTTTATACAGGTTTTGTGTATGCAGTGTATGCAGGTGTTTGTGTGGTATATGGAAGTTGTGTGTGTGTGGGGGGGTGTTCAGGTGTATGTGTGTATGGATAATGTATGCAGGTGTGTGTGTGTGTTATGTGTAGATACTTAAAATCAAAGCCAGAGGTCAGAGTTGAGCATCCTCCTCTCTATCAGTCTCTCCTCTCTCTCACTGAAGCTTGAGCTCACTCCTTTGGCTAGAGTGGCCAGCAGCAAGTTCCAGGGATCCACTTGGCTCTGTCCCAGCCAGCCCTGAGTTAAAGACTTGTGTTGTGACTCCCAGTGTCTACATGGGTACTTGGGGATCTGAAATCAGATCCTTATGCTTAAGTACCAAGCACTTTACCCTATGAGCTATCCTGCCAGCTCCCTTTTTTAAAAGTACATTCAGGACACAGTAAATTCAAGTGTCCTTCATTGTAATCAGAAACAAGTGAGTTGATGATCTGAGACCATCTAGTCTTTTACTCAGTTTTATGCTTTCATAAATAAATAAGGCCTGTCAATATAGTACACACACACACACACACACACACACACACACACACACACACACTCAAAAACCCTCAATTAGCTCAAATAATCACATTAACCTATGGTGATATTTTATTTGTACTGAAATGTGATTTTATTTGTATGTTAATAAATAATGTTGCCTGGGGGTCAGAGCTAGTAGCAAGCCATAGCAGAAGCCAGGCAGTGGTGGCACACACCTTTAATCTCAATCACATGACAGGCAGATCTCTGTGTGTTCAAGGATACAGCCAGGATGGAGACACATGCCTTTAATCTCAATACCAACCATAGAAGACCTGGAGGTCTGTATAGACAGGCAGTGATGAGGAGGTTATGTGGTTGGGTTTACAACCAATGAGAAGGCAGAACAGAAAGTCAATAAAAAAGAGATACACAGGAAGTAGGCCTCTGTCTGAGGGGAAGGACAGCAGTGGCAGTGGAGGGTAAGAAAGGGTTTTTAGTATCAGCTCTTAGCTACTCCTCTGACCTCTTGGTCTTTTAACTATGCAGTTGGCTCTGTGTTTCTTATTTAATAAGACTGTTACATCTACATTAACCCAGATGAAAAGGAGTGTGTCTGTAGACTGTTCAACAGCCTTGTTTGAATCCCACTCTCATGGTACCCTCCTGCAAAAGCCATCTTCTCTCTGGGATTACAAGGAGAAATGAAACATGCCCAGTGAGGAGTTGCTGCTACCTCACGAGCAGCTTCAATTTTTGGCAAAGACACCCCATGTTCTAATTATAACTGCAATTGTCCTGTTTTAGAGCAACGTTTGACTTGCACCCTGTCCTACCTCTGCCTTGGGTACCAGTCAAGGCTGATGAGAAGGAGTGGGTTTCCTAAACACAGAAGAAGGGATAAATAAACCTGTCAGTGAGAAAACAAAACAATATAATCTATTAGCCGGTTTGATCATCCTATTTGTCACAGAGAATAACAGATGCATTATTGTGCACAGCACTTAGAATTCAGAGGCCATCATTACACAATGACAAATGATGTTCCTATAATTTATCATTTGTCTTTTTTTCACATAGTTAAAAAAACATCATTACAAAAAATCATGACAACTTGCCAATTAAACAGATCCACTCATCCACAGATGAAACATGCATCTTTTCATTTTGCAAATTAACTTGGGATGGGAGGGAAGGTTGGGAATGAAACGTATGGTGATGTATTGGGAAACTTGAATACGTCCATATTAAACAACCTCCCCGCCTGCCTGGTGCACCTGATTCAGGTAGAAGCCAACTTCACTTACAAAACACGAAAATCTTTCTGTTTTCTTCTTTATAACAAACTCACTTGGAAGGCTAATTAATTTCCTTTCTTTACTTTTATTGTATCAGAGGACAACTGCTCTAATACACATAAAAGGGGCATATTAATCTTGTACTGTATGCAGAGGTAGCTGGATTGTAAATGTGAATAAAACCAGTAATTGTACAATGGTGAAATTGGGAGGGAGAAAGAGAGAGAAGTGTTTTCTTGTGGGAGGGTGCCATAGAAAGAGATGAGCCTGGGGAGGTGGTTCAGTGGACAAAGCACAGCTGCACAGAATGAGAACCTGAGTTCAAGTCACCAGAAATGATGTAAAAAGCCAGATGTGGTAGCACTGTAGTGAGGATGAAGGGTTGGAACAGGCAAATCCTGGAGTTGATTGGCTGGCTGGCCTAGTCCAGTCTATGAGAGCTAGGTTCAGTGAGATGCCTATGTCAAAACAAATGGTGAAGAATGATGGAGGAAGGTTTAGATATCAACCTCTGGCCTCCATATGCACACACATGTGGTATATCTTCATGAACACTAGCCTACACTGTATCCATGAGCACATTCAAAAGAAGAAAGGAAGGGAGGGAGGGAAGGAGGGAGGGAGGGAGGGAGGAAGGAAGGAAGGAAGGAAGGAAGGAAGGAAGGAAGGAGGGAAGGAAGGAAGGAAGAAAGAAGGAAAGAACATTCCACAGTGTGACAGCAGATGGCAAATTTGGAGTGCACAAAGACCTGAGAGAAGGCCTGGTCAGAGGCCAGATAACAAGCAGTCCTGAGGAGAACATGACATGTTCATTGGTGACTTCAGGAACCAAGAGGTTAAAGGTGCAGTTCATCTTTGTTCATGTGTTTACAAGGAGTTGTGTAGAAGTCAATATACCAGTCTTTCTTGTGGAAGTTGTCAGGTCCAAAGGAAACTTCATTTCCCCAAGTTATGGCAGTTAGAAAAAAGCCAGAAATCCTCTGGAATTTGTGAAGCTAGTTCCCCTCTATCGAAAGAGCCATTTCCCTTATCACTGGCAGGAAGGGCAAATAGTTGTCTGTGGTGCCTGTTAGCATAGCAAAGCACATGCTGGCCTCCAGGCTCCCTCAGTATCACAGGTGCCTGTTATACATTTCAGAGTCCATGCTGGCTCTCCTCAGCTCTTTTCCCCTCCCCCCGCAGTCTAAACTTCCTCCAGCTCAGGAGCTTCCCTCACCCCAGCTTCACATTCTCCTTATAATCCTACTATTTCAGCTCTGCTCTTTCTTGGTCTTCTCTTTCTTGTCTGCCCTCTCTTTCTCTTTGTCTTCATCTCACACTCTTCCTCTCTATCTCTCTTCTCATGACCCAGTTCAGTCAGCTGGCCATGTTGAGTCAACTTTCTCTCTCTGCTCTGTATTCTTCCAGATGCCTCTGGCTGTTCTCTCCCCCATATCTACAATAAAATAAAATAAAATAAAATAAAATAAAATAAAATAAAATGAAATAAAATAAAATAACCTTAATCAACCATGGAGTGCTCATATCATCAGTTTATACAGAGACTTCCATTATTTTCTTGACATACAGCTCTTAATTTGAAAGGAACCATCCTTTGTATCATATAAAATAAAGCAAAGACCATTTGCTAAAGATCTCTGGTTGGAGCTTGAGAGGGATTTAAGGGGAGAATTCCTTTTTGATAAGTGAGTTAATAGAATAATTATTAATACTATAGAAAAACAACATTAGGAGGAGGACTCTGAGAAGAATTCAGGCCCCAGAACTAGAGACAGACAACATGATCAGATCTCTAAGAAAGAGCTCATGAGGCAGATTATTGGGTACCTTCTTATAGGTCTCAGGGAAAGGTGGGGTTTCACACTACCTGCTTAAAATTTATAGTGCCCATTGGTGTTCAAGCTATCCCTAAGTCTCAGGTGCTAGGTAGAGGATTGGAATATTTGAATTTTGAAGAAGAGAATAAATAATTTTGTTTTATGTGAGTTAGAAGATGGGAGAAAGTGGGTAGAAGGGGCACATTTGGCATTATATGCATAGGGACTGTGCCACCAAAAGGCTGGGCTTGTAAACTTCCTTGGGGAACTGGAATTAGGGTGCTCCTGGAATTCAGACACCTGAATTAATCTGTTAGAGAGTTTCAATAATAGCAAAAGAGTCACAGTCAGGCTTTTGGTGGGAGGCCTGGCGTCTCTTTTATACCAACGATAGTAGAGGTTACTGCAGGTGAACATGACCTCAACTGCCCCTAGCCCCAAACCTAGCAATTTGTCCATTTCCACATCTTTTTCCTCCTCCTCCTCCTCCTCCTCCTCCTCCTCCTCCTCCTCCTCCTTTTTGTGAGCATGTGTATAAAGTCTTACATACATAGCCTGGCTGGCCTGGAACTCATAGAGATTCATCTATAAGGTCTAATTCATAGAGCTATTGTGGGGCATTATGAAGAAAATCCTACCTCCAAAGTGGATTCTCAGCTTCCAGTTTTTGTTGTGAGCTAAGTTGGGAGGGAGGTTTATTTTCTTCCTTCATGTGTTTGTATGGCAGAATGTCCAAACTGGTGCCCAGCCTCTTGGAAAAGGATATGATCTGCAGATACCATGCCAACGTGGGTGTTAGCAGAAATGTGTCCTTACCGTCTGTTAGAATATAAGACGTGCCAGCTATGGTTATCATACAGGGCTAATTAATTTGAGAATGGACAAAGTCCAGAAACACAGAATCTTCATTTGCAAACAATTATGTTACAGCCAATGCTTTAACAACAATAAAATCCAGATTTCCCCAACTCATTTTTATATTTTGCAACAATGGGGTTGTCATGTGAGGCAAAATGTCTTCAACATGGATGAATCTGGAAACTGACACTTAAGCAAATGCCTCAGCACACACTACTGTAGAGTTCCCACTAGTCACATGACACCTTTCACAGAGCTGTTTCAACCTCACCTGGGAAACTTACACAATGCAGACTAGATTTGAAACTTGGCAAACTTGGCCCAAACATACACATTTGTTTCCTCGTAATTTGTTTAAATGCATCATCAACACAATCAGAATCCCTGTGCACTTGCTACTGGACTAGTTAATTAGCAAGCACAGATAAATATAAAAAAGAAAATAAATTTGCTGTTTAGAATAATTTTGTCAGTTTGAGGCAAATATTTAGTAAAATAAATTTTTCCATTTCTAAGTAAAAAAGGGGTGATACATGATTTGAATGATATACAATCCATATATATATATATATATATATATATATATATATATATATATATATATCCAAGTGTAAAGGGGATAAAGGGTACTATCAACATCACACTTAGTAGGTGTGAGGTTTAATTTTACCTGTCAACTTTACACAACCAAGAATCACCAGGGCAAAATGTAGGTATATCTGTGAGGAGATTATCTTGATTGATAATTGATGCAGGAAGACCCAGCCCACATTGGGCAGCACTATTGCATGAGCAGCTGGTCCTGGGATGAGGAAGAGTGAAGAAAATTCTCTGCAAGCAAGCAAGTGGTGGCATTGATGCATTCACTTCTCTCTGCTCTTGAATGTAGATATGATGTGAGTAGCTGCCTGAGTTACTGCCTTAACTTTGTCGTGTTGATGGACAGTAACATGGAAGAGGAAGCCAAAAAACTCTTTCCTCTTTTGTGTGATTTGTCCTAACAATAGAAACCAGACAAAAATAGTAGTATGACATAGAAAATTGAGAGGATATGTACACAAAGTTGGGGTTCAGACCCTAGGGATTCCTTCTTGTTATGATCAAACCCCTGACCAGAAGAAACTCAGAGAAGGAAGAGTTTATTCTAGCTCAGAGTTTCATAGGGGCTACAGCCCAGCATGGCAGAAAGAACCAAGCATCAGGGGCCTGAGGCAGCTGTTCACTTTATGTCTGTAGTCAGGAAGCAGCATTTTAACAAGGATGGGGCTGGGCTACATAACCTAACCAAATGCTCCACTCCCAGTGACTCATCTTCTCCAGTGAGGTGCCACCTCTTAAAGGTTCACCAGTTTTCTGAAACCATACCACCAGCTGGGTCCCAAGGGCTCAACAGCATGAGTTGATGAGGAAAATTTTACAATCCAACTTTACCACCATGGGCCTGCATAGTGGTTTACATAAATTCCCTGAACAGCAAGAGTGTCGTTTACTAGGGTCCATCTCTCTCTTTCTGAAATTCCTGGGGCAAATGGTGAAGTTGGATGGATGTAGACAGTCTTCATCCTCCATCAGGAAAAGGAAGTCTGTGGGCACAGGTGGGCATCCTCATTCTCACCTGACACCAAGTCAAGCCCTTTTTTTCTTTGTACCACACTCTGACTTCTCTTTACCCAGGTCTTGAGCTCTGCTTTAACCTTTGAATGCCCATATCCTTTCTGTCCCCTCTTCTTTTCTCATTCTGTCTTGCAACTACAGGAGGGAAGCCTCGGGCTCTTGAAGATTTGATGTGGGCTCTTTCTATCTGTCTGTGCTGAAGTTTCCTAGGGTGATTTATTCCCTATTTGAATCCTACATGTCTAACTTCACTTCCCAGGGCACTTGCATAGCAAAGTTTGTAAATATCCAAGTCAGGGAACAGAAATAAGACGAATCACAAATGTCTAGCACTTAATCAAGTCACAGGAAGCCTAAATACTCCCCTGTTCTTCCTGTAACACCATGAGGATGATCAGATGTAAATAGCTGTGTTTAAAACAATTACATATAGAGTCTGGGCAGATGACCCAGTGGATATGGTGTTTGCCGATCAAGCAAAGGGACCTAAATGAAAATTCCCGGTATAGACATAAAAGCTCAACATAGCAGTATGTTCTTGCAGCATGATATGTAGCAAAGACAGGAGAGTTCCTGTCACAGGAAGCTCAAAGGCCAGTTAACCTGGTACATTCTGAGGCAAACACCAAGAAGGTCCTTTCAAACAAGGTGGAAGTGAGGGCCACATCCAACGTTGTCTTCTGACCTCCACACTCATGATGTGGCATGAATACACCTGCACTGACACACAAGAACACACACATACATACACATAATTGTAGTTGAGGTTTTCTCTGGTCCTGCCCAGCACCACGGACCCCACAGCTGCTTATAAAATAATCACTCAGAAGCTTATATTAATTAAAACTACTTGGCCATTAGCTGAGCAGGCCTACCACTGACTAGCTCTTACATTTAAACTCAGCCTATTTCTGTTAATCTATATGTTGCCACATGTTCCATGGCTTTACCTGTGTGCTGTTACATGCTGCTCCCTGGATAGCAGGCTGGAATCTCCTGACTCAGCCTTCTTCTCCCCAGAATTCTCCTTGTCTGCTTATCCCACTCATACTTCCTACCTGGCTAATGGCCAATCAGCATTTTATTAAATCAATGTACAAAAGCATTATCCCACAGCACATCATACACATGATAAGACTATAAAATAATTGTATATGGAATTTGTCATTTTATCAATAATAATTAAAAACAGGTGAATGATTTAAATACAATTCATGAAGGAAAATTTTAATTGCTCCCATCCATATCTTTACATTGAGAGCTGAGGGTGGGGAAAGGTTGAGTCACATTGTCTATGACTATAGCAGGAAGTCACTGGACTAGAAAGACACACAGATCACAAGTGCAGCCAGTGAGGCTACCTAATGAGCACCTGGAGGAGATCAATTTGCAATCTGACAGGGAGTAATTTTAAAGATATACAGAAGAGGGAATTACAGAGTCTTTGTGAATGTGGATTCTGAGACTCTCTCAAACACAGTGGTTAGTATCCGTTCATTTTCTCCCTCATTACCCTGGTCCTTATTATAACTGATATTTGTATTACATTTCCAAATTCAGGTAGAGTGGGTCAGTTTATGCTTCTGTGACAAGCATCCCCTAAGATTCAATAAGTTTCTCCATGAAACATATATTTCTCCCTCACATAAATGCCATCATGGATCAGCCAGGAGCAGTCCTTTAGGTTAATGGAGGAGCTTAGCTTGTGGAATAGAAGGACTCATAGGAAATCAAAAACTGGATTTCAAGCTTCCATCTAGAGATTGCACAATATACTTCTAATAAAATATCATTTGTCAATGTTAGACACATAGTCAGCTGTCATGTCAAATGGAGAAGAAATAACACCACAACTCAAAACAGTAACACATTTGGAAAACAGAATTTTTATACTCAAATTGGAGTTTTAGACATTCTGAAAAGTACTGAACCAAAAAGAGCCACTGGATACAGCAAGATGCTTATGGATGTTTGTAATTGTGGACTGTGAACATAAAGGCATCAAATCAGAAAAGGCCTTAGCTTTTGCAATATGCCCTCATCTGGAAAATGTCATGCAACTATTTCTGGTGATCAGGCTATTCTGCTGACAGGTCAATGTTGAGAACATATTTACTCTGGTGTGACTTTTTCTGGGGAAATATGAACAAATGCTTGTCTATTCTATTAATATACATAGTCTATATAATTCTATATAATTCTATAATTCTATTCTATTAATATAGACATAGTCTATTTAGTTAACCAATGAGTTTATTGGAGTTACTAACAAGAGCACAGGTAGAAAGGCACAGCATCTGCAGAAAGCCCACCTCAGCATGAGAGCAACTGACTGAAGCTGCATCCCTGGAATTCCCTTAGTAACCCATACGCAACTCCACCCAGTGAGCCCCAAATGTGGCAGAGAATCTTGTGACTCCTGTAGCTCTCTGAACTCCCTCAACTTCCAAAGTTCCCTTGGCTTCCAGAGTTTTCCCAGGTGGCTCCCTCCTGTTTTAACTAGAAGAAATAGCTACTCAACACACTCTTTATTAACTCTATGTTAAATGATGTTGTTAAACCTGTGATCCCAATTAAGCCATTCTTCTCCTCTATGGTGGTCCAGAAAGTGGCTAGACCAAGGCAGGACACACAGCACACAGTCTATAAGTCTTTGGCAGCTGAGAACTGGCTTAAAATTGACAGACAGATAGATGATAGGCAGGTAGATGACAGATGATAGATTGACAAATGACATATAGTTGATTTATAGATAGACTAATAAAAGATGATTGATAGACAATACACAAAAGATAGATAGATAGATAGATGATAGATAAATAGATGATACAAAAATATGTTGATAGATACATAACCTATCATGTAGATTGATAGAAGCATATATATGGATAGATGACAGATGGATAAATGATAAATAAATATATGATAAATACATATATGGATAGATTTCAGCCACCTTGGATGCGAGCTGAGCCCATCATGTGTCATCACAGCATGTACATTTGTCTGTCAAGAGCACATCACTCACTTGTCCCACTCAGCCTGGCCACACAGAGTGAGCGGGAAGACCTCTGAATAGAAATGACATTTGGCTGAGCCCATTTGAGGACAGTCATTAATATTGTTAACGGGCCCATGTGTTAAATTTGGCCCAACAATGCCACCAGATGCATCCTCCCAGGCAACCTGGAGGCTTTCTAATGATTCCTCTAGGCCAAGAACAGTGCATCTGCTTCTATTCAAACAGCCTGGCTACTTGGCTAGAAACAGAGCATCATGGCAAGTACTATGTCCTAGGGAGGCTTCATTTCATGAAAAATGGATGTAGCTGGGGGCTGAGTCCTGTAGCCAGATCTGGACTACAGATGGTGTACTTCTTCTAATGATAGGGGAAGCTATTTGAAGGGTAATCTAGACCAGCTTCTGAGTTAACTAAATTCAACACGGTTTTATACATAGTCATATGTCCACCTTGTGTCTAGTGTTGTGTGGTAGCTGATCTTGATTTTTAACTTGAAGAGATTTAGAATCACCAGGAAAACAAACATTCAGTTTCTAGACTGTGCTCCCTAAAGTGGGAATTTCCACGCTAACTGGGAGTGGTTTCATGGACTGAGGACCCAGACTAAATAAGAAGAAGAAAGTCAACTGCTCTGTAGCATTTGCCTCTCTGCTTCTTGACTGTGGATACTACGTGATCAGACATTTCACTCACCTGCTGCCATGACTTCTCCACCAAGATGGACTGTACCCTCAGACCGTGGGCCCAAATTAAGCTCCTTCATTCATTAAGTTTATTTTGTTGGGTATTTTGTCTTGGCAACTAGAGAAATAACTCATATATCTTGAGATAGGGAAAATGAGCCATCAGAGATTCAGAACAATGATGAAGCAAGGTTCCCTTTGGCAAGACTGTGACAATAGAATCAGACTGCATGAAATGAGAGAAGGAAGTAGATCCTACACTGTCGCTCAAGATTAAGATCTTCTAAGAATTTCCTAAGGAATTAAAAAACATTGCTCCTTATAACACCTGCAATCCATCCTCCTGTTCCTCAGATGAGGACACCAAAGCTAAAAGGTTATATGACTTCCTTCATGGTCCAGCAGTTGACAGAGTCAAGATCGGAACCTCTGATTCTGATGACCATGTTGCTCGATTCTCCATAAGACAAAGAACTGAGTTCTGAAGATAGGTTTAGAGTATGACTAATACATATGAAGCATTACTACAGAGCATGACTGACAGCTGGCAACTTTCTTAGCCCCTCCAGACGATAACTCATTTAGCCCTTCATAGCAACTAATAGTTGCTAATACATCATTTGTTTGCAAATAAGGACACATGCATAAAAAATATAAGTAAGCAATTAGCCCAGAGTTACACAAGTAAACAAAGGAGGTATGAGAATCTGAAGTCTGTGAAGGTCTTTGTTCCTTGCCTGCTATACTGCATTAAGTAGTATGAGATGATATTGGGTCACAGGTTTTTCCCCCACAGAATGGACAGGCCTTTGATTGTAGATGTCAGTGATTTTTACATTCTGGCTCAAGTCTGAAATTTTCTAACTCATTCATTCCTGCCCTTTGCTCTCAAATTCTAGAGAAGGAAATCTTAAAAGCTTAGGTGTGGACAAAGTTACATAGATAAATGGAGATGAGAGAGATGTGAAAGACAGAAATAAAAATGATAAATGGAGGGAAAGATAGATAGATGATAGATAATAGATGGATAGACAGATATAGATAGATGGATGATAGATAATAGATAGATGATAGATTTATAGGTAGATATAGATAGATAGATAGATAGGTAGATAGATAGATGATAGACAGACAGATAAGCAAATGATAGATACATAGATAGAAGATAGATGATTGACAGATACATAGATGGATATAGATAGAGAGTAGATAGATGATAGACAGCTAGATACATACTTAGATATAGATAGATAGATAGATAGATAGGTGATAAAGAGATATATATTTAAATAACTGTGTACACTGATGAACATATAGACATATAAATACATGGATATACATATATATAAAACCATGTATAATATATACATATAGAAATACATAGATCAATACATAGATACAGATCATTGATATCAAGACTTTAAAAACTGCTCAAAGGAACAGTGGACCCCATCGGTGAGAGGGCCAATTGTTCTACTCCCAATTCTACACCTCAGAGAAGTGGCAAACATTCATACAGCAGGGCTACGTGAGCCTGTATGTCTCCCAACTTTACTGATAATTGCACTGTGTGAGTTTGATGTGGAAATAACAGCGTTGTTCATCTCAAGAAATGTCTAATTTACACAGATCTCCTCTCCCTGACCACTGTGGGCAGAAGATGAGAAGACCTGAGCTGGAAGCTGCACACAACGTAGCCTTTAGGAATTCTGGAGTGAGTCCTAAGAGGGTGAGACTTCTCCAACACGGAAGGAATTACTTTCTCTTTAACTGTGACAAATAGCTTGGAGTCAGTTTTAATTTAACTTGGAATAAAGAAAGAAACAAACAATATTTTCAGATATAGAATAAAACTTTTGTTCACATTGAAGTATTTGGTGGTTTTAGTCAGATTATCTGAACAATAATCCCCTTCCTTTTCTAATGTGCTGTCTCAGAGTCCTCAGTAGAAAAGAGAAAGGAAGAAAATAACAAAGCTACAGAGTATTTCAGTGTTGGATGGAAAAAAAAAATGGGATCAAATGTTTTGCTTCTGAAGAGTGTGTTGTATGTCTAATTTTTCCATTAAGACTTTCACAACAGAGACCAAATCATCACTTCAGCATTGAATGCTGATGAGGTGTACTTGCTTGGTTGAAAGAGAGGAAAATGAATATATGTACTTAACACTTTTATGATTATACTTTTCGGCGATGAGACGAGGATAACTATGGCTTCGCAATGGCTTTAAGGCAATTGGTTCCACTGAGAGAAGATGGCACGTCAGAATGCGAAGTGCAGGAAAGCAGGGAGTGCTTCCCCAGTAATTGGAATCCAGGCAACAACAACAGGGCATTCCTGAATGCTTGCCACTTCTTAAGAAAAAGGTCTCCTTTCTGGAAAATAAAACCTCACTTACTGTGGAGCATCATGACCTTACCCAAAAAAAGGGGAAATTAAAAATTATCTCTCCTTGAGTGCATTTGCCTTTGAATCAAGCAGGCTAAGGTCTGTGCAACTTCTGACTGCAGTTTCTCCTCACCATTCCCTCTTCTTATAAAATCACAAGATTTTCCAGTTGAGGGGTGTATTTTACAGGTAACATTGCATCCAATTTTCATTTTGTGGATGGGGAAATAAAAATATAATAAAGTAAAACGGTGGCTGGCAGGATGACTCAGCAGATAAAGGTGCTTGACAAGTCTGACGACCTGAATTCAACCTCTAGGAACCTTATGGAGGATGGAGGGAGAGACTACTGCAAATTGTCCTTTCATGGGGCATGGCTTGCATGAATCCACACGTGTATGCAAGTGCATGCAAATATGCAAATACTTGACATCCCCCTCAGATTCAGATACACACAAACACAGACACACACACATATACATACATATATATGCACACACAAATTATATTTGAAGCAAAGTAACTTGTCTGTGAATGTATAGTTAACTTATGGTTGTTCTTATTCTTGTATGTCCAGAAAGGAGAGAGTAGAGGGACATCAATACACATCAAGTCAGAAAGGACTTCAAGAACTAGGGATCACCTTTTCTAGGGGTGTGTCAAGAAGAACTGGGCAAAACGACCTTTGATAGAGAGTTATTGGCAGGAGTAAGAATATCTACTAGGGCTGGGTGATGGCTCAGTTAGTAAAGTGCCTTCTGCTCAAGCATAAGGGCCTAAGTGTACCCCCAGAGCCTGTATTAAACAAACAACAACATAGGAAAGCCAGGTGTGCTGGCATGCACTTGCAATCCCAGTGCTGGAGAGGCAGGCACTAGGATTCGCAGTGGCTTCTTGTGTCAAGGTTAACATCACAGTTAGCGTTAACTGTCACCTTGCCATAGCCTAGAGCCATCTGAGAAGGGAGTCTAAGTTGAAGGATTGACCAGGTCAGACTGGCCTGAAGGCTTATCTGTGAAGGAAAGTCTTGATCTGAATGTTCTTAGACTTTACTGACCAGCTGATGTAGCAAATTGGTGAGCTCTAGGTTCAGGTGAGAGACCCTGTATCAAACAATAAGTGGTGAATAATTGAGAAAGACACCTGACATCAACTTCTGATCTCTGTATACATGCATACACACACACACACACACACACACGCACACGCACACGCACACGCACACACACGTGCATATGGGTGCACACATACACATGCACACACATGAACAAACAAAGACCTATTGATGGTCTTTTCAGTTTATTAATTTAAAAACATACACAAACAGTTTAAAGGTAGCTTGAACTAACTGTTCATGGGACAACAACGCCTGGACTTAGGAGTGATTTCAAGTGGAATGTAACTGCTGTCCAAATGGCAGCCAGTGCCTTTGCACCAGCTCTAACTTCAGCTCTCTGTGCTGGTCTCTCCTTTGTGGCATGTAGTACCATCCATGAAGCAAGTAGGAAGACCATCCATATTCCTACATTCATGTCATCCCAGTTCAGCTTTGCCAACTTCAGTAAAAATCATGCCTGCCATCCAGAGCTCAAACAATTCCAGGGAAGAGCATTGATTTGTTGTTTAGAACATAAACTGTTCCAGTCTCCTTTGTGTTGTGATAAAAAACACTCTGACCAAAAGCAAGTTGGAAGAGGGAAGGGTTTATTTGGCCAAGACTTCCAGGTCACAATCCATCACTGAGGGAAGTCAGGGCAGGAACTCTGAGGCTGACACAATGAAGGAACACTGCCTATCAATTTGCTCTCAGATTATTGCTTAGCTAGGCTTCTCACAGAGCCCAGAACCACCTGCCCAAGGGATGGTGCTACCTACAGCAGGCTGAGCCCTTCCACATCAATTATAGATCAAGACAATCCTTCACAGATATGCCTTCAGGCCAGTCTGACCTGGTCAATCCTTCAACTTAGACTCCCTTCTCAGATGGCTCTAGGCTATGGCAAGGTGACAGTTAATGCCAAGTGTGATATTAACCTTGATACAAGAAGCCACTTAGCATGATTGTCTAGATTTGACTTATAATTGAATCCTATATCTGAAAAGCTACAAAGGGGTTTGAAGAACTCACTGATGGTGGGGTACAAAAACAGAGTTTCTTGGAGGGAAGATAATATATAATAGGAAGAAAGACTAAAAAATTAAATACATAAAAACAGCCTGAGTCATTTTTGATGACCCCAAAATCCATACACAATTTGTTATGCTAATCTGCCTTGTCAATTTGATGGGATTTAGAATCACCACAGAAATAAATCTCAAGCCATATTTCTTAGCAATTATCTAGATTAGGTTTGCTGAGGTACAAAGACTCATCCTAAATATGTGCAGCATTATCCCAATAGCTGGAGTTCTGGACTGAATAAAAATGAGAAAGTCTAACTCAGTACCAACTCTCACCTCTGCTTATTCACTGTGAATGCAATTTGGCCAGATGCTCTGAATGCAGACCCTTATGGAGTGCACCCTTAAACCTCAGCTAAAATAAACCCTTCCTTGTGTGACATTTGCCTAGTATTTTTTTTCACGCAGTGAGGCACATAACCAGTATATCCCCTTCTTGGGTGTTGGATTTCACATCACAAGTTACAAGTATTCATACATAATTGCAATTATGCTCAACACTCCCCAGTGAGCCATAGCCCAAAGTCAGTAGCAGAAGCTACATGATGATTTCATATCATGAGTACCTTTCATCCTCAAGACAAAGGGACTTGAACCTCTGTGCTTGTTGAAAAACTTCTTCAGTCTGTGAATAGAATAAATGATCAATTTCACCATCTAAAAAATACAAGTTGAAAAGTGGAAAATAGTACAAGAGTGACAAATTCTTGAATTTAGGAGGAAAAACATATAGGATATTCTTGACATATAGCCTGTGCATACAGTCCTGCCAAGAATGATAGCATCTCTCTACTTTACAGGGAAACAGTGTCTTGGTCAGTCAATATACCCAAATATCTACCACATTGGGGGCTCATTTTCTAGAGACACAATCATAGTGATCTTTGGATTTCTTTAGAAAACGTATTTCTATGAAGAAAGGTTATGTTTTTTTGTAACAACCACTACTTTAGAACACCAGTCAGCTTCAAGTTCAAGGGTATTATATTCTTATGAACTGTGTGTGCACTCTTGTGCACATGTATGTGTAAGCACGTGTGCTATATAGTTCCCCATAGCTTCATGTGTTTGAACACTTTGTTCCAGCTGGTGCCACTGTTTGGGAAGGTTTTGGAACCTCACTAGAGATTTTCCTTGCCTTCCTCCCCCTTCATTCTCTGCTTCCTGTATGTAGATGCAAGTTGACAGGCAGCCTTCTGCTCCAGCCACCATTCCTGCCCTACATGCTGCCATCTTGTCTGCCATGATGGATTGTCTCCCTCTGCAACTTCAAGACAAATAAACTCTTCCCCTTAAGTTGCTTTAATTAGATATTTTAATCACAGTAACAAGAAAGGAACTAAACAGTGTGTGTGTGTGTGTGTGTGTGTGTGTGTGTGTGTGTGTGTGTGTTCATATATGTGGAGGCCAGAGGTCCATGTTAGTTTTCTTTTTAGTTGATCTCTATCTTATTTTTTGAGACTGATTCTCTTACTGAACCTGGAGTATGGTGATATTGTGTTGCCCAATATATTGTTCACCCTAATAAACTTATCTGGAGTCAGAGAACAGAACAGCCACTAGATATAGAGACCAGAAAATGGTGGCATACACAACTTTAATCCTAGCATTCTGGAGGCAGAGATCCATCTGGATCTCTTTGAATTCAAAGTCACACTGAAAATTGCCAGGCATGGTGACACACACCTTTAATCCCAGGAAGTGAGCCTTTAATCCCAGGGAGTGATGGCAGGAAGCACAAAGGTATATAAGGTGTGAGGCCCAGGCACTAGGCCTCAGTTAAGCTTTTAGGATTTTGAGCAGCAGTTCAGCTGAGATCCATTTGGATGATGGCAAGGTGAGGTGGCTTTGGCTTGTTCTGCTTCTCTGATCTTCCAGCATTCACACCAATACCTGGCTCCAGGTTTGTTTTTATTAATAAGACCCTTTAAGATTCATGCAACACTGGAGCTCTTCATGTCAGCTTGACTATCTAGTCCATGATCTTCATCCAGAACTCCCGTCCCTGTGTTGGAAGATGGTCCAAGAATGGAGCTGTGTGACAAGATTTCTGAGTTCTTGTGAGAAAACTCTAAGAAACCAAAACAAGAGTCTTATTATCTGAGTTTCTTCAAAAACATGGAATTGTTCTTGGACTATGCTTTCATGTCCCTCCCAGGTGTGGTGGATAGGAGTGAGTTTACTTCAGATTATTCATAATAACTAGATATTTTTATTTACTCATATACCACTATGGAAAAACATGTTTTTGCTGCATGCAGCCTGCCCTTGTGATGGTACACCTTACTTATTACCCTTGTGATTGGACACTTTACTTGTTACCCTTGTGATGGTACACTTTCCTTATTACCCTTGTGATTGGACACTTTACTTTTTACCCTTGTGATGGTACACTTACTTGTTACCCTTGTGATGGTACACTTTACTTGTTACCCTTGTGATGGTACACTTTACTTGTTACCCTTGTGATGGTACACTTTACTTAGTACCCTTGTAATGGTACACTGACTCTAACCCCAAGAAATCACTTACATAGCAATAAGCTTTGGTGCTAGTCTGGAGTTAATATAATGACGCACTTCCAAGGAGACTTAGGAC
This sequence comes from Peromyscus leucopus, assembly GCF_004664715.2. Classification (NCBI taxonomy): domain Eukaryota; kingdom Metazoa; phylum Chordata; class Mammalia; order Rodentia; family Cricetidae; genus Peromyscus; species Peromyscus leucopus. The sequence continues at coordinate 76,228,509 of NC_051076.1, read as the reverse complement.
AGATGGTAGTGTTAACAGCCAGGGTTACTCTCAGAAACTTAACCGCATCAGAAGAGGGCTTCCCATGCTATGTTTTTGTCCATCCCTTGGGTTTACAGGCACAGCAATGTGCTGGGCCCATTTACTTCATCTCCAAGAACTTTCAAGGGCTAACTCTGCTTCATATTCCACATGGCATTTAATGTTGCTGCATCTCTGTCCACCCACTGAATGGCTTCAGCCACAGCTGCAGATGCTGAAAGCTATCTCACACTGATGTACCTCACTGTCTGCTTCTCAGGGTGCATGCCCTATGCCGGGTAGTAGCAGAAGAAAAAATTTCAAAAGTTCAGAGCTGAATTTGGTTTACATCCTGCAGACTGGTAGACAATGAGAACCCTGTACATGGACAGGAGAAGAGTGTGTATAGCCATTGGCACATAGTGACAGGATAATTGTTACAACACATCGCAGCTATTGACTGGGGTAGCACAGAGAAAGAGAAAACATGTAACATATCAGATGACTCTTAGTATGTGACTATCAGCAGGTATGAGAACTTCAGCACTAGATGGATCCTGTTGTGAAGAGGGTGCATGTTGTAGATTTGTGAGAAAATGTTGAAGGCGGTTAATATCAAAGACAAAAGCTAGAGAATCTTCTTTAAGACATGTAAAGAGATTCTTGGCTAGATATGGTGGTATACATATGTGATGCCAACACTTTAGAGGCTAAAGCAGATATAATATAAATTTGAGAACAATTTGGTAGAGAGAGAGAGAGAGAGAGAGAGAGAGAGAGAGAGAGAGAGAGAGAGAATCTCAGTTGATATAATACAGGAGTAAAGCTGAATCTGTGGCTCGAGCTTTAACAATGATGGTAAAAGAACTCAATAGGAGATTGAGTCCTTATTAGATCTGCTCAGACAAGGCCAGAGGATGAAACAATTAAAAGCTACTAAATTCCAACAAGGTCCATTATGGTCAAGAAAAGCAGACCAATAAGATATTCACATATACATCATTGTGTTTATGTACATTTCCAAATAAGACACACTCACCTTCATGTAGGTGAATGTATTTGTGTGTGTGTTAATATGGGCATGGTTTATTACCATGAACTTACACAAACTGTGGAGGATGCAGTGCAAGCCTGCAAGCCTGAGGCAGGCTGCCAGAAGCAAATTCTTTGGAAAGACTCAAAGCTGCTCTCCTCAGTTGGAAATATTTGTTGTTCTTCTCTTTCTCCTTCAGAAAAAAACTCAGATCTGTTCTTAAGACCCTCATCTGATTTCAGTCAGACCATCTTATGATTTAGCAGTATTCCCCTAAAGTTAGCTGAATATAGGACTTAGTCATGCTCATGAAATACCTGCACAGCATATCTTATATGATATAAATGGCTGCATGACTGTGGGCATAGCCATGAACATAGCCAACTCGTAAAATGAATCCTCTCAGGTGTGCTGAAAGCAAGGACTTCACAAAGTCTAAACTACTAGCCATTGCATTTCTTTTCCTATAATTTGAGTGGAAGAGTCAGGCTAAAATTAACTGAGTACCTGCTTAGGGTCCCACAATATTATAATCAATGAGTTGTCTATGATAAGGCCACAGAGATGGAATTTGTGGAGACATCTAAAAAAAGAGTCATGGTATGGATATGGATGGAACCAGGGAGTGGAAAAGGGACTCCACACTGTAATTCTGAGCTCCCTTTATTAACCTAGGTCTCCTATTATGACATCTCTGGGTTCCAGACCACAGGTTTGAAGACTTTGAGCCCCTTGATGAACCTACAGATCTGGTACCTGCACATCTTGGCTCCAGATTTGAAGATTCCAATGCTCATCTACTAGGGAATATAAATCTACCAGGTTGCCACAAAGAATCCCACTAAATCCATGTAGGAGCTGTTGCTTGTCCACTTCTCAGTCTTCTTGCCAAGAAGCCATCAGACAAGGATGGGGGACAATATCTCACACTGGCCATCAGAAGGTTGTTCTTACACAAGGGCAAAATGAACTTTTGAACGGTGGTTAATATTACCAGTTTGACAAGATCTAGAATCACCATGGGAGCAAACTCTGGACTCATCTATGAGAACATTTCTAGATTTGATTCACTGAGGTGAGAAGGCCTATCATAAATATGGATGGGACCGCTCGATAGGCTGAGGTCCTGGTCTTAACTAAAAAGGTGAAAATTAGCTAAATACTGACATTTATTTATCTGTGTTTCCTAACTGCAGATGAAATGTGACCACTTGCCTCATAGTCCCAACACCCTGACTTCCCTGCCACAATGGACTGAGTACTCAGTAAATATCAGCTGAAATATACTCTTCCTTTATTAAATTGCTTGCTTTTGAATGATATTTTACATCAGCATCAGGACAAGTAGCTAATACCATGTGCTTTCCAAAAGGGATCACAGTGGCATCTCTACATATAATTTCCCCTGTATTGATTTACATAAAAACAATCACAGAAGCAGTACCCCAAGAGAGTCCTGGAGGACAGGGATCAAGGGAAAAGATCCCACTATTCCACCAGGAAAATCAATGAAGTCTGCACAGTCATCACCAACACTGAGGGGAAACTGGAAGGCACAAAGTGGGAGATAAACATTTTATTTCTATTTCTTCCATACAGACTCCTGAACAGCTCTTGTATTTGCTTCCTATCAACCATTGGTCCTAAGCCTAACTTACTGTGCCTATGAGCCCTCCTTCTAGCTTTAGGAGTACAGCCCTTCAAGCCTGAACAATCATATTATAATTTCCTTTCCACACTGTCATCCATTTGGATAGTGTATGATCCAAGCACAGTTGATCAATAACTACCCCCAGAGATTCAAATGTGTGTCAGTCAGTTTCCCATCACTGTAATAAATAAGAAGTACTCAATTTATAAAGAGAAAAGGCCTTTAGAACTTCCAGTAAGTGATCTGGTAGATTCATTACTTTTAGTCCTTTATGTGTATACATGTGGATCAGGAGTGATATCAATGGCAGGGAAATGAAGATTACCAAAAAATGCTCACCTCAGACTCAAGAAGCAAATGGCCAGAAAATAGCAACATTTCCATTATCCCCTTAAACAGAAAGCCCATAGTGATATAAAGATCTCCTACTATACTAAAGCTCAACAAGTTTACAATAACACTAATTTGGGGTGCTTTACAGCACAGATATATGAAAACACTGAAAAAGAATACCTCCTACTCCTGACAGTGTTCAACCTGCATGCCAATTGCGATTATTTATGTATAGCATTTGCGTACATAGTCATATTCTCAATGAGTCATACAAGACTGATAGATACATGATACAAAGAAAGATAATAAGATAATGGTGGAGATATATGCTAGAGATAGAGACTATATATAGTTGGTTGGATAAATAGAGAGATAGGCAGATTATATAGAGAGATCATAAATGGTAGGAGATAGATGCTAGATAGACAATAGATGGTTGGGTAGACAGTATATTAATATAAGTGAAATATATATAAGTAGATAGATATTAGATGTAAATAATAGATGATAAATAGGTAGAGAGATAATAAAGGGATACCAGTAGAAAATCTGTCTTCCAATTCATCTCCATCATTTTTTATACAACTCTCCAACTTTTAACATCAGCACTTACATTCTTACCTCTGTAGGAATAAAGGAATGAAAGAGATTCTGATGTATCTTAAGTTTGAAAGGATGATGGTTTGCAGGTAATGAGAAAAAAAGATGTCCCATCAATAACTTCTAGGTGAAATAGCCACATGGAAGATGCTGAGACATGACAGTGTTATACCAACTGCCTATCCCATACCAATTCTTCTTCACATCTCCTCTGTGATTCAAATTCCAACATTACAATATTTCCAATACTACAGAGTCATGAGAAATCAATGAAAATTGGAATTGTCTATCATGTGTAACTCCTTCCAAAATACCTCTTGTCACAAGGCACAAAGAGAAATTTAAGCAGAATGCTGAGCCTCTAGGTCTATGTCATAGGTTGAGTTTCCTAGGTACCAGCCTCAAGAGGAGTGATTTCTGTGTGGAAAATGAGCTAAAGACAGCTTTCAAGTTCAAAGATCAAAATACATAGACCTGAGCAGAAGTGGAAACCAAAATACAATAGCCATAGCAAAGATCTTGAAAAGTCAACCGTTTGGACACTATTGAGACAGAGAATCCTTCAGAATTGTCTCATTCTGGACAAAGGAGACAAATGTGTTTACTCTACATCAACCTGCTGTTAGATGTACCTTTTAAGAAGGGGACATGACTTTGGCCAAGGTGGCTTTGGCAGTGAAGGCGATTGTTCAAAAAGAAAGTGCACAAGAAACTGCAAGAGCAAGTGAAATATCTAAAGTTATCTCTGAGGGTTTAAATTTATTGTCTTTATTGTCATATCCTGTCATCCTTTATTTTCATCTCTGTCACAAACCCTCTCTCTGTAATCATCCAGGAAAGAGTGAAGATATTCTAAAGAGGCATGCCTGTCCCTTCTTTTGGCTGTAAGACTATTGACAAACCGACTTCCCCTGGAGTCTCATGCTTCGAGAAGGCAAAGTCTGTGGCCCCAGTGCCTGCTGGAAGGAGTTTGTCTCCCAGGAAGAGATTTCACATAGTGTTGACAACCTGTCAGACCACCTTGTAGAAGAGCTGGAAATAAGACAATGATCACTTGGTGATGAGCAGGACTACACCTTGACCAGGACTGCTAAACTGTACACACCTCTTGATCTCATTTAAATTTAAAACTACAATTTTGGACACAAAGATGGATTTGGGGATCACTGGACCCATCTGTCTCCCTTTCCATTGTGACCCCATTGAATCTCCTTTCTCTATTCACTATTCTTTGTTTCTTTAATTGGCCTGTTAAGATGGTGGCAGTACCTTGCTTGTGAGGATCTGTCTGGACCCAGTTTCTAAACCACTATTCCTAGTAACAGCTGTAAACTCACTATGTTACTTTATTTTATCAAAACTGTTAGTGGCCAATCAGTTTGCTGATTTTTTTAAAGGAAATCTTCAGATTTGTTGATTTGCTCTGTGTTCCTTTCATTGATATAAATATATATGGTTATGTTTATAATATCTTTCCCTTTACTTTCACTGAATCCATTTACTTTCTTCTTTCCAAATTCTCCAAAGGGATTTGTGTCTAACAAATTATGATTTTCTTTTATAAGACAATATTCTCTAATTTAATGATTTATTTATTAGCACCACATTTTGAACCTATATGGTACTGATGATGAAAAAAAAAAAAAAAACATTCACAAAGTAGTCCAAGGGGACAGTTTTCATTATTGGATCTGGTTCAGTTGAGTTTTGTTTTTGTTCCTGTTTTTTAAAATTTGATATAAGCTAGGATCATCTGGGAAGAGAGAACCTCAATTGAGAAAATGACTCCATTGGATTTTCCCGTAGGCAACTCTGTAGGGAACTTTCTTTATTAAAGATTGATGTGCAAAGGCCTCACTTCCACTGTGGGTGGTACCGATCCTGGGCAGGTGGACCTAGGTGATATGAGAAAATAGGCTGAGGAAACAATAGGGGAGAAGATCAGCAAACAGTACCCTCAACCTTCTCTGCTTCAGTCTCTGTCTCCAGGTCCTTGCCTTGGCTTCCCACAACGACCACCTGTGATCCAGACATGTAAACCAAATGCGGTGTTTCCTCCCCAAGTTGGGTATGGCCAGTGTTTTGTCATAGCAACAGACAACAAACAAAGACTTATGACAATTTAAAGCATGATCCTGGGGTTGGAGAGACAGCTCAGAGCTTAGGAGCACATATTGCTCTTACAGTGGACTGGGATGTGGTATCCTGTTTCAGATCAGACAGTTCACAACCACCTGTAACCCCAGTTCCAGGGTCTCTAAGGTTATAATCTAGGCTCCTACCCACATGTGATACACACATATTCATGTAGGCATACTCACATATACATTAATAAATAAAAGCAAACAAATGTAAATAATAAAGTCAAACATGTCCTTCAATTACTTGACAAGCCCAAGACATTGAAGTTGCTTTGCTTCTTAAAATCTTAGTAGCTTCTGACTTCTTTAAAGCAAAGAACAGGGAGGAACAATACTGTGTCTTCTATAGGGAAGTTGGCAAATGGTCATACAGCCTCCTCCTGATTAACTTGGACAGCCACCACAGGTAAAGTTCACTTACTTTGTAAGTACAGTTACATTGAGATAGCTGGTAAAGAAGTCACCCTGGGCAGTTCAGATGACATGATAGCTAGGTTTCTAACTGGCACCTGGCCATGTATATACCACTTCTTAAATACACGGCCAATTAAGGCTTTTAGTAATCGCCTTCCTGCTGAGGTCTGACTGCAGCCTTCTAATAGAAACAAGTAAGGACTTTTCTGCTGGGGCCTCCTTATACCCCAGACATACAACCTCACAAAGCAAAGAAAAGTATCTATTATGCACAATGACATGTGTGGCCATTAGTTATCTGGGAGTAGAAGAGAATGATACCAGAAAAGGACTGCTATTGTAATTAGAACCCATGTCTGTAGTATGTGCTTAATACTTAGGAGTTAGTGGGCAGAAGCTGGGGGGACACTCTGAGGACTCGGTGGAATCATGATGACATTTAAGGAGGTTCTTGCTGAAGGGTTAAGAGAATGTGGTATGCAAACCTGAGTGATAGCTCAGTCATTGAACTGCTCTATTGGAGTCAGTATGGGCAGATGCTCAGGTAGGTAGGCTCTACCTGGCTGTTAGACAACAGGCAGCAGCCTATTCTAAATGTCAGTGCAAACCCTCACAAACACCCAGGAGTCCTACCTGGCACAACTTCTACATAGGAAATTTGAACTGAACTTTCACTTTACTAAAAAGTGGGTTTTCTTTTTAGATTTCATACCTTTGGGTTTTATATTAGACAGAAAACACCTGAGAAAAATAATTTTTTTACTTATGTTTATTAATCTTGTATTGACTAGAGGAACTTAAAAGTCTGTGCAAAAGTGCAGATAATAGATACTTTTGGCTTGTCTGACTCTTGGGGTAATTTGAACTCTTAGGCATCACATCAACTATCACTGATTACTATTGCAAGACACATGGATAAGAGCAGCATATTATAATGCCTAAAGGCAAAGATCTAGAGGCCAGTTTGTTGGGTTTTATTTCCCTCTCAGTGCTTCTTGTAGACACTGAGAGAGCAAGTCATTTTATCTGTCTGAACTCAGTTTCCTCATTTATGAAAGGAAAATAAAAATTTATCATTTGATTTTTGTTAAGAGTACGTGATTTTGAAAGTCTACAATCTCTTATGTCATGTCTAAAGGTCAGTGTCTGACACTTAGGAAGTGCTCTGTATTATTAAACTTTATCAAGTATCTATGTCCCATCTCCAAACAAGAAACTTTAATTCAGTGCCATTGTGGAGTTACAACATCTTTCTGAGATATATATTATTTTTACTGTGTCTTAGACAACAAATTCAGAGGATTATGAAATGTGCTACATTGACTAACTGCAAATGACATAGCAAGATTTTGAACTATGTACTGATTTTCACATTGATGCATTTTGTGATCTGTTATGCTTCCAATTCATTGCCAAGATCTTGGCGAAAACATGGAGACATATTATACAAAGCTCCCGCCCTTCTGAGTCTTGAAAGTCCAGAAGTCATTCACAGCTTCCAGTAAAGTACTCATCTCACAGAACCACCGGGGAAGGTGAGAGAGGAGCAGCTGCAGAGAGTGTGGCTCCACGAGAAGAGCTGAACTGCGAATGTTAAGGAAGTAGCTGCACTGGGTTTCCCCGAAGAGCAGTGAGCTGTCAGGTGAAGATGGTATCAGGTAAATGGCTCAGGTTAGTTCCCTTTAGGGGTCTGATATTTGACCTGAGTTTAGTTCTATTCTTGCAATAAAAGACTGCAACGATTACCCTGGAAAGTTGCTTCCCCGAAATAACCTGCAGTGGTTAGGGAGCAGACATATTCGGAACTTCTAAAGTAATGTTTATATTTTAATAATACTTCATTGGAAACAAACTATCTCATGAACTTTGACCTCCCCTAGGATATTCAATACTGTATTCTGAATGGTTTCCTGGATGGCCCAATAGGTAATAAATCTATCTTTGGAAACTAAAGTAATACTGAAGCTCTCTTCCAAGCTTGCCCCCTTTACAGACCTATTGTTGCCCTACTGTCAGTGGCCTTCTGCATGCTGAACTTTCAAGTCTCTTTTTTTCCAGAAAATTGATAGGTGCTCCCGAGATTGCCTAACTCTGCCTCTCTTGTTTTTCTCTTTTCCTCTACGTCCCTCTTTTCTTCTCTCCCTCCCTCCCACTTTCAATTTATTCTTTCTCTCACATACAGCTATTTTACTGCATCACACTTCAGATTATGACCACTTTTATGTCTGTGACAGATAGGTCACTGAAATGGTACAAGAGGGCACACTGATGGATGGCAGAACAGAACAAAGTGATGGCATGCTGTGGAACTGTGAGGGCACAATAGAACACGGTGATGGCATAATAGGGCATTAAGATACTGAAAAAAAGAACATAGTGATGGCACCATAGGCCACAGTGATAGCACCACAGGGAACTGTGAGGGCACAATAGAATACAGTGGTGACATAATAGGAAACAGATTTCGAAAGAGAGCACAGCAATGACATGGTAGTCCATAGCGATGGTGCAATGGGGCAATATTATGACTCATCAGCATACAACAATGACTCAATAAAGCAGAGTAGTTGAAAATGACAAGTTTATGACAAAGTGAGGCACTGTGATAACTCAATAGGGCAGTGTGATGACTCAGGAGTATACTGTAATCATATAATAGGACACCGTGACAGCACAATAGAGCAGACTGATGGTACAATAAGGGAGAGTAAAGGCACCACACAACACTGTCGTGACATCATAGAACATTGTGATGGCTCAACACAGAACATGAATGACATAATAGATGGTTGTGGTGGCAAAGCAGGGCACTGTGAAGATGAATAGGACACAGATATGGCAAAATATGACAAAATAATGTCACAAGTGAATATTGTGATGGCACAATAGGGCACAGTGATGGCACAAGAAGGCAGTGTGCTGGCTTAATAGGGGACAAGGATGGCACAATAGGACACACTGACAGCCCAAGAAGGAACTGTAATAGCACAGTAGGTCACTAAAATTACACAATAGGGAGATGTAGTGAATCAATAGGACATAGTGATTGAACAATAGGCCACAGTGATGGTACAATAACACATAATGATAGCTCAATATACTATGTGATAGCACAACAGGATATTGTGATCCCATAATAGTGCATAGTGATGACACAAGAGGATACTGTAATTGTACAAGAAACCACTGTTATGGAAATAGTGAAATCAGGGATCACTCAACAGGCCAAAGTGATGACACAATAGAACACATTGATGGTACAATTGTTCAGAGTGGTGGCCAAATACGTCCAAGGAATGGCATGATAGAACATTATATAATGAAACAATAGGGTGCTGGAATGAGTCACTATGACACAATAGGCCACAGTAAGGACCCATTAGGGCACATATATAGGACAGTGGGCCACAGTGGTGGCACTATGTGGATTTGTGGTGGCATAGTAGGTCACTTGGCATTGGGATGACTCAGTATGGCAAAGTGATAGCACAATAGGCCAAGTGATGGCACAATACGACACTGTGAAATGACGATGGAGAACTGGGCTGACACAATAAGGCAAAGTGGTGTCAAAAGGATATGTGATGGCACAATAGTACTCACTGATGGTACAACAGGGCAGTGTGATGTCACAATAGTTCACAGTAATGGTATAATAAGTCATTGTGATGACACAATAGGGTACTGGGATGACTCAATGGCAGACAGTGGTGGACCAAGCACTGTGGACCAAGCACTGTGATGTCATAGTGACATCAGAAAAGGAAATAGTGAGGGCACAGTAGAAAGCAGGATATATGGTCAGGTGATCACAAACTAGGATACCATGATATCACAACTGGCCACAGTGCTAGAATAGCATTAGTAGAATATGACATTGTGGTGGCACAGTATGCCACTGTGATGGCCCAAGAGGTCACAGTGAAAATAAGTGCACAATGATAATATAGCAGAGTGATTCTATAGCATCCATAGGATACTGTGATAAGAAGGCATTGTGATATTTCATAGAACACAGAGATGGCCCAATAGGCTAAGGTAAATGCACAATAATAGGGCACTGTGGTGATACAGTAAGACAAAATGGTGGCACAATACTACACACTGAAGGAATAAAATGTTTTGTGATGACATAATAGGTCACTGTGATGGCACAATATGAGAAAATCACAGTACAGTGTGGCACAGTAAGGGCACAATAGGAAACTGTGATGACTCAATAGAGAAAAGCAATGGCACAATAGGGCACAGTGATGGTACAATATTGCAAAGTAATGGCAAAATATGACACTGTGATGAGACAACAGAGCATAGTGATGACTAGATAAGGCTCAATAGGGCACTGTGATGACAAAATAGGACATGATGGTGACACAATAGGACACACTGAAAGCATAAGATGCTTTTGTGATGATGTAAGATGTCACTTTGATGATTCAGTATGAGAAAAATCACAAGACAATATGACATAGGGATGGCACAATAGGATACTGAAGGTGCAATATAAATTTGTGATGGAACGATAGGCCACAGTGATGGCATAGGGGGAACTGTTCTGAACCAACAGAGCACAGTGATGGCAAAATAGGAAACTGTGATAAACAGGATAGGACATAATGTTGGCAAAATATGGCACAGTGGTGGGACAATATTCCTCAGTGACAACAAAATACAAATATGTGATGCCATGATAGGTGTGCTAGATAGTTTTATGTCAACTTGACATAAACTAACATCACCTGAGAAGAGAGAACCTCAGTTAAGAAAATATGTCCATAAGATCCAACGTTAGGCAATCTTCTAGGGTGTTTTCTTAATGAGTGATTGATGGGAGAGGCTCCAACCAATTGTGGATGGCACCATCCCTAAGCTGATAGTTGTGGGTTCTACAAGAAAGCAGACTGAGCAAGCCAAAATGAGCAACCAAGTAAACAGCACCTCTCCTTGGCCTCTGTGTCAGCTCCTGTCTCCAGATTCCTACCCTGTTTGAGTTCTTGTCCTGACTTTCTTCAGTGATGGACTCTGATATGAAAAATGTAAACCAGATAAACCTCTCACTTCTCAACTTGCTTTTGGTCATGGTGTTTCATTGTAGCAAATGTGAACCTAACTAAGACAATAGGGAACTGTGATTATTCAATAAATCACCTTATTGCCACCATAGAATACACTACCGGTACAAGATGCCACTGTGATAGCACAATAGGATTCTGTAATAACTCAATAGACAATAATACTACATTAGGACACAGTAATGGCACAATAGTGCAGTGATGGTATAAGAGGACACTGTAATAGTGCAATAAGATGTGTGATTGTAAAATAGGCCACTATTAGAGTTATAGTGGAACAATGATATTTAATAGACCATAGTGATGGCACAATAGGACAAAATGAAGACACGGTGTTGGACCGGTATACCCATGGGTACCACAATAGAGCAATACAATGAAAAAATAGGGAGTCTGAATGATTCAACACAGTAAGGGCCCAAATAGGTCACATAAATAGCACAATAGGCCACAATGATAGCACAATATGAAACTGTCTTGCCCAACTAGGAAACTATGTTGGCACAATTGGGCAGAGAGATAGCACAAAAGGGAGCACAGATGGCACTATATACCCAAAGGATGGCACAAGATGACAATAATGACATAGTATGCCACTGTGGTAACTCATTAGGACACAGTAACATAACACTAGGCCACAGTGATGGAACAGTAGACACAGTGAAGACTCAATAGGGTACAGTGAAGGTGTAATAGGTCACAGTGGTGGCAGAGTAGGCCCACATGGATATCAGGATAAAATTTATAATAAAAATTGGCACTGGAATGATTTTATTAGGAACTATGACAGCATAATAGGCCAGATTGATTATACAATAGGAAACTGGGATGCTACATGAGGACACTGTATTGGCACAATTGGACACAGAGATGGCACAGTAAAGATTAGAGATGTCACAATATGTGACTATAATGACACAATAAGGCACTGTGATAACTCACTCAATAGGACACAGGTGAAGTACAATAGGTCATGGTAATAGCAAAACAGAGACATGTTACGAGTCAATAAGATACAATGATGGCACAGTAAGATACAGATTTGGCAAAAAAAAGCATAACAGTGGCACAACAGGACATAGTGATAGCACAGTAAGCACAACAATGACTTAGTAGTGCATAGTGATTGCACAATAGGCCAACTTGATGACATAATAGGGCTCAGTGATGGCTTAGTAGGGCAGGATAAAGTTATGGCACAGAATGAACTTGATGACACCATAGGACACTATGATGACTTACATAAGAGAGATGAGTTAGTAGGGTATAGTGATGGCACAACAGGCCACTGTGTTATCACAATAGGACACTGTGATAGCATAATAGAGTATATAGAGATGGCTAAGGCACAATTTATGATGGTGCAATGAGCCAAAGTTATTATGCAATGGGTCAATGTCATGACTCAACAGGGCAAAGCGATAACTTAATTGGACACAGTGATGGTGCAACCATACATAGTTACGGCATAGCAGTCAATCTGATGACATTGTAGGATACTGTGAGCAAAAAATAGAACACAGTGATTGCACAATAAGACAGTGACTTACAATAAAGCATTGTAATAACACAATATGGCAGTGGTTGCACATTAGTGAGCTGAGAGGTCTCAGTAGGACACAACAAAGGTACAGTAGGAAGGACAGAATATGGCACAATATGGGACAATTATGACTCATTAGTGTACTGTGGTAACTCAACAGGGCACAGTGATTGCACAATAGGGTATAGTGTTTACTTTATAGGGCAAAAATGATGACACACTGGGACACAGGATAGCACAGTAGACCAATGTGATGGCAAAAATGACTTTGTAGCACAATAGGCAACTGTGATGACTCAATATGGCACTGGGGTTGCATAGTAGGATTCAGTAATGGGATAATAGGGCACAATGATAGCAACAGGCCAATGGGAACAAACCACAGAACACTTTAATGACAGAGTGCGTCAGTGTGATGTCTCAATAGGATACAGTGGTAGCATAATATTATGGAATGACAGAAGAATGGAAAACAGTGATAGAATAATAGATCAGAACAATGAAAGAATATAAACCTGATGGAAGAATAAGAACCTGTGAGAGCAAATAGGACATGGTGATGACACAATAGGAGATAGTAATTTAACAATAGGGCATGTGATAGCACATTGCGACACTGTGCTACCATAATAGGACACTGTGGTGGCACATTAGGACACAGTGGTGGTAAAATAGCAAATGGTGATGACACAATAAAACATAGTAATGACAAGATGTAGCACTATAATTATTCAATAAGGCACAATGATGTCACACTAGCCTAATGTGATGGCACAATAGGGTTCTGTGATGACAGAGATGGCACAATAAAACACATCCTAGGCTCAAGATTACACTGTGATGACATGGGTGTAACTGTGATGTGAGTAGGGCAAACTGATGCCACAGTAGGACAGTCATGTCAGGTACAATAATGGCTTAAAAGGGCACAGTGATTGTTCAGTAGGTCACTATGATAGCTTTATAAGGAACATGAATGGCAAGTAGAGCACAGTGATGACACAGTAGGGCATTGTCATGTTATAATAATGTCTAGTAACTGCAAAATGACACAATGTTATGACATAATTTGGCACTGTGATGGCACAATATGCTACAGTGATGGCACAACAAGGCATAGTGATAGCACAATTGGACAAAGATAACAATAACAAAATAGGATAATGTGATGATAAGATATGACACTATAAAGTCACAATACATAACTATAATGGCTCAATAGAGCATGATGGTGGTATAAAAGACAATGTGATGGCACAATAGTACACTGTGAGGGCACAATAAGACATAGAGATGGCACAATAGACATGGTGGCAAAACAAGGCACAATTTTTATGAGACAATTAGACATGGTGATGACACTGTACATAAGAACACAACAGGACACACTAATGATACAAGAAGGACTCCAATTGCACAGTAGGTTACTATTATTACTCAGTGGAGCTCATTGACAGCATATGGGGCAACACATAAGGAAAAATATGGCCAAATTATAGCACAATGTTTCATATAGTGATATCACAGAAGCCATGGTGATGGTATGATAGGGCATAGCCATAGCACAATAGGAAAATATTATGGCACATTAGGGCACAGAGTTAGAACAACAGGGCCTATATGCAATACAATGGGCCACAGAGATAGCACAATATGAACTATAACACAAAAGGCAACTGTCAAGACTCAATAGGGAGTAGTGATAGCACAATAGGCTTTAGTGGTAGAAAACTAGTGAACAGTGTTGACCCAAAAGGACACAAAGATGTTATAACAGGTCATCATGATGGCACATTAGAGCATAGTGGTGACACACACTAGGCCACAGTGATGGCACAAAGGGCAAAGTGGTAGAGTAATAGGGCATAGTGTTGGCTCAATACATTAACAATGACACAATAGGGAGTTTGGTGACAAAAGAGAGCACAATATTGGTACTAAATGGCAAAATTATAACACAGCACATCACTGAGATGGCACTATAGAACACTGTGATGGAATAGAAGGTCAATGTTATGACTCAATACAGTACAGTGATGATTCAATATGACATAGTGATGACTCAATAGGGCACATTAATGGCAAAATAGACCTCCTATAGCACAATAGTGAACTGTGATGATGTGATGGGACATAGTGATGACTCAATAGGGCACATATGCCTTAATAGTCTAATGTGATGACAAAATAGTGATGACTCAATATGACAGAATAATGGCACAATAGGACAGAGAGATGGAAAAATTGGACACAGAGAAAGCACATTACAATACAAGGATGCACAAAGGAATACCATGATGACTTAAGAAGACCCATGATGGCACAATAGGGCACAATGATAACATAATAGGGCATGTGTGAGCAACAGCTGCCACAGGAGTGGCACAGCAGAGCAAAGTGACAGCACCATAGGCAACCGGAATGGCAAAATAAGACATCGACAATGACTCATTTGAACAGTCATGGCAAAGTAGTGGACAGTGATGACCTACTAGAGCAGTAGTGATGGCACAGTAGGACACAGTGATGGCAATAGGCCACTTACAGTGAATAATATAACACTATAATGATACAATAGGTCACCATGATATTCTCAAGAGGGCAAAGTGATGTCATAATATTGCTGAATGGTAGCAATAATAGTATGTAGTCATAGAATTATGGGCCACAGTGCAGGCATAGAAGGAAACTGTGGTGGCAGAAAAGGATTCTATGATGCCCAAAGAGAGCACAGTGATGGCACAAAAGGCCCCAGGGAAGTCAGAAAAAGACCCTGTCATGACATATTAGGGCTCCACGATGACTCCGTGGGGCACAGTGATGGCACAAGTTGTCACAGTTATGGTAAAATAGGCAAGTGGTTTGACTCGGTGTTTCACAATGATGACATAGTAGGTCATAGTGATGGCACATTAGAACACAGTGAAGGCACAATAGGAGACAAGTTTTTCACAAACAGCACAATGATAGCATGATAGGACATAATCATGGCACAACAGGCATGGTATGACTTAATAGAGCAAAATGATGGCAACATATTACTGTGTGATGGCACAATAGTACACATTCATAGCAGTTTGGGCCACAATAATGGCAACAATGGAAATTGTGATGGCCAAAGAGGACCGTGTGTTGCCAAAACAGGTCATAGTGATAGTACTTAATAACATAGCAGAGTATTATGATGACTCAATGTGGCCCAATGATGACACATAGGCCACAGTGATGCCTCAATAGAACACTGATGATTCAATGGGGTGTTACGCTTACTCATTTTAACAAAGTGATAGCACAATAGAGAGATGGCAAAATTCTGCATAGTGAAAGCACATTATGATACAAGGATGCACCAAAGGATACTGTGATTACTTAAGATGGCATAGGGATGACACAATAGGGCACAGTGGTGGCACAAGAGGGCAAAGTATGAGCAAAAGATACCATAAGCGTGTAGGGCAAAGTGACAGCACCAGTGTCAAACTGAAAGGTACATTATAGCATTGATGGTGACTTGCAGCACGGTGATGGCATAATAATGTACTGTGGTGACTCTTTGATAGTGATGGCACAAAATGCACAATGCTGTCTTAATAGAGCACAATGTTGGTACAATATGCCAAAATTATGGCATAATGGTGAAAGTTATGACAACAAATGATGTGGTAATATTTTATTTGTGCTCTAATGAAGCTTTCTGGGGGGTCAGAGGACAAATCTAGCCACTATATTAAACATACAGGTCAGGCAGTTGTAGCACACACTTTTAATCCTGGCATTCAGGAGGTGAAGATTCATCCAGGTATCTGTGAGTTTAAGGCCACACTGAGAAAAGAGCCAGGGGTGGTGGCACATGCCTTTAATCCCAGCACTAGTTAACCATAGAGGTCTGGAGGTCTGTACAAACAGACAGGATGTGATAGAGCTGGGCAGAAAGAGGAAGTCAGAGGGTATGGCACAGAAAGCTATATAAGACATGAGTACACAGGAAGTAGCTTGCTTAGGCTGAGGATTTCTTAGCACTAAGAACTTGTGGCTGACTTGTTGTATTCCTCTGATCTTTCAGCTTTCACCTCAATATCTGGCTCTGGGTTCTTTTTTTAATTAATAAGACCTTTTAATATTTGTGTTACAAATGGACAATATAATAAAAAATTAGGAAACAATGAAGGTACAATAGGATTCAGTGATGGGATAATAGGATTCAGTGACGGCACAATAGGATTCAGTGATGGGACACTTGGACACAGTGATGGCAATAAACCATTGGATAAGAACCAAAGAACACTGTTATGACACAAAATGTCACCATGATGTCTCAATAGGACACAGTAATTGCACACTATTACCAAGTGATGGCACAATAGAGCAGAGTGATAACATAATTAGCCATAGTGATGGCAGAGTCTGAAACTGTGATAACCAAATAAGACTGTGAAGGGAAAATAGGCCACTATGGTGCTACAATTGGACAAAGCATTAGCCAAATGGGGCAAACTTATGGCACATTAGGCCACAGTGGGAAGTGTTGTGACTCAATGGGGTGCAGTTATGGCACAGTAGGCAATAGTGATGTCACAGAATACAAAATTAAGGCACAATGGTAAATTCTATGACTGTAATGACTAAATAAGGTGGTACAACAGAAGAAAGTGATGGCAAATTAGAACATAATGAAAGTATAACAGGGTATAATAATGACACAAAAAAAGCATGGAGATGACATAAGAGCATGATGATGTTATGAAAAGGCAAAATGGTGGCACAAAAAGACACTATGATGGTACAATAGGACACTGTGATGGCATAATAAGACAAGTGATGAATCCATAGGGCACAATAATGACTCTGTGTATGATGGCAAAATAGGACCAATTCATGCCACAATAGGGGATTGAGAAGGGAAAATTAGAAATGGTGATGGCACAAAAGGGCACCATGATGGCACAATAAGAGACTGTGATAGCACAATAGGCCATAGTAATGACATAATAGGATATAGTAATGGTATAATAGGACAAAATTATGGTACAGTAGAGCACAGTGATTATACAAGAGGGCACTGTGATGATTCAGTAAGAAACAGTGAAGACATATATGGCACAAAGAATGAACAATGGGCCAAAGTTATTGCATGATAGGGCCATATGATGACTTAATAGGTCACAGTGATAGCACCATAGGCCACTGTGAGGTCACCATAGGACTCATGGGTCATTAGGGCACAATGGTGTAACAATAGTGCACAGGGAAAAAACATAGAAGAGTGTAATGACAAAATAGGGCACTATGATGTCTCAGTAGTACACAGTGATGGAATAATATTACTGACTTTGCAATAGTACATAGTTATAGCATTATTAACCACAGCAAAGACATAGAAACTGATGGCAGAAGAGAACTCCATGATGGCAAGATAGGATACAGTTATGATTTAATAGAGCACAGTGATGAGTTAATAGGTCATTGTGATGTTGTAATAGAACACTGTGAAGGTTCAGTAGCTCAAAGTGATGACTCAATAGAGAAGAGTGATGACTTAATGGTCACAGTGATGTTACAGTAAGTCAAAATTATGGCCTAATGGTGAACTTGGTGACTCCAAAGGACACTGTGATTACTAAATAGGGCACAATGATCACAAAATAGGACATAATGATGGTACAGTAAAGCATGTGATTTTATATTATAACAGAGGTTCCACATTAGATAGTGTGTTAGCCTGATATGATACAACAATGCCACAACATCACAAAGTAATAGCACAACAGGGAATTTTGATGATTCGTTAGGATACTGTGATGGCAAAATAGAGAATAATGATTGCACAACAGGCCATTGTGATGGCATAGCTGGAAACTGTAGATGTAATTCTAAACAGTTTTATTAAATAAGAAACACAGAGCCAAATGCAAAATTAAAAACCCCAGAGGTCAGAGAGCAGTAGCTAACAGCTGAGACTAAGACCGCTGTCTTACCCCTCACTGCCGCTGCCATCCTTCCCCTGAGAAAGAGACCTACTTCCTGTGTGTCTGTCTTTTTATTGACTTTCTCTACTGCCTTCTCATTGTTTGTAAACCCAATCACAAGACCTCCTTGTCACTGTCTGTCTATACAGACCTCCAGGTCTCTATGGTTGGCATTGAGATTAAATGCGTGTGTCTCCAAGCTGGCTATGTCCTTGAACACACAGACTCTGCCTGCCATGTGATTGGATTAAGGGCATGTCCTACCACTGCCAGACTTCTGCTATGGCTTGCTATTAGCTCTGACCCCCAGGCAACTTTATTTATTAACATACAAATAAAATCACATTTCAGCACAAATAAATTATCACCATAGGAAACTATGATGACAGAATAAAGTCTGTGAAGGCAAACAGAGCACTTTCTTGTCAAATAATGACACACTGATGGCAAATTAGGGCATTGTGATGGCACACTAGAAAACATTGATGGTACAAGCTGGCATTATAATGGGACACGTTGCTAGGCTGATGGCTCAATAGGACATAATGAAGGCATAAAGGGCACAGTGATATCAAAAAAGTTCAGAAGTATATGGTGACACAGTAGGACACTGTGATGACAAGATAAAATCAATGTGATGACTCAGCAGGGAATAGTGATGACACATTAAGCCAATGCAATGACACACTAGTATGCTGTCATGACACAACAGGATACAGTGAAGGCACAAAGCAAAACCCTTTGGCAGAAGACATAATTGTGGTTGTACAATAGGAGTTATCATGGTAAAATAGAACATTGTGATGACACAGTTGGACACTGTGATTACACAAGATGGAGCTATGATGACTCAAAGTACAGTGTGATGGCACAATAGGGAACTATGCTGGCAAAATAGGACATTATTATGTCAAAATAGAGAACTGTGGTGACTCCATAGAGCACAGTGAGGGCACCATAGGACACAGTGATGGCACAATAGCCAGAGAGGTTGCACAATAGAGCATAGAAATGACTCAATATGTCAAAAAAATGACAGTGATGTCACAATAGGACACTGTGATGGCACTTTATATACCACTGATAGCACAAGTTGGTGTTTTGATGGGAAATGAGAGAATATGTGATGGCTCAGTAGAATATAATGATGCCACAATAGGAACTGTAGTTGCACAATATGGCACCATGATGGCAAAATAGCCCGGAGTTATAACACAATAAGGTGGCAGCACAACTAGAATATCACAACAGAACTGTAATGTATAGTGATGGCATAATAGGTTAACACAAAGGAACATTGGGAAACTGTGATTCCACTATAGGACACAGAGCAGGCAGAAGGGAAAAAAGTTTTCCCATACAAGGAAATTCTGATCATACAATAGGATGTTGTGATGGCCCAATAGGATGCTTTGATTGCAAAATAGGGACCCATGATGACTCAACTGGGTACAGTGATGGCACCATAGGACACAGTAATGGCACAATACGATATAATGATGCAATAATAGGGCGTGGTGATGACACAAATAGGGAACAGTGAATGCACAATAGGGCTCTATGATATCTTAATAGGGCACAGCAATATCACAATAGAATAATGTGACTGCACAATAAAACACTGTGATGGCATTATAGGACGCCTTGAGGGCATAACAGGAAAACTTGATGGTTCAGTAAGACATACTTATGGCACAAAAGAAAATGGTGATAGAACACAGTAATGACACAGTTTGGGACTCTGATCATTCATTAAGGCACATTGATGGCATAATAGAGCACAGTGATGGCAATAGCCCACAGGGCATGTACAAAGAACACTCTAGTGATACAATAGGACTAAGTGATAGAATAATTTGGTACTGTGATGGCATTATAAGATAATGGTTTTCACAATAATGGACTCTGATGACGCATTAGGCACAGTGATTTCACAATATGGCGGATTGTTTGCACAGCAGGTCACTGGGATGGAGCAATAGGACACTGTAATGACAAAATAGGGTACTGTGATGACTCAGTATTATACAGGGATCAAATACTATTGAAGCGTCATGGCAGAGTAGAGCACAGTGAGCTCACAATAGGTCACAGTGACAGCCCCCCAGAATGTCTGATTGCTTCCTTCCCCCACTGTACAGTTATCTTTGTAAAAGTCCTTAGGTTCCTCTGGGGAAGGGAGTAGAGAATAGCTAACAATAAAACTCTTAAATACTTTTTCAAGGTCCTTCCTCAGGAGAACCTGGCCATCCCGTCACTCAAGTTATCCTAGGTCTTCAAACTGGCTCAACTATGGAAATTAGGTCATGGACCAATATTCTCTTTTGTCATGATTCAATGTAGCCCTTCTCTCATTTGTTTGAGAATTTTCTGGCTTATAAAGATCAGACAAGAATGCAGTGGGCTTCTTATCTATTTCATGCCTGGAAACACCATGATAGATTAGCTAGTACCAAAGGACCATAAGAATGATGCCACCATAAAATTCAATTTGCCTCTGCTGACTACTATGTGTTAGCTCATTATGGACACTGCTTTGTCTATACTACCCATTACGATAACTACTGTCATCTTGCCTTTGGAGAATCAGTGCTGCCACCTGGCCCCTGCTACTTTGAGACCCAATTAAAACCATTATATTTAATTCACCCAACAGAGCAGCAGCGTATCCATCACTAAGGTATGTAACAAGAAAAAGGATAAAAAG
This sequence comes from Peromyscus leucopus, assembly GCF_004664715.2. Lineage (NCBI taxonomy): Eukaryota > Metazoa > Chordata > Mammalia > Rodentia > Cricetidae > Peromyscus > Peromyscus leucopus. The sequence goes on along the minus strand of NC_051076.1, from coordinate 76,207,049 downwards.
GTTCTTCAAATGTACTGGTGCCCCCTCATCATTTTGTATCTTATGGGATTAGTGAATGGAATGTCTTCTGGGCCTTCTCTAAAAGATTAGGTTTTACACAGCACACTCACTCTAGCACTGCAATTTCCCTGAGCCCTGAAATCCCTTTGTCAACATCTAATCAAGGGATACTAGTCATTGCCAATTCCTTTTCATTAGGCAGTCTTTTGACAAATGTATCAGACAATCATTCAAACAAAGTTTTGACAACTTTTTCTTGACTTAAGCTTCCATTTTAAGCCTTATCTCCATGCAGAGGGCTCATATTAATAAATTTAGCCAGATCCAGTTTTATGTTCCTTCCATTGTTATTCCACACCCACAAAATCCAATCCCATACATATTCCCCACACTTCTTTCTGAATGAATTAGCAAACTCATTAAGCTCTTTAATAGTGTAGCACATCTTCTCATGGATTACACTTTCTGTTTCCCCTCTAGCAGTCTGGTTATAGGTCTAGATATGACTATTGGTGGGCCCTGATGAATATCAGTATTGTCTTGCCTAGCATCTCCTTCAGAGAAAATCATTGTTGGTTTAGCAGACAATGAAGTATTAATTTCCTCAGTCAAGGCAGAAAAGGCAATATTTCAGGGGGGTGGGGGTAGAGTACATTTTCTGCTGAGCATGGTGAGACTACTTCCTCAGGTGAGATAAACCCTTAAGAGCCTGAAGGTTCAATGTTCTCAACTTCAATAGGGTCCTCCCATGTATCTCTATCCCAAGTTACAGGATTACTTTCTTTCCTAATTAATGCCCTTACCTTAGCTGCTGACACTCTCTGTATTAGTTCATTTTCTTTCAATTTCTCATAAGTTGGAGTCATTGAAGATGAGGGAATCTCAATTGAGAAAATACCACCATAAGGTCAAGCTGTGGGCAAGCCTGTAAGGCATTTTATTAGGGACCCACCCCATTGTGAGTGATGCCATCCCTGGTCTGGTGGTCTTGAGTCATTTAAAAAAGCAGGATAAGCTAGTCATGATGAACAAGTCAATCCAATAAACAGCATCCCTTCACGGCCTCTGTATCAGTTTCTGCTTCCAGGTTTCTGCTTTATTTGAGTTCCTGCCCCAGTGTCCCTCAGTGATAGACTACAATGTGGATATGTCCCTGCTTTGTCTCTAGAATCATTTTACACATTAGTCTCTGTCTTTTTATCCCACATATACTGAGTTTCCAGTTGCTGGAAATTTCAGGTCCCTCACATTATTCATTCCCCAAGCTATGCATATGCTTTGCCCTTCCCCATAGAGAGTCTCCTTAGCCCTAAGTCTCCTTATAGGTCCAGAGGTAACTATTGGTGGGTACTGAGGGATATTATTGTCTTGTCAGGCATCATCTTCAAATAAAGTCACTGCTGGTTTAGCAGACAATGAAGGATTCATTTCCTCAGTCAAAGATAAAAAAGGCAATATTTCAGGAGTGGGCATGAAGTATATCTGCTGAGAGTAGAAAGACTACTTCAGGTGAGATAAATATTTGAGAATCTGAGGGTTCAAAGTTCTCAGTTTGGGTTTCAGAATAGAGTCATCCCACAGGTATCTGCCTATAGATCCAGGATCCCATTTTTAATCCATTAATGCCTATACTTTAACTGCCAATATCCTCCAAAGCTGGAATTTGACTTTTTGCTATAATTCAGCCAGCATTATAATGAGGGCTTCAGTTTAATTTTCCACACCATGAACTCCAAGGCTGCTGGAGAAAAGATTCTCTTCCAGTGCACATTTAGAATCCTTTAGGCTATTTATGTGAATCTGGAGCTGGTAAATTTTATTACTGAGTTCACTGTTGTTCTTCACAATATTCTGATCCTAGAAGTTGGTTAACTTTCTCATGGCACTTATTTCTACCCTTTCCTATCTCTCAAAAGATTCTAGGAGTAACCAATCAGCATCATTGGTTTTTCCACAAATATTAAAAAAAATTATATACAAGTCACCAAATCAATTGTTCCTTACAATTAATGAATCAAAATAACCAAATGCATTCTCTCAAGTTTGTAAAATAATTCCCACAGGCTTCCCTTCCTCTCTTAACTTCTAGGAAAGGTTTTTGGCAACTGGAGAAGCTTCAGTATCTGCAGGTGTTGGCAAATTAGAAAGTCTATTCTAGATACTTAAAAACTTTATACTAATAGTTCTCTTTCTATAAAAACTCTTTGGGCCCCAAATCTATGTTAGTCAAGGTTCTCTAGAGGAGCAGAACTGATGTGTGTGTGTGTGTGTGTGTGTGTGTGTGTGTATTTAATGCACACACAAATATACATTCTGTTTCCTTAGTGATGACAAAATAGCATGTTGTGTTGGCATAATAGGGAATATTGGTGAATCATTGGGGCACATGATGGTACAATAGGACATAGTGATGGCCAAATATGGCAGAGAGATTGCACAAAAAACCATGGGTAATGAACAATAAGTCACACACTAGAATGACACAATAGTGAACTATAGAAACTCAATAGCACAGAATTATATCACAATAGGCCACAAAGATGGAAAAATGAGGAACGGTGGGTGTTTCCACAAGGCACAGTGACAGTACAATCAGATACTGATGGAACAAGAGGAAATTGGGATGACACAATAGGGGTCCGAGAAGGCATGCTAGGACACTGTAATGACACAATTGTCTTATATGATGACTCAGTTGGACACCATGATGGCACAACTGTTAAGAGTTATGACTAAATAGGGCTCACTGATAACATAATAGACCAGAGTGATGACACAATATATAACAGGATTGGCACATTTGGATAGCATGGTGATACAATCACATTGATTACTACATAGGGCATACTGATGGCATGATAGGCTAATGCAATGGAACAATAGGGATATATAATGGCACAGTAGGACATTGTGACAGCAGTAGAGGCCAATACAGTGACTCAATAAGGAAGAGTAATTGCTAACAGTTCCAAGTTTATGTCATAACAGTTAGTAACACAATAAGTTACTATAACAACAGTAATGTTGTGAGTTATCCACCAGAGAAGATGATCTGAACATGGGTTCAAGCTAATAGAAAGTCTTTAAAACAACCAGCAACTGCATTGACTGTTCTGTACCTGAGTTCAGTCATGAGCCTTTCTCAGGATAAGTATGAAAAACACACCCTGGATCACCATCCTATCATGAACAGTTAGCCAGAAGCAGAACTACAGAAACCAATAAAACAAGGATAGTACATTTAGGGACTTCCCAGAAATATGGAATTTGATAAATTATGCCTTTGCTCTTATTTTGGCAGGGGTTGCTGCCTATGTGCTAGATTCAAAGGCCTAAATGGTACTTCCATTGTGGCATCAGTTATGCTAAGGTCTAGGGGCCTACTAAGGTCTGGGGGCCTGCTATAATAGATTACTGGGATGAATCAGCAGAAAACAGTGATGCTACAATAGGACAGATTGATGGCATTATGATGCAGTAATGACATTGTAATTGCATAATAGTATACTGTAATGGCAAGCAGGACATCGTGATGGCATGGTAGAACATCATGATGGAAACATAAGCCAGGAGTGATGATATAGAAGGACACAGTGATAACATGATAGGCCACTATAATGGCTTAATAGGACACAGAGATGGCATAACAGGAAACACTCTTGCCAAAAATGTGAATTGTGACAGCATATGAAGAAACTATGATAGCAAAATAGAGAACTGTGATGACTCAATAGAGTACAATGACAGCACAACAGGATACAATGATGCCACCTTAGGACACTGTAATAACAAAGTACAGTGATTATTCAAAGGATTAAAGTGACTGCACAGTAGTCTAATGTGATAATTCAATGGGGATCTGCAATGAAGTAATAAAACAAAGTAAAGGCACAATAGGATATAGTGATGGACAAGTGGTCATTGTGATGGCACAATAGGTCACTGTGATGAACCAATAGGACACAGTATTTGTATGATTGCACAGTGTGGTGATTTATGAGGGCATAGAAATGGCACAATAGGGCACTGTGGTGACATGCTAGGGCACAGTAATGTTACAAGAGGATGACACACCAGTGCACAGTAGTAATGCAATTGGGCACTGTCATCACCCAACAGACCACAGTATTGGTGCAGTAGGATAGTGATAGCACGATAGGACTGTATGATCATATACCAACGTACTTGGGTGGCTTAAGTGGACATGCTGATGGAGTAATAAAGTGCTGTGTTGGCACAATTTGGCACTGAGATGTCACAACAAGGAATGTGATGACTCAGGAGGTCATAGTGATGACATGGTGAGATGTTTTGATGATACAGTAAGGCACTGTGATGACACAATAGAACACAGTGAAGGAACTATATGGCAGAGTGATAGCACAATTAGTACTGATGACACAGTAGGGCATAGTGATATCACAGGAAGATACTTGAAGGACCTAAGAGGATGCTGTCCTACCACAACAGGACACTGTGGTGGCAAAACAAAGCACAAAGACAACACAAAGGAAAACTGAGTTGGAACAGTACAACACAGTGATGGCACAGCTGCAGACTTGGATGACACAGGAGCACACTGTAATGGCACAATAGGGCACTGTGATGGCCTAGTATATCACTGAATTGACACAATCAAACATCATGGCAGGTCAGTTTGCACTGAAATGGTACAATACGGCATATAAATAGCACAAATGGGGCAAGAAAATGACACAATGAGGCATTGTGAAAATCTGATTTGCACTGCATTAGCAGAGCAGGAAACCAAGATGTTGCAGCATATCACTGTGGTAGCACAATAGGACACTAATGGCAGAGTAGTGCACTTTTGTGCCAGAATAGGACTGTGTGATGACTAATGAGAGCACTGCAATGGAATAAATAAGCACTTGGATGGAATAATAGGACACTATAATGATGCAATAGGGCACTGCAATGCTACAATGAGGCACTTTGATGGCAGACTATGTGACTATGTGGGGCGTTTACCCACCAACCCCACAGTTCCCCAGAGTTTTCTTGAGTGTGAGCAGCAGGAAATATTATAACACTTTAGATTGTGGAGATAAACAGATAGAAAATAAAGGATAGCCTCAAGAGGGCCTGGCACCTATTGCAATGGGCCCTGACTGTCTCTGTCACAGGTTATTTATAGAGACACCAAGGGGTGGAGTAAAATACCTCCCCCAAGCACAACCAAGTGCAGACCATCTCAGACACCTGCACTCAGGCCCGTGGTCCTAATCATCCTCTATGCAGATCTGCTGGGTAAAGCCATGAGGAACCTGAAAACGGGCTCCCACAAGACTACAACACAACGAAGGTACAATAGGACACTAGGATAATACAATGGGACAAAGTGATAGCACCAAAAGACACTGTGATGATCAATAAGTGGTTATAATGTCACAATACAACATTGAGATGGTTAAAAAGGATACTTCAATGGCACAGTAGGACACTAAAATTACAATTCACACTATATTGGAAAATATGACATTGTGATATCACAATATGGCAATGTAGTGGCAAAATAGAACACGGTGTTTGTATAATAGGACAATGAAGTCACACAGTAAGGTAATGTGATGGCACAAATGGGCATGGTGATGGCACAGTCCAGCACAGTGATAACTCAATAGATGGCTCAATAGGACACTGTAATTACATAACAGGACACATTGATGGCACAGTACACCCATGAGATGTCACCACAGAACACAATAATGAAACAATATGGCACAGGAATGGCTTTCTTGGATACAAGGATGGCTCAATAGTCAGAGTGATTGCATAATAGGAAACTGTGATACCACACTAGGGCACTTGCACACAGGGATGACACAGTAAGTGAAGAAATGGCATAAGTCACAGGAATGTCACTAGATGATATTGTAAAGACACAATAGGTTACTGTGATGACTCATTAGGGCATAGTGATGGAACAGTGGTCCACAGTGGTGGAGCAATGGGGCACAGTGATGACATAATATGGCACAGTAATAGTGAAATAGGTTATAGTAAAGGCACATATAAAACACATTCATGGTACATTTGGACACAGTGGTGGTACAAATGACATAGAGATGACATAAGGGGGCACTAATATGACAAATGATACCACTATGATGGTACAAAAGGTCACAGTAGTGTCACAACAGGACATTGTGATGTCACAACAGGCCAATATGATGATAGATTTAATAGAGCACAATGATGGCATAATAGGGCACAGTGATGGCCCAACAGAATACTATAATAGCAAAATAGAACATTATTATGGCAAAACAGGACAAAATGATGGAACAATCCTATAGTGAAGGGACAATAGGGTGTAATAAGGAAATAACAGGACAAAATGATGGGACAATAGGCCACAGTTATGGAGCACTAGAATATAATGATGGCATAATAGGGCACAGCTATGACAAAATAACACCATAATGGCATGAAAGGGAATTGTGATGACTGAGTATGACAGAGTGATGTCATAACAGAACATAGTGTGAGCAATAGAGACCATAGGGATGGCACAGTAGAGACAAGTATAGAACAATTGGCCAATTGGATGGCACAATCGGCCACTATGATAACTTGCTGGGGCACAGTGATGGCATACTGGTGGACTGTGATGACCCATTGAAACATAGTGATGGTAATAGCCCATTAGGAAGAAATAATAGAACACTGTAATGACACAATCGGTCATTGCAATGTCTCCATAGGACAAGGGGATGGCATAATAATACTGACTGATGGCACATAGTACATAGTCATAGTTCTATGGGCAGCAGTGAAGGCATAAAAAAATCTGTGATGGCAGAACATGACTCTATGATGCAAAAGGAGGGCACAGTGATGGCACAATAAGATACTATAATAATAAAAAGAATGCTGTCATGACTCAATAGGGAACATTTAATGCACAATAGGCCACAGTGATGGCAAAATATGGAAGTATTATGATTCAATATGGCACAATGCAGGCACAATAGGGCATAGTGATAGCACAGTAGAACACTGTGATGTCACATTAGGACACAGTGACAGCATAGTAGTCCAACATGATCCTTCAGCATGGAACCACAAAAATTTAATAGGGCACAGTGATGACATAATAGGCCCATTTCATGACACAATAGCACTTAGTTAAGATTTAATAAGGCACTGTTATAGGATGCCACAGGCTGCAGGAAAAGGTGATGGAATCCAGCTACTATGACAAAGGTTACTACTTGAAAAGGTCAAGGACCTTTCCAAAGGTCAAGCCATGGCTTGAGAAGTCTTGGGGATATTTTAGCTTTTGTATGTATATTAGCTGGTTACTACAATGATTTTTTGTATGCTATGTGTGCTTCCAAGAACTCGTAACAGTGTATTTGTGTAAAATACCTATCAAGCACCCAAGTACAAATGATCTCCTGAACTAAGGTAACACCTTTATGGAAACAATGCCTGTCTTCTAGGTCAGGTGGATAGCTTTATTTCCTGTGCAATTTTAGCTGAGAACATCCTTTCTTATACAGCCTTAAACTTATAGACTCCCAACATTTTTACCTAAGCACTTCTAGAAATGTAGTTTGAGCACATAAATTCCCTTTTTCTGATATATTAACAGATTTTAGCTTTTATTCCAACTCCTCCTTTACCACTCCCTTTTTGGGTTGTAAAAGAAAGCCTGACGGTCACTGCCTGAGGAAAATTCTTATCTGCCTTTATGACTCTGTAAGAATTCAAGCCTGGTGATATTGCTGAGACAGAGGGTTGCTATTGCTTGGATTTATAACTGAATACTTAAGAGATGATGGAGCTGAGAGGTATAAGGAGACTTAGAGGAGAATTTTAAAGAGAGAACTTGAGGGAGAGATGAAGAGAAGAAAAGAGAACAGAAGAACAAGATGGGTAAGAACTTGAGAGAAAATAACTAGATTGGGGAAGAACTAAATTGAAGGGCTAGAAAAGAGAACCAGAGGAACTAGATGGAAGATGAGGAAGAGTCAGATAGGGAAGAACAAGATGAGAAAGAAAGAGATGGGAGAAAAGCAGAGATGGGAAGGAACTAGATGGATGAGAACCTACATGGAACAGAACAAAGATGAAAGAATTGAGTTAGAATGTAGAGGGGACAGCACATAAATGTAGAGAGAAAACAAGCAAGAAAGAAGTTAGGCATGAGAGCAGAATAGACTCTGTGTAGAGAGAGAACTGATTCCGAATAATAAAGTATATGCACTAAGGAGTTTTGTGTACATGGATTCATTTCATATTATCAAATGTTAGATTATCAGCTGGTTGTAGATTCTTCCCAGACCCGGGGAGAGGACTATTGAGGGGCAGGATCCCCATAGTCATCATTCATAGGATGCAGTGATTGTACACTATTACCAAAGTAATGGCACAACAGAGAACAGTGATAAGACAATTGACCACAATGATGGAAGAAGCTGAAATTGTGATGACTAAATAAGACTGTGAAGGCAACTAGGCCATAATTGTGTAGAAATAGGCAGCAGTGATGGTACAATATATGAAAATATTGCACAATGGTGACCTTGATAACATAAAAGGATACTCTAAGGACTAAATAAGGCACAATGATGGCAAAATAAAAGAAAGCAATGGCAAATTAGGTCATTGGGAAACCACAGTGGTAACACAAAAAGGTACTGAAATGACAAAAGTATACAATGATGTTATAAAAGGACAAAATTATGGCAATAGAAGACTGTGATGGCATAATAAGACACTATAATTGCATAATAAGACAAGCTGATGAATCAACAGAGCACTATTGTGATGCAATGTATGGTGATAGCATACTAGGACTAATTTGTGGAACAATAGGGCATTGTGAGGGTAAAATTAGAAATGGTAGTAGCATAAAAGGGAACCAGAGTGGCAAAATAGAAGACTGTGATGAAGCAATAGGAGAATGTGAGGACACAATAGGAGACTGTGATGACATAGTAGGAGACTGAGATGACACAGACGAAGATTGTGATGACACAATAGGAGACTGTGATGACACAATAGGAGACTGTGATGACACAGTAGGAGAGTGATGAAATAATAGAAAACAATGATTACACAATAGGAAAAAGTGATGTAACTGAAGGAGAATGTGATAACACAATAGGAAACTGTGATGACACAATAAGAGACTATGATAACACAGTAGAAGAGTGTGATTAAACAAGAGGAAACTGTGATGACACAATAGAAGACTGATAACACAGTAGGAGAATGTGATGACAAAATAGGAGACTGTGAGGACACAATAGGAGAATATGGTGACATAGTAGGAGACTGTGAAGACACAATAGGAGACGTTGATGACACAGTAGGAGACTGATGACACAGTAGGAGACTGTGATAACAGTAGGAGAGTGTGATGACACAATAGGAAACTGTAATGACACAATAGTAGACTGTAATAACACAATAGGATTGTGATGACACAATAGGAGATTGTGATAACACAGTAAAACAATGTGTTGACACAATAGGATAATATGGTGACACAGTAGGAGACTGTGAGGACACAATAGGAGACAATGATGACACAATAGGAGACTGTGATGACCAAATAGGAAACCATGATTACACAATAGGAAAATGCGATGCCACTGTAAGAGAATGTGATGACACAATAGGAGACCATGATGACACAATAGGATATCATGATGACACAATAGAATATCATGGTGACACAATAGCAGACCAAGATGACACAATAGACCATGATGACACAGTACGAGACTGTGATGACACAATAAGAGACAGTGATGACACAATAGGAAACTGTGATTACACAGTAGGAGCATCTGATGACATAATAGGAGACAATGATGACACATTAGGAGATGATGATGACACAATAGGAGACCATGATGACAAAGCAGGAGATCATGATAACACAATAGAACACTATGAAAACAATAGGAGACATTGATGATACAAAAGGAGACTGTGATGACACAGACATGATGACACAATAGGAGTCCATGATGGCACAGTAAAAGACTGTGGTGACAAAAAAGGAGACTGTGGTTACAAAAATAAGAGACCATGATGACAAAATAGGAAACAATGATGACACAATAGGAAAATGTGATGTCACTGTAGGAGAACGTGGAGACACAATAGGAGAATATGATGACACCATAGGAACAAATGATGACAAAATAGGAGATCATGATGACACAATAGGAGATTGGGATGACACAGTAGGAGACCAGGATGACAAAGCAGGAGACTGTGATGACACAGTATGAGACTGTGATAACACAATAGGAGACATTGATGACTCAATAGCTTCTGTGAATACACAGTATGAGACTGTGATGACACATTAGGACACAGTTATGACAAAATACGAGACTGTGATGACACAGTAGGAGACTGTGATGACACTGTAGGAGATTGTGATGACAAAAAAGAAGACTGTCATGACACAATAGGAGACTGTGGTTACAAAATAGGAAAATATAATAACAAAATAGGAATATGTGATGTCACTGTAGGAGAACATGGTGACAAAATAGGAGACCATGATGATACAATAGGAAACCATGATGTCACAAGAGGAGACCATGATGACACAATAGGAGAGTGGGATGAAACAATAGCAGACTGTGATGACAGAGTAGGAGACTGGGATGACACAGTAGGAGATTGTGATGACACAAGGGGAGTTCTTGATGACACAGTTGGAGAGAATGATGACACAATAGGAAACCTGGATGACTCAATAGAAGACTGTGAATACACAGTAGGAGACTGTGATGACACAAAAAGAGACTGTGTTGACACATCAGGAGACCATGATGACACAATAGGACACTGGGTTAACAAAATAGAATACAATGATGACACAGTAGGAGAATCTGATGACACAATAAGAGATAGTGATGACAAATAGGAGACCAAGATGACACAATAGGAAACCATGAAGACACAATAAAAGGTCATGTGACACAATAGGGCACATGATAACATAATAGGACACTATGATGACATAATAGGAGACATTAATGATACAATAGGTAACTGTTATGACACAGTAGGAGAATGTGATGACACAGTGGGAGATTGTGATGACACAAGAGGAGACTGTGAAGACACAGTAGGAGTTCGAGAATGCACAGAGGACTATTATGACACAAAAGAGACTGTGATAACACAACAGGTGACTGTGGTTAGAAAATAGGAGACTGTGATGACAAAATAGGAGACCATGATGACACAATAGGAAAATTTGATATCACTATAGAAGAATGTGGTGGCATAATAGGAAACCATGATGACACAATAGGAATCCATGATGACACAACAAGAGCCTATGAAGACACAATAGGAGACCGAGATGATACAATATTTGACCATGATGGCAGAAAATGAGACTTTGATGACACAGTAGGAGACTGTGATGACACAATAGAATACCGTGATGACACAATAGGAGACTGTGATGAGACAAGAGGGGACAGAGATGACAAAAGAGGGGAACCTGATGACACAATAGGAGACAATTATGACACAATAAGAGACTGTGAAGATACAGTAGGAGACAATGATGACACAGTAGAAGTCTGTGATAACACAGTGAGACTGTGATAATACAGTAGACTATGAAGACAAAATAGGAGACCTCGATTACACAGTACGAGATTGTGATGACACAATAGAAAATAAACATGACACAATAGGAGACTGTGATGAAAAAATAGGAGACTGCAATGATAAACTAGGAGTCTGTGATGATACATTACTAAACATTGATGACTCGGGAGGAGACTGTGATGACACAGTAAGAGACTGTGATAACACAACAGGAGACACTGATGACACAAGACGGGACTGAGATGACACAGTAGGAGGCTGTGATGACACAATAGGAGACATTGAAGACACAGTAGGATACAGTGATTGCACAGTAGGATACTTCGATGACCATTATGAGACCATGATGTCATAATAGGACACTATGACTACAGAATAGGAGACTGTGATGACACAGTAGGAGAATGTGAAGACACAGTAGGAGACATTGATGACTCAAGAGTTATGGCGATGACAAAGTAGGAGACTGCAATGACACAATAGAAGACTATGATGATACAATAAGAGACCATGATAACACAATAGGACACCATGATGACACAATAGGAGACTCTAATGATATAATCAGAGACAAAATAAGACATGGTAAAGACAAAGTAGGAGTCAGTGATGACACAGAAGGAGACTGTGCTGATACAGTACAAGACTGTGATGACACAATTGGAGAATGTGATGATACAGTAGAAGACCCATGATTACAAAGAAAAAGACCGTGATGACAAAATAAGAAACAATGATGACACAATAGGAGACTCTGATGACATAAGCATAGATCTTAATGTCACAATCGGAGACTGTGATCACATAGTAGGAGACTGTGATGATACAGTAGGAGACACAGAGGACACAATAGGAGACTGTGATGACACAATAGAAGAGTGTGATGACATAATAAGAGACCTTGATGAAATGGTTGGAGACCATGATGAGAAAATAGGAGACCATGATGAAAAAATAAAAGACTATGATGACACATTGGAGACGCTGATCACACAATAGAGACTGTGAGGACACAAAAGGAGACCATGATGATGTAATAGAAGACCATGATGACACAATAGAAGACCATGATGACACAATAGCAGACCATAATGAGACAATAGGAGACTGTAAATAAGTGTAGAAGACATGATAGGAGACAGTGGTGATACAGTAGGAGACCCTGATGACACAATAGGAGTCTCTGATGACATAATCGGAGACCTTGATGACACAATAAGACACAGTAAAGACAAAGAAGGAGAGAGTGATGACACAGTAGGAGACTATGATGATACAGTATGAGGCTGTGAGGACACAAAAGGAGACTGTGATAACACAACTGGAGACAATGATTACACAGTAGAAGACCGTGATTACAAAGTAGAAGCCTGTGATGACAAAATAAGAGACATAATCAGAGATCTTGATGTCACAATAGGAGACTGAAATGACAAAGTAGGTAACAGTGATGACATAGAAGGAGACTGTAATGATACAGTAGGAGATCATGATGAAACAATTGTAGACTGTGATGACATAATAAGAGACCATGATGACACAGTAGGGGACTGTGATGACCAAGGAGGAGACCATGATGACACAATAGGAGACTGTGATGAGACAATAGGAAACTATGAATAAAGTGTAGGAGGCTGTGAGGACACAGTAGGAGACTGTGACAACACAATAGGACACATTGATGACAAAGTAGGAGCCTGTGATGACACAATAGAAACACTGAAGACACAATAGGAGACCGTGATAACACAGTAGGTGAAGGCGATGACACATTAGGAGACAGTGATGACACAATTGGAGACTGTGATTAACAATAGGAAATTGTGATGACACAATAGCAGACCATGATTACACAATAGGAGAAAATGACACAATAAGGGAAATATGACACAATAGGACACTGTTATGACAGAATTGGAGACTGTGATGACACAGTAGGACACCGTGATTACTCGGTAGGAGACCATGATGACACAGTAGGATACCATCATGACATAATAGGAGACTGTGATAACAAAATAGGAGAATCTGATAACACAGGAGACAGTGATAACACATTATAATACTGTGATGACACATTTGGAGAAGCTGATGACACAATAGGAAAGTCTGATAACAAGGTAGGAGAATGAGATGACACAATAAAAGACCATGATGACATAATATTAGACCATGATTACAAAATAAGAGACTCTGATGACATAACTGGAGGCCTTGATGACACAATAGGTTACTGTAAATATAAAGTAGGAGACAGTGATGACACAATAGGAGACTGTGATGACACAATAGGAGATCGTGATTACACAGAAGAAGACAGTGATTACACAGTAGGAGACCGTGATGGCACAATAGGATACCATGATGACAAAATAGGAGACTCAGATGACATAATCATAGATGTCGAGGACACAATAGGAGACTGTGATGACAAAGAATGGGAGAGTGATGACACAGATGGAGATTGTGATGATACAGTAGGAGACAATGATGGCATATTAAGAGACTGTGATGACACAATAGGGGACTGTGATGACATAACAGAACACTGTGATGACACAGTAGTAGACCTTGATGACACAATAGGAGACAGTGACTACACAATAGGAGACCATGATGACACAATAGAAGATGATAATAACAAAATTGGAGACTCTTAAAACACAGAATGAGATGGTGATGACATGGTAGGAAACTGTGATGACACAATATGAGACAATGACAACACAATAGGAGTCTGTGATGACACAATAGGAGACTGTGATGATACTGAAGGAGACTGTGATGACACAATAGGAGAATGTGATGACACAGTAGGAGACAGTAATGACACTGTTGGAGACTGTGGTGAAATAGTCGGAGACTGTGATAATCCATTTGGAGACCATGATGACACAATGGGAGACTGTAATGACACAGTAGGAGACTTTGATGACAGAGAAGGAATATGTGATGACACAGTAGGAGACTGTGATGGCACAATAGGATACACTGAGGACACAATAGGACACACTGAGGACACAATAGGAGACACTGTGGACACAATAGGAGAGTGTGATGACATAATAGGAGACCTTGATAAAATGGTTGGAGACCGTGATGAGAAAATAGGAGACCATGATGAAAAAATAAAAGACCATGATGACACATTGAAGACACTGATCACACAATAGAGACTGTGAGGACACAAAAGGAGACCATGATGATGCAATTGAAGACCATGATGACACAATAGAAGGCCATGATGACATAATAGGAGACCATGATGACACAATAGGAGATGTGAATACACTGTAGGAAACTATGATGACACAGTAGGAGATTGTGATGACACAGTAGAAAACCATGATAACAAAATAGGAGACCATGTTGACACAATTGGAGACTGTTTTGACATAATAGGAGATTGTGATGACAAAATAGAAGACAGTGATGACACAATAGGAGAATGTGATGACACAGTAGGAGAATGTGATGACACAGTAAAAAACATTGATGACATAGTTAGAAGACTGTGATGACACAGTAAGAAACTGTGATGACACAATAGGTGACATTTGTAACAGAAGAGGAGACTGTGATGACACAATAGGAGATGCTGATGACACAATGGGAGCATGTGAATACACTGTAGGTGTCTGTGATGACATGGTAGGAGACCATGAAAACACAATAAGACACGGTAAAGACAAAGAAGGAGACAGTGATGACACAGTAGAAGACTATGATGATACAGTATGAGGATGTGAGAACACAAGAGGAGACTGTGATAATACAAATGGAGACCGTGATTACACAGTAGAAGATCGTGATAACAAAGTAAAAGACCGTGATAACAAAATAAGAGATGATGCGATGCTATAGGAGACGTTAATGACATAATCGGAGATCTTGATGTCACAATAGGAGACTGTGATGACAAAGTAGGTAACAGTGATGACATAGTAGGAGACTGTGATGAAACAGTAGGAAATCATGATGACACAGTAGGGGGCTGTGATGACCCAAGAGGAGAATGTGATGACACAGTAGGAGACCTTGAAGACACAGAAGGATACGGTGATGATACAAGGGGAGACATGATGACACAATAGAAGACTGTAATGACAAAATAGGAGGCAGTGATGGTACAATAGCAGACCTTGATGACTAAATAGGAGACTGTGATGACACAATAGGAGATTGTGATGACAAAGTAGGAAACTTTGATGCCATAGTTAGAAGACTGTGATGACACAGTAAGAAATTGTGATGAAACAATAGGTGACACAATAGGAGACCCTGATGAGACAATGGGAGACTGTGAATACACTGTAGGAGGCTGTGATGACACAGTAGCAAAAAGTGAGAAGACAGTAGGAGATTGTGATGACACAGTAGGAGACCATGATGACACAATAGGAAACTGTGATAACAAGGTAGGAGAACGTGATGATACAATAAGAGACCACGATGACATAATAGGAGACCAAAATAAAACAATAGGAGACCATGATGAAACAAAAAGAGACTCTGGTGAAATAATTGGAGACCTTGATGACACAATATGTTAAGGTAATGACATAGTAGGAGACTGATGACACAGTAGAAGACTGTGATAATACAGGTGGAGAATGTGATGACACAATAGGAGACCATGATGACAGAGGAGAAGAGTGATTACACAGTTGGAGACTGTGATGACACAAAAATTACCACAATGACAAAAAGGAGACTCAGATAACATACATAGACATTGATGACAAAATAGGAGACTGTGATGACAAAGTATGAGACAGTGATGACAGAGTAGGAGACTGTGATGATACAGTAAGAGTAAAAAATGAGACACAATAGGAGTTTTTGATGGCACAAAAATGAGACAGTGATAAGATAATAGGAGACTGTGATGACATAGTAGGAGACCGGAAGACAAGTACGAGAATGTGATGACACAATAGTAGACCATGATGACACAGTAGGTCACTGTGATAACCAGTAGGAGACCATTATCACATAGTTGGAGAATGTGATGACACAATAGGAGACCATGATGACACAGTAGGTCACCGTGATGACCAGTAGGAGACTATTTTGACATAGTTAGGAGACTGTGATGACAAAATAGGAGACTGTGATAACACAATTGGAGACTGTGATGACACAATAGAAAACCCTGATGACACAATAGGAGACCATGATAACACAATGGGAGACTCTGAGTACAAAATTGGAGATCTTGATGACATAATAGGAGACTATGAGGACAAAGTAGGAGACAGTGATTACCCAGTAGGTGACCACAATGACACAATAGGAGACCATGATGACACTATCAGAGCCCATGATGACACAACAGAACACAATGATGACAGAATAAGAGTCAAATATCACATAATAGGAGACAGTTATGATACAATTGGAGACTGTGATGACACAATAGGAGACCATGATGACACAATAGGATACTGTAGTGACATAGTAGGAGACAATGATTACACAGTAGGAGACAGTGATGACATAGTTATGACAATACAATGACACAGTACGACACTGTGATGAAATAATTGGGGACATTGATAACAAAAGAGGAGACTGTGATGACAAAATAGGAGACCTTGATGACATAAAAGGATACTATGATGACACAAGAAGAGATCATGATGACACAGTAGAAACTGAGGACACAATAGGGGACGGTGATGACACAATACGAGACTGTGATGATATTGGAGGAGACAGTGATGACACAATCAGAGAGAGCTATAACACAGTAGGAGACCGTGACGACACAATAGGAGTCTGTGATGACACAGTAGGAGATGGTGATAACAAATAGGAGACTGGGATGACACAGGAGGAGATTGTGGTGACACAATAAGAGACTGTGATGACAAATAGGAGGATTTGATGACAAAATAGGAGACCATGATTATACAATAGGAAAATGTGATGTCACTGTATGAGACCATGATGACATAGTAGGAGACCATGATAACACATTAGGAGGTCATGATGTCACAATAGGAGACAGTGATGACACAAATGGAGACCATGATAACAGAGTAGGACACTGTGATGACACAATAGGAGATTTTGATGACAAAGTAGGAGGCCATGATGACACAGTAGTGTTTGTGACTAAAAAATAGGAGGCAACTATGACACAATAGGAGACTGTGATTACACAGTAGGAGACCATGATGGCACAGTAGGAGATTGTAATAACACAGTAGGAAACAGTGATAACACAATAGGACACTGTGGTGACACAATAGGGACTGTAATTACACTACAGGCGATTTTGGTAACACAAAAGGGGAATGTGGTGACAGAGAAAGAGATGGTGATGACACAGTGAGAGACTCTGATGGCACAATAGGAGAAAATGATGACAAAATAGGAGACTGTGATGACACAGTAGGAGATTGTGATGACACAATAGTTGATATTGATGACACAGTAGGAGACTTAATACATGGTAGGAGACAGTGATGACACAGTAGGAGACTGTGATGACACATTTGGAGACAATGATGACACAATAGGAGACTATGATAACACCATATGAGATGGTGACGACACAATAGGAGACTGCGATGACACAATAGAAGACAATTATGACACAATGGGAGATCCTGATCACACAATAGGAGACTGTGATGACACAATAGAAGACAATTATGACACAATGGGAGATCCTGATCACACAATAGGAGACTGTGATGACACAATAGAAGACTGTGATGATCCAGAAGGATACAGTGATGACAAAGCAGGAGACTGTGATGACACAGTAAGAGACTGTGAAAACACAATAGGATATCATGATTACAAAGTATGAGACAGTTTCGACAAAATAGGAGATAGTGATGACAATAGGAAATTCTGATGAAAAGTAGGAAACTCTGATGACAAAGTGGGAGACCGTGTTGACACAGTAGGAGACCGTGCTGACACAATACAAGACTGTGATGACACAGTAGGAGACTGTGATTATGCTATAGGAGACCAAACTGACACTTTACGAGTCTTTGATGACACTGTAGGAGATCATGATGACACAATAGGAGACACTGATGACACAGTAGGAAACAGTAATGACACAGTAGGAGACTGTCATGACACATTAAGAGATCAGAATGACACAATAGGGGATGTGATAACACAATAGGAGACTGTGATTACACAGGAGACTTTGTTGACACAGTAGGAGACTGTGAGGACACAATAGGTAACAATAATGACACAATAAGAGACTGTGATGACACAGTAGGACACTGTGATGACACAATAGGACACATTGATGACAAAGTAGCAGAACATGATGACACAATAGAAACACTGAAGACACAATAGGAGACCGTGATGACAAAGTAGGTGAAGGCGATGACACAGTAGGAGACAGTGATGACACAATAGGAGACTTTGATTAACAATAGGAGACTGTGATGACACAATAGCAGACCATGATTACACAATAGGAGAAAATGACACAATAAGAGAAATATGACACAATAGGACACTGTTATGACACAATTGGAGATGGTGATGACACAGTAGGACACCGTGATTACATAGTAGGAGACCATGGTGACACAGTAGGATTCCATCATGACATAATAGGAGACTGTGATAACAAAATAGGAGACTCTGATAACACAGGAGACACTGATAACACATTATAATACTGTGATTACACTATAGGTGATCGTGGTGCAAAGGGAGATGATCACAAAATAGGAGTCTGTGATAACAATAGGGGATTGTGATGACACAGTAGGAGACCGTGATGCCACAATAGGAGACTGTGATGACCCAATAGGAGACCATGGTGACACAATAGTGAACATGATGATACTATAGGAGACAAATATGACACAATAGGAGACTGTGATTAACAATAGGAGACTGTGATGACACAATGGGAGACATTGTTGACACAATAGGATACGGATGAAACAGTAGGAGACTGTGTTGACACAGAAGGATACCTTGATGACAGAGTAGGAGAATGTGATGATAAAATAGGAGACAGTCATCACAAAATAGTAAACTGTAAGGACACAGTAGGAGACAGTGATGACAGAACAGGAGTTTATGACACAGTAAGAGTCTGTGATGACACAGTAGAAGATTGTGATGACACAGTGCAGACTGTGATGACAAAATAGGAGACATTGTTGATACAATAGGAGGCTGTTATGACACTGTAGGAGACCACAATGACACAATAGGAGACCTTGATGACTCAATAGGAGATTGTGATGAAACAAGAGGAGACACGATGAGACAATAGGAGATAATGATGACACAATAGGAGGTTGTGATGACAAAATAGGAGACCATGATTACAAAATAGGAAAATGTGATGTCACTGCAGGATAATGTGATGACACACTAGGAAACCATGATGACACAATAGGAGACCATGATGACACAATATGAGACCCTGAACACAGTAGGTGAATGTGATGACATAGTAGGAGAATGTGATGACACAATAGGAGACAGTAATGACACAGTAGGAGATTGTGTAGACACAGTAGATACTATGATGACACAATAGGAGACCATGATGACACAATCCCATACCATGATGACACAATAGGAGACTCTGATGACACAATAAGAGACTAGAGGTCACAATAGGATACTGTGAATACAATGTAGGAGAGTGTGATGACACAGTAGAGACTGGGATTATACAATAGGAGACCGAGATGATTCAATAGGAGACAGTGATGATACAATGGAAACCATGATCACACAATAGTGTATATGATGACAGAGTAGGGGATTGTGATGACAAAATAGTTCACTGTGATGATACAATTGGAGACTGTGATTACTTAGTAGGAGACCAATATGACACAATAGGAGAATGGGGTGAGAGTAGGAGACTGTGAGGACACAGTAGGAGACAGTGATAATGCAGTAGGAGACCATGATAACACAATGGGAGACATTGATGACAAAGTAGGAGACATTGATGACACAGTAGGAGACACTGATGACTGAGTAGAAGACTGTGAAGATGAAGACACAGTAGGAGACCATGATGACACAATGGGAGACTATGATGACAAAATAGGAAGTGGGATTTTCACAATAGGAGACTGTGATGACACAATAGGAAACTGTAATGACACAGGAGGAAACAGTGAAGACAAAATAGAAGACTGCTAGAGCACAGTAGGAGACTGTGACTACACAGTAGGAAAACGTGATGACACAACAGGAGACATTGTAGAGAAAATAGGAGGCTGTGAGGACAAAATAAGAGACCATGATTACATAATAGGAAATTGTGATGTCACTGTAGGAGAAAGTGATAACACAATAGGAGACAATGATGACACAATAGGAGACAAGGTGACATAATACAAGACTGAGATGACACAGTAGGTGATAGTGATGACACAAAAAGAGACTGAGAGGACAAAATCGTTGGCCGTGTTGACACAGTAGACCAAGATGACACAGTAGGTGACAGTGATGACCAGTAGGAGAGTATTATGACATAGTTAGGAGACTGCAATGACAAAATAGGTGACTGTGATGACACATTAGGACACTATGATGACAAAATAGGAGACAGTGAGGAAACAGGAGACTGTGATGACCTAATAAGAGACTGTGTTGACAGAGTAGGACACTGTGATGACACAATAGGAGACTGTGATTACACAGTAGGAGATTATAATAACACAGTAGGAGACTATGATGACACAATAGGACACTGTGATGACAAAAGAGGAGACTGTGATGACACAGAAGGAGACTGTGAAGACACAGTAGGAGATAGTGAAGATACAGTAGTATACCATGATGACACCATAGGAGACCATAACGACACAATAGGAGACCATGATAACACAATAGGGGACTCTGATGATGCAATAAGAGATAGTGATAACACAATAGGATATTATGAATACACAGTATGAGACAGTGATGACATAGTAGGAGACCATGTTGGCACAAGAGGAGACTGTGATGACAAAGTATTAAATTGTGATTACACAATAGGAGACAGTGATGACACAATGGGAAAGACAATGATCACACAATAGGACACGTATGACAAAATAGTAGACTGTGATGATCCAGAAGGACTCTGTGATGACACAGTAGGAAACAGTTATGACTCAGTAGGAGACTCTGATGGCAGAACAAGACACTGTTGAAACAGTAGGAGATCGTGTTGACACAATATGACACAGTGATGACACAGTGGAAGAATGTGAAGACAAGTAGGAGACTGTAATGACATAGTTAGGAGACTGTTATGACACTGTAGGAGACCATGATGACACAATAGGAGATTGTAATGAAACAAGAGGAGACAATGATGAGACAATAGGAGACAAAGATGATACAATAAGAGGCTGTGATGACAAAATAGGAGATAATAATTGCACAATAGGAAAATGTGATGTCACTGTAGGAGATCATGATGATACAAGAGGAGACCATGAAGACACAATATAAGACCATGATGACACAGAAGGTAAATGTGATGACAAAAAAGGAGACTGAGATGACACAGTAGGAATCAGTGATGAAATAGTAGGAGACAATGATGACAGTATAGGAGACTGTGATGACATAATACGAGACACTGATGACACAAGAGGAGACTGTGATGACACAATAGGAGACAGTAGGACACAGTAGGAGACTGAGATTCCACACTGAGAGATCATGATGAGACAATAGGGGATGTGATGACAAAAGAGGAGACTGTGATTATTCAATAGAAGACTGTGATGACACAATAGGAATGTGGTGAGAGTAGGAGACTGTGATGACACAGTAGGAGACCATGATAACACAATAGGAGTCACTGAAGACACAATAGGAGAATGTGATGACACAATAGTAGACCATGCTGACACAGGAGGTGATGGCAATGACACAGTAGGAGACCATGATGACACAATAGGAGACCCTGATGACAATATAGGAGACAGGGATGACACAATAGGAAACTGTGATAACAAGATAGGAGAATGTGATGATACAATAAGAGACCATGAAGACATAATAGGAGACCAAAATGAAACAATAGGAGACCATGATGAAACAAAAAGAGACTCTGATAACATAATTGGAGACCTTGATGACACAATATGTTATGGTAATAACAAAGTAGGAGACAGATGACACAGTAGAATACTGTGATGATACAGTTGGAGACTGTAATGACACAATAGGAGATCCTGATGACAGAGGAGAAGACAGTGATTACATAGTTGGAGACTGTGATAACACAAAAAAATACCATGATGACAAAAAAGGAGACTCAGATGACATCCATAGACATTGATGACAAAATAGGAGACTGTGATGACAAAGTATGAGACAGTGATGACAGAGTAGGAGACTGTGATGATACAGTAAGAGTAAATAATGAGACACAATAGGAGTTTTTGATGACACAAAATGAGACAGTGATAAGATAATAGGAGACGGTGATGACATAGTAGGAGACCGGAAGACAAGTAGGAGAATGTGATGACACAATAGTAGACCATGATGACACAGTAAGTCACTGTGATGACCAGTAGGAGACTATTTTGACATAGTTAGGAGACTGTGATGACAAAATAGGAGACTGTGATGACACAGTAGGAGACCCTGATGATACAATTGAAGACAGTGAAGACAGCAGAGGAAACTGTGATAACACAGTAGGAGAAGGTGATGACACAATAGGAAAGCTTGATGACACAAGAGGAGACTGTGATGACACAATAGGAGACTGGAATAACACAGTAGGAGACCGTGATGTCACAGTAGGAGATTGTGATGACACATTTGATACTATGAAGACACAATAGGAGAGAATGATGACACCATAGGAGACTGTTTTAACACAGTATGAGATGGTGATGACACAATAGGAGACTGTAATGACACAATAGGATAATGTGGTCCACATTAGGAGAATATGGTGACACAGTAGGACACAGTGATGACACAGGAGGAGACTGTGATGACACATTAGGAGATTGTGATAACACAGTACGAGACTCTGATGACACAGTAGGAGATTGTGATGACACAGCAGGAGACTGTGATAACACAATTGGAGACTGTGATGACAAAATAGAAAACCCAGATGACACAATAGGTGACCATGATGACATAATTGGAGAGCCTGATACACAATAGGAGATAATGACGATAAAATAGGAGGCTGTGATGACACAGTTGGAGACAGTTTTGACACAATAAAAGACTGTGATGACACAATAGGAGACTTTAATAACACAGTAGGAGACTATGATGAACATTAGGAGAATGTGATGACATAGTTATGAGAATATGATGACACAGTAGGACATTGTGATGACAAAATTGGGGACATTGATAACAAAAGAGGAGACTGTGATGGCAAAATAGGAGACCTTGATGACATAAAAGGATACTATGATGACACAAGAGGAGACCATGATGACACAGTAGAAACTGTGAGGACACAATAGGGGACGGTGATGACACAATACAAGTCTGTGATGATATTGGAGGAGACAGTGATGACACAATCAGAGAGAGCTATAACACAGTAGGAGACCGTGACAACACAGTAGGAGACCATGATGACAAATTGAACATTGTGATAACAGAATTGGAGACTGTGATGACACAGTAAGAGATGGTGATGACAAATAGGAGACTGTGATGACACAATAGACTGGGATGACACAGGAGGAGATTGTGATGACACAATAATAGACTGTGATGACAAATAGGAGGATATGATGACAAAATAGGAGACCATGATTATACAATAGGAAAATGTGATGTCACTGTATGAGACCATGATGACATAGTAGGAGACCATGATAACACATTAGGAGGCCATGATGTCACAATAGGAGACAGTGATGACACAAATGGAGACCATGATAACAGAGTAGGACACTGTGATGACACAATAGGAGATTGTGATGACAAAGTAGGAGGCCATGATGACACAGTAGTGTCTGTGATTAAAGAATAGAAGGCAACGATGACCCAATAGGAGACTGTGATTACACAGTAGGAGACCATGATGGCACAGTAGGAGATTGTAATAACACAGTAGGAAACAGTGATAACACAATAGGACACTGTGGTGACACAATAGGGACTGTAATTACACTACAGGCGAATTTGATAACACAAAAGGAGAATGTGGTGACACAGTAGGCCACTGTGATGACAAAAAAGGAGACTGTGATGACAGAAAGAGATGGTAATGACACAGTGAGGGACTCTGATGGCACAATAGGAGACACTGAAGACACAGTAATTGAACTCAATGACATAGTAGAGACAGTGAGGACACAATAGGAGACTGTGAAAACACAAATGGAGACTGTGATATAACAGAGTAGACTGTGATAACACATTAGGAGACAGTGATGAATGTTATCACACAATAAGAGACCATGATGACATAATAGGAGACCATGATTATACAATAGGAGGACATGATGACACAATAGGAGACTGTGATGACACAACTGGAGAGTGTGATGTCACAATAGAAGGTTGTTATGACACAGTAGGAGACTGTGCTAGTACAACAGGACACAGTGATGGTAAAATATGATATAATCATGGCACAATAAGGGACTCTGAAAGTACAGTAGACCACAGTGATGACACATTAGACACAGTGATAGTAAAATAAGACACTCTGATGATACAAGAGAAAACTGTGATGACTCAGTAGGCACAATGAAGACACATATGACACAGTAAGGCAAAGTAATTACCAACAGGGCACTCTGATGACTTAGCAGATGACAGTTTTGGCAGAGTGGGCCATTTTCTTTTGGTCACTGAAGGACAATGTGATTATACAATAGGCCAATACCATGACTCAGTAGGGCACAGTGATGACTTAGTATGTCACAGTTATGAATCGATTGTGTGATGTGATGGTAAAATAGGACACTGTGATAACACAATAAAAGTGAGGACACAATAGAATGTGTATGTCACAAGAGAACATTCTGATGGCCTAACATATTAATGACTCAATAGGACATAATGACAGCACATTGGGACACAGTGATGACATCATAGGTCACAGTGATGCCACAACAGAACAAAATTATGGGACAATATGTCACAATGATGGCAAAATAATACACTGTGATGTAATGATAGGATATTGTGATAACACACTATGACAGTGATGTCAGAGTAGGTCATAGTGCATAATTGGGCATAGTGAGAGCACAATACAGTACAATGATGCTCAAAAGGTTACTATGATGGCACAATAGGGCACAGTGTGAGCAAAAGACACTGCAGGGATGGCACAATAATGTAAGGGGATAGCAGCATATGCAAACAGGATGGCACAATGAGACATTCATGGCACTATCGGCTACTATGGTGATTCATTAGAGCACAGTGATGGTACAAAAGGGCAAGTGATGTCAACAGGCTAGTGAGAAAAAAACCATTCAACAGTGGGATGGTCAAATGTGGCACTATGGTGTCTTATTAATGAGTTATGACATGGTAGTTCATGATCATGGCACTGGGGGCCACAGTGAAGACACTAAAAGAAACTGGGATGACATAAAAGGATTCCATGATGTCAAAATAGGGCACAGTGTAGCACAAAAAGCAACAAGGATGTCACAATAAAGCTGTAATGGCATAGTAGGTCATTGTGATGACTCAATATGGCACAATTATGGCATAATAGGGAAGTGTTTTGAACTAATATGTCACAGTGGTGAAATAATAGGTCACAGTTCCAGAACACTAAAGTACAGTGATGAAGTCATAGGACACATATTTGGCCTAATGAGCACAACAGTGGCACAGTAGGGCATGGTGATGGCATAATAGGCAGAGTGATAGCTTAATAGTATGCAGTGATGACTCAGGATGGCACAGTGATAGTACAGTAGGACAATGTGATGTCATAATAGAATACTGTAATGGCACTTTAAGCCAATATAATTACTCAATAAGGAACAGTGATGAGTTAATAGGCAGAATTATGGCGCAAAAGTCAAAATTATGTCATAATTGTGAGCTTGATGACACAAAACAACACTGTGATAACAAAATACGGCACAGTTTTGGCACAATAGAACATAATGTTGGTACACTAAAGTACTGTAATATCACATCATGACTGAAATTGCATCTTAGGGCAGTGTGAGGTCTTGAGGGGACATAATAATGGCACAGTAGGACCAAGTAATGACACAACTGGAGACTGTGATGGCATAATAGAGCATAGTGACTCACAATAGGCCACAGTGATGATCATATGGTACAGGGGTGGCACAATAGGACGTAGTGATGACACAAGGGTACAACACGATGATATAATAACACACTTTTATGGTACAATAGGGAACTGTGATGATGCAGTATGACACAAAGATTGTACAACAGGAAACACTAATAGCAGCACAATAGGGGACTTGATGACTCACTGGAGCACAGAGATGGCACAATAAGCCCTAGTGATAACACAATAGGGTAGAATGGTGACAACTAGGCCAGAATGATGTCACATTAGGACACTATGATGACAAGGTGGAGCACTGCAATGACCCAGTAGGAAATAGTGATGACACAGTAGACTGATGCAGTGGTACACCAGCATACTGTCACGACACTACAGGACATGGTGAAAGCACACACACACACACAAAATCTTTTGACAGAAGTAATTCTGGTTGTATAGTAAGACATGATGACAAAATAAGATACCATGATGGCACAGTGGGACACAGGAATGGCTCAACAGGGCACAGTGATTGTGGCATAGGACACAGCAGTGTGACTATAGGATACA
Organism: Peromyscus leucopus; assembly: GCF_004664715.2. NCBI lineage: Eukaryota > Metazoa > Chordata > Mammalia > Rodentia > Cricetidae > Peromyscus > Peromyscus leucopus. The sequence goes on along the minus strand of NC_051076.1, from coordinate 76,179,616 downwards.
ATGTTAGCACAAGAGAGCACAGTGATACCTCAATTGGCCACTGTAATGACATAACAGGTCACATTGATGGCACAATGAGGCACTGTAATGACAGAGAGAGCACTGTGGTGACTCACATGGGCATAATGAAGACTCATAAGGCATAATGATAATATAATAGGCCAAAGTATGGTACAGTGGGTCATTGTGATGAAACAATAAAACACTGTGTGGGCACAATTACAAACCATGATGATATAACTGTGCACTCTGGTGGCACAATAGTCACCAGTCATGGCACAATAGAACACACTGATGACAAAAAACAGTGTTGTCGAGGCAAAATACGTCAATGTGATGACTACATAGGTCACAGTCTTGTAAAAAATGATGACACAGTAGGCACAGTAGGTACACTAGGTAACACTGATGACGCAAGTTTGCATTCTGATGGGACATTAGAGAAAATGACGCCTCAGTAGGACACAATGAGGGCCCAGGAGAGTACTGTGATAGTATAGTATGGCACAGTGATGGTAAAATAGGCCAGAGTAACGATGCAAGAGGATGTTAGGATGACAGCATAGAGCATTGTGATAACCCAGATGGACAGAGTAATAGCACAATAGACTAATATGAAGACACAAGAGATACTGTGATTACACTATAGGACACAGGGAAGGCATAAAGGAATAACGTTTGACACGAGAAATTGTGATCATAAATAGGATGCTGTTATGATCCAATAGGATGCTGTGGTGGCAAAATAAGATATTGTGATGACTAAGTGAGGAGCTAATATACTCAATGTGGTACAGTGATGGTACCATGGGACACATGAGTGGCACAAAAGAACATTTTGATGACACAATAGGGCATGATAATGGCACATTAAGATATAATGATGGCACAGTAGGGCACAGTAATTGGCAAAGAAGGCCATGGTTGGCACAGTACAGCACAGTGGTATCACAATTTCCTGCAGTGATGGCACAAAAGAACACTGTGATGATGCAATGGGACACTATAATGACACTTTAGGCTACAGTGATGGCACAGTAAGTACCTCTGAGGTCTCAATAGGGCACACTGATGTATTTTGTCATCACTGTGTGCTCAGTAGGACACTGTAGTGACATTATATGGCATTGTAATTGTTCAGCTGGGCATATTGTTGGCCCAATAGACTATAGTGAAAGCATAATAAGGCACTGTGGTGATACAATAGAACCAGTGGCTCAATAGGACACAGTGATAGCACAAGAAGGCATAGTGATTACACAATAGTTCACTATGTTGACTAGGGCACACTGATGGCACAATTTTGCATACTGATGGCAAAATATGGTACAATAATGGTATAATAATGTCCTGTGTTGTCTTGTTGTTGTAATAGGGCACAGTGATGAGACAGTAGCTGCAATAATGTGATGATTCATTGTGACACAGTGATGGCATCAGGTCAGTGGGGAGAAATAGTAGAACATTGTAATGACACAATAGGTCACTGTGATGTTGAAACAGGGTACAGTCATGGCAAAATTGTAACAAGTGATAGGACAATAGTACACAATCAGAGTGCGACAATCCACAGTTGTAGCACAGAAATGCTATAGTGGGTCTCAAAAATGGCATGATAAAGCACAGCGATGGCATGATAGGATATAGATTTAACACAATGTTGACCTATTAGCACACCATGATGACACAAAAAGGCACCGAGATGATAGAAGAGCATAATGTAGGTATAAAAGGACAGATGGATGTTACAAAGGATAGTGTGATGGTAAAATAGGACACTATGGTGGCACAACCAGGCAATGTGATGAGTGAACAGGGTATAGTAACGACTCATGGGGCACAATGAAGACACAGTATGCCAAAGTTATAAGACAAAATGACACTTTTAGGGAACAATTAGGAACTGATAGCACAAGTGGGCATCATGATAGCATATTATCCCATATTGATGCACAATATGACACAGACAAGGCACAATATTTCAGTGTGATGACTCAATAGGGCACCACAGTGATATCACAATAGGTCACAGTATTGGCACAATAGAGTACTATGATGGTATACGAGGACACATTGATGATGCAAGTGGGCATTGTGATGGGACAGCGGCACCTAGTGATGGCACAATAAGACACTTTTATTATGATGGCATAATAGGGTACAGTAATGGCAAAATAGGACATTATGACGATACCAGAGGGCACTAGAAGACTCATAGGGCACAGTGAAGACTCATAGGCCACAGTGATAGCACAATAAGACAAAATTATTGCACAACAGGGCACCATGATGACTTAATAGGGCACAGTGATGACACACTTTGATATCACAATAGGACAGTGTGATGACACAATAGGCTAACTTGATGACTCAATAGGATACATGATGGCTCAATATCACATGGGGATGGCACAACAGACCAAAGTTAAGGCACTACAAAAAGCCTAATGACACTGTGATGGTGCAACAAGACACAATAGAGCAGTGATTGCACATTAGGGAACTGTGATGATTTCATAGAAGACAGTTATGGCACAATAAGTCACAGTGATGTAACAATAGGACACTGTTATATCACAATAGGTCACAATGCTGGCACACTAAGACACAGTGATGGCACAATAGAACAATGTAGTGGCACAAAATAGACTGTGATGGCAATATAGGACATTTTGATGGCACAGTAGAGAGTCTTGATGATTCAATAAGACACAGTTACGATACAATAGTGATTTCACAATAGGACATAGTAATGGCACAGTAGAGGACTGTGATGATTTATTAGGGCACAATGACGGCATAATAGGGCACAGTGATGGCCATATCCCACTGCAAAGGTACAAGAGAAAACTCTAACAGTAGGCATGGTGATGGCAAATTGGATACTGTGATAGCAAAATTTAATACAGTGATGGTACTATGGGACACTATGATAGTACAATAGTGAAGTGTGGTGACTTTTATGACACTGTTTTCACAATAGGACATAATGATGGCCTAGCAGGTCACTGGGGAGAAATAATATGACACTGTAATGAAAAAATAGGGCATTGTGATGACTCAATAGTGAACACTGATCACATATTAATGAGTTATGGCACAATATAGTATAGTGGTAGTACAATGGGCCATAGTGATGACACAGTAGGAAACTGTTGGCATGATAGGACTCTGATAACAAAGACAGAGTGACTTTACAATCTGGCATAGTGATGACACCATGGCAACCCAATAGGACACTATACAATAGGCTACTGTGGTAACTCCTTTTGATACAGATGTTGCATAATATAACACAATAGAGAAGTTTTATGCTGCACTAGGGCCATTAATAGCATAATCGGACAGTGCTAGCAGAATAGAGCAGATGGCGGCACAATCAGACACAGTTGTGGCACAAAGAGCACAGTGATAGTACAATAAGACACAATGATTTCACAGTAGGGCATAATAATGGCACCATAGACAATGTGATGGCATAATACACCAATGCAGTGACTCAATAAGGCACAGTGATGCCAAAATAGGCAAAATGAAGACAGAATAATGAACTTGAAGACACAGCATGACACTGTAATCCACAATAGATCTGTGATAGCACACTAGAGCTTTGTGATGGCACAGTAGGACACATTAATGGCATGGCGGCATTGTAATGATACAGTAGGGCTCTGTGATAACTCAGTAGGCCACAATGGTGATATAATGGGACACAGTTGTGACACAATAGAACACAATAATAGCATACTAGTACACATGGATGGAATAAGAGGAAATTGTGATGGTACTAAATGTCAGTGTAATTATTAAATAGATCAGCATGATAGCACAACTAGACATAGTGATAGCATAATAGAGAATTGTGATGGGACAATACAAAAGAGTCATTGCAAAGTAGGGGTCTATGGTGACTTAATTGGGCATAGTAACAGAACAATAGGACACAATGATAACACAATAGGGCTCAGTGATAGTATAATTGGCCATAGTGCTGGCCACATAGGGAACAGTGGTGAGTTATTGGGTTACATGATGGTAAATAGTACATAGTGATAAGTTATTTGGGCACATGATGAAAAGAGGCACACAGTACGTAGTAATGACAAAATAGGTGACAGTGACAGCACAAAAGACTCTGGGAATGAGCAATACATACTGGAGTGACAAGAGGGCTCTGTGGTGACTTAGAGTACAGTGTAATCTTTAAAAACATTGTCCCAAGTGATGTGAATGCTCATAGAACCAAAGATGGTACTGAGGTCTAACCTAAAGGTTGGAGTCCATGTAAGGCAGGAAGTTTCCCCTGGAAAAAAAAAAAAGAAAACAAAGGCAAAAAGGCAGGTCAGGCACACTTGAGGGCTCTCATCTGAGAAGATTAGAGAGCGACTTCTCTCACAGGCTATGGTTTTAGTCAGGGCTTGGTAAGGGGTTTGTTCAAAGATCCTGTGGTCTGGTTCAGCTCAGTAGTGTTCACAGGTAAACTAGAATGCATGTGAATGGTATTGGTGATGTTACCATCAGGAAATTGGCTTTGGGAAACTGAAACTGTGAATTTATTGAAATTAGCCACAGAAAAGGGGGAGCTGCTCATGTGAGAATGGGGACAGAAGCACCCTGTGGTGGCCCAGCATGTCTTCACTGAGGGGTTACAGGGTTGGCATTGTTGTGCTGTTGCTGGAAGCAGAAGAGATGAGGCAGAGGTGATGTCTGAGAGATTTCAAACAGGAGAAATCTGTGATTCACAAGGCTGCCTCAGACACATGAACCTCCACACAGACCAGAAAAACACCGAAAGCCCAAGGAAGTTGTTCTCCTCCCCCCAACAGCCAGTCAGCAGCAAGGAAGCTCCATCCTGCAGAGGTAAGGATGGGATTCTGATGATACCATGGCTGAATTTGGAAAGCAGTTCCTTCCCAAACTGTTCTTGACCTCAGCTTTAGGAAATTCCTAGCAAGAGAATCAGCCCAGCTAACCTGGATTTCCGACCTGCAGAACCCAGAGGTAAATTGTCCCATCATAAAAAGACTCTTACTGTTGTATGGCAGCTTTCTACTTCCTTCAAATATGCCCAATACACTGGATGAAAAAGGAAATGATTTTTTTTCAGTTCCATTCCACTACCTAACTTGCCTCTTCACACACTCAAGTGGTTAAGTCTATTCTTTTTTGATGCAGTGTGGTCTTTTAGGTCTTTTACATTTCATTTATAATGCCATTGTTTTGATATATAGGCTAGTCTGTCTGTTATTGCTTATCTCCATATGAATACATCATTTCCCCAATGAGGTTACAATCCCATGGAAAGTTGAGGTCTTGCCTTATTCATTACTGTACATACATACATGCATGAAGGTGTGTTTGTTCTGTGTGTGTAGAAAAGCATATAGCTTTGACACTCTCTGTGGTACGGCCTGCTTCCATTTACTCCTTTAGTTTATCATCCCTCACTCACTGGCATATTTCCAGAACATTAGTCTATATTTGGTGTCTTAGGGTATCTGTTGCTGTGACAAAACACCATGACCAAAGCAGCTTGGGGTGGAAAGGGTTTATATTGCTTACACTTCCACAGCACTGTTCCTTATCAAAGAAAATCAGGAGAACTTCAACAAGGTAGGAACTCCAAAGGAGCTGATACAGAGGCTATGGAGAGGTGCTACTTACTGGCTTGCTCATTATAGCTTGATCAGCCTGCCTTTTAATAGAACCTAGGACCACCAACCTAGAAATAGCACCACTGACAAAGGAATGGGATCTGCCCCATCTATCAGTAATAAGAAAATGCCCTACAGCTGGGTTTTATGAAGGCATTTTCTTTCAGTAGAGGTTCTCTTGTTTCAGATGACTTTAGCTTGTGTCAAGTTGACATATAACTAGCCAGGACACTTGGCAAATATTTGTTCCATGCCAAGTACCAGAGTCCAGTGTCCCTCAAATGGTACAGAGGGTGGTGGTCCAGGTACATAAAGAGGAGGAGAAAGATGAAGATGAGCAGGAGGAGGAAAAGAGTGGTGTTGGACTCTAGGTAATAAAGGAAAGCAAAGGACTATGAGATATGGCTCAGGTGGTGAGAACACTTGTTGCAAAAGTGGGAGAACCTGAGCTGGCATTCAAGCATGGAGGGGCAGGAAGAGACAGGGGATAATTTGGACTTTGAGACTGACAACCTAGCTGAAAAATTTGAGCACCAGGGTCAAGGAGAGACCCTGACTTGAATGGAAATAAGCATGGAATGAAAGAGGATGATACCCAGCAGCTTCCTCTGGACAGCAACAAACATACACATAGCACCTTACACATAAAATATTAATTAAAACTTACATGGTCTACTGTGTTTTTATAATACTCATTTTTGTCCCCAGGGAATATTTGGAAATACATGGAGGGTTTTATTTGGTTGGTTTTGGATTTTTGGTTAATTGTGTTGGAGTGAGAGGCAGAGATTTCAGCTGATATTTGATGAGTGGAGAGCAGAAATGCTACTGAGCACAGGACAGCAGATGCTGGGTAGATAAATCAACATGTAGCTCTGTTCTAAAACCACACTGCCTAGTGCTGATACCAAGACACAGCTGTCTCAGGAAAAGATAGCTGTCTTTTATTCCTCAAGGGAATAAAATAGACTATATTCTAGGGTCAAATGGGAGTCCCCCCACACTTCAGGGATGTGAATTTATACAGTCCCCCTGTATTAGTGTCTGTTTTTATTGCTGTGACATTACACCATAACTAAGGTAACGTGTAAAGAAAAATTGAATTGGGCTTCAGGTTTCACAGGTTCAGAGTCCATGAAGATGGAACAAAGGCATGGCAGCCACAGTAGCTGAGAGCTCATATCTTGATCTCTGAGCAAAAGGTAGAGGAGAGCTAACTGGGCATAGTGGAGTCTTCTGAAACCTCAAAGCTTGCCCCCAGGGACACTTTCCTCAGATAAGGCTGTTCATCCTAATCTTCCCCAAATAGTTCCACCTACTGGGGATCAAGTATTCAAAAATAGGAGCTGGGTGGTGGTGGTACATACCTTTAATCCAAACCCTTGGGAGGAAGAGGCAGACAGATCTCTGAGTTCGAGCCCAGCCTGGTATACAGAGCGAGTTCCAGCTCTACACAGAGAAACCCTGTCTGAAAAAGCAAAAGCGAAAACAACAAATAACAACAACAAAAACCACACAGGAGCTTATGGAGACAGTTATCCTTCAAAGCATCACAGCACAAGACTGGGCTTCAATGTCGTCACAGTTTCATTTGTAACAAAACTAAAAAAAGTTATAAGTCAAGTACTTTTCAAATACTTGGGTGTGAACATGGGGTGTGTAGGTTAGAGTAAAGTGAGGCAGTCTCTGCTACAGGCCTTAGATGTTGTCTGATGGTCCTGTAGCCTTTGGGTTTGTGGAAACTAAGAATTTGTTTATATATTCCAAAGGCTTCACATGACAGTCTCAAGGCTATTATGTCAAATACTGAGGTGGGCAGTAAATTGTTAAATAGGAACTAAAGACAGACCAAGATAATTCTGCTCTAGAACTGCAACATTCTAACTTTGTTCAGTCACAGAAGTTGTAACCAGTCAGCTTTGTTGACTGATTTAACAGATGCGGATTTTCCAGGGAACATTAGTTCATCCTAGCTCTGTATAAGTTCTTGGCCGCACTCTAGAAACTAAGTAAGCATTAATAAAAATGAATAATGTACAACACAGCCCTTAGGAGGGCTGTAATCACACATGAATGATAGCATTTATTTATTCAATACTTTAAAGATGTCTCTGGTCTGTCTAGATATGCTAATTTGTCAATTCCTTAAATTAAAATATGTTTCATAAACTATAAATTACTGTATCTTTCCTGAAACAGCTAACCCTAAGGCAATGATTATGACCATAAAAGCTAAGTGGAAACCAAGCTTTCAGCAAATTACCTAATTAAGACCTAGCATGGCCATCTCCTAACAGCCCTGCATATTCTCTGTATTTAAAGGCCAGGCCTTATTTGCACAAATATCCACATTCTGTCCATAATATTTATCTTAGCAAGTTATGAAATACTGCTGCAAAGATGCTTTGTATATTTTGGGGCATGTAAGCCTCAGATAAAACTTTTAAGACCAGGGAATGGTCTGTTTGTGAGTCCATTTCACCAGAGGGAAGGGGGAATTTGCCAGATAAATTTTTTCTCACATTTTCAAAATAACATATAGATCTTTCCAAAACTAATATAGTATTTTTCGGTTTCTTGAGAACTAACACATCTAAATAAGAGAAATTTAGTTAAGGAGGAAAATGTAGCTTTCAAGGTCAGAAGCTTGAAAACTCTCTTCAAATCAGAAGTTCAGTTTAATCTGAAAGAAAAATATATCCATCAATATCTATTCAGGTCTCTGGAAAACCTGAGGGACCTTTTTTCCTCCTTGTTGAATCTGTGTGTTAGATGTTATTTGAGTCATTTTGGTCCTGGAACATTTACCCTAAAGAGTACCAGGAAATTACATTTTGCATTATTTTTCTTATTCTGTACACATGTATTATGTGTGTGTGTGTGTGTGTGTGTGTGTGTGCATGCAAGTGTACAAGCATATGTACGTATATATGGATGCACACACTTGTGTACGCACTTGTGAAGGTCAGAAGTCAATGTCAGGTGTTGTCCTTTGTCATTCCCCATCACCCTTTTGAGACAGGGTTTCTCACTGGCTCTGGAGCTCACCAACTCTCTAGGCAGTCTGGTCAGAAGGCCCCAGTGGTCTGCTAGTGAGCTTCCATGTTCGTCTTTTTCCACCTCTCCAACCCTGGTGTTCCCGTAGGAACCTTGCCAGATGGATGTGTGGTGAGATCTGAACTCAAGTCCTTGTGCTTGCACAGCAGGAACTTTCCCCAGTGTGCCATTTTCTCAGACTCTATATTTACAACTTGTAAATGTTCCTTAGATTTTTTAGCTATAGGTAAATTACTTTGAAGCTGAAAAGGGGGTCATTTTTCCTCCTACAATGATGTTCAGCAGAACAAGGAAACAGGCCAGTATTGTACTGTGAACTATGACACATATGTCTGATTCTGACTCAGAGGCCCTTCTCTCCTGTTGGAATCTCTTCTGTGTTTGAGTTATTCATCAAAGTCAAGCCCTGCCTGAGAGTTACAGTCCATGGGAAACACATTTCAGGGATTGTTTTTAAGTGAAATATCGTGCAAAATATGATGAAATAGAAATGACTAATATTAAATATGATGAAATATACAAGGTTGAATCCAACTATTTCTAACATATATCACAAGATACATGTGAGATATATATATATATATATGTGTGTGTGTGTGTGTATGTATGTATATACATACATACATACATACATACATACATACATACATACATAAATCACAGTGTGCTGGTTGTTCTGTCAACTTGACACAAAGCTTCAGTCATGTGGGAAGGGGAAACTTCAGCAAGAAAAAGCCTCCATCACATTGAACTGTAGTCAAGCCTGTGGATCATTTTCATAATTAATGATTGATGTAGGAGGACTCAGTCCACTGTGGTGACTCTCCTGGTCCTGGGGTGTATAAGAAAGTGACTGAATCAGACAGGGGAAGCAAGCCATTAAACAGTGTTCCTCTGTGGATTGCATAGCATGGACAAACAGGAGCATCACACCAAGTTGGTGGGCCAGCTAACTTGTTGTGTACAGAAAACCACAGGGAGCCCCTGTCTCAACAAAGATGGAAAATAGAGACTGACCTTCTCCCATACTCACACACAGAACTTATACATACACACATAAAAATACCCACAAACACAAACACACACACACACACACACACACACACACACACACACACACAAATTTAAAAGAAGATGAAGGTTTCAAAAAAGGATGCAGACATCTCTTCCCTTTTTTGCCAGCCTTCATGATGATAAGCAACCGTGTGTGAGCTACCCTTGCAAAGCTCCATATGCTAAGGAACTGAAGGTCTTTAACCAACAACTTTCAAGGTAACCAGGTCCCAAATCCAGCAGACAGGAGGAGCTGAATCCTTCCATAACCACCTAGGTGAACTTAAAATAATGTCTTCCTCAAATCCAGCTCTCAAGTGAGTCCATGGTGTCCACCCATGAAAATCTTGATTGCAACTGTCTGAAAGAACCTGCATGAGTCAGAGTCACCTAGACCAGTTATGTCCATATTCCCAACCCATGGAAAATGTGATATTATCTCTGTTATTTGGCATCCCTGGTTTTGGGGAAATTTATTACAAAGCAGCTTAGAACTAATGTACCATCTTTGGAAATATGGTTGAGTCCAAGTAGACAAAAGAACTCCTTCAGATAGTTGCTTCTCTTCCACCAGCAAATAACCCCGAGTATGCCTGAGCTTATCTCCCTAACCAGTTTCTGTGTCTCATCCTGAGACTTACTTAACACAAGCGTCACAAGCCCCACTTCCCAGGTTTAAACACTGTGTCCAGGACTCACTAACTCTATGGCTCTGGAAGATGCTTAGCTTTGTCTCAGTTTCCGCGTATGTGCATGAGAATGATGATGGCATATGCTTGTCCTCATTAGTGTCAACTGCCAACATAACACGGCCTAGAATTATCTGACGAAGACATCTCCTTTGAGGGATTGTCCAGTGTACATTTGTCTGTTGGCTTGTGTATAGAGGTGAGTTGTCTTGACTGTTTAGGGATGAAGAAGGACCCAATACACTGTGGGCCCACCATTCCCTGAACTGGATGTTCAGGCTATAAAAGAAGGATAGGTAAGCATGAGCCCGGGGGCGGGGGAAGCCAGCAAGCATGGTTTCTACTTCAGGTCACTGTCTTGAGTTCCTGACATAACTTCCCTCAAGGACATTCTGTGACATGGCATTATAAGCTAATTAAAACCTTCTCTTCTTTAAGTTGTTTTTTTTTGTCAGTGTCTATCACAGCAGAAGAAAAGAAAGTAGAACATTACTCCCTAGACTTGAGTTCATATGATATTTTATGTTCATATTCTTATCATGAAACACAGTTCTTATTATATAGAAAAGGCAGAATCAATCAGTGCCTGCATGAATAATATTACTTGATCTTTCTATCCACCTGACTACACTGCAATCTATTTGAGGACATGGGCCATCTCTCATGATATACCACGCTTCATAGACATAGACAGCTAAGGAAGTTTTTTACACTTTGATACCCACAGAACAATATTGATCAGTTAAAGGTCCATTGGTTTAATATTTTATTTGTACTCTCAAATCAGTCATCTCCTCTGGTTTGGCGAATTTTTGAATCTTTGGTAATCAGTGGATTTTACAAAATGTCTGATTCTCCCTTTCAATTGCCTTCATCCACAGTGAAAGATGTGTTTCTTTTTTTTTTTTTTTAGTGAAATCAATCAAAATGTAGACACACTGGGCTTGCATCTAAGCCACTGAATATTGACAGTGAACATGAAAACTTCAGAAGGTGTAATTCACTGGCGCCTCAGTTTTGATTCTTCTCTCTACAACACATTATTAAGGAAGTCTGCAATTCATTAGAAAGGAACCTCTGGGGGTACAGAGAAAAGATGGTGTTGTGCACTGTGATTTGTGTTTCCAAATCCCAAATGGGGTTGTTCCCAAACCTTGACTGCTGCTAGATCATGTGCTCCCCAAACTCATTGGTTCTCACAGACCTGCTTAGCTGTCTGCTTCCTCCAGAGATAAATGGTTTTCACAGAGGTGTGCAGGCAGGTGGCATATCATTATCCAAGAACCTGCCAAATGTGGAAATGATTGAGTTCTTCCCTAGACCTAGCAGATCCATGCTTCCATAGCCCAAGCCAGCACCCTGTATTTCTCATTGGATTTTATTACTGACAGGACAATTTGACCATACCTTAAAGCTGAGAGACACTGCTATAGAGCACAGAGCCTTTGAAGGCAGTGCCCATGGGTTACTCAAGCTGTGACTTCCAGTGTCTGGTGAGTGACATAAAGTATACACTCAGGGAATGACTGGGCATAGGTCTACTTTTTTTTAAAGAATGTGTATACTTGTGTACATATGGGTATATGTGCACATGCGTGTATTTGTATGTATGAGGGAGCGTGTGTATGTATATGCATTTAGAGGCTAAAGGGCATCCTCGGGGGTCATCCTCAGGAACACAAGCTGTCTCCTTTGAGACAGGATCTGTCTTTAGATTGGGGCTCACTAACTAGGCTAGACAGTCTGGCCAGCAACCCCAGGGATCTGCCTGTCTCAATTTCCCAACATGAGATTTCATGTACTTGTCACCATGCCAAACTTTTAAAATATGAACTTTGGGTACCAAACTCCAGTCCCCATGTTTGTGAGGCAAGCACTTTATCAAATAAGCCATTTGTCCATAGTCCCCTCTCATATGGCTTTTGAATCATATATATATATATATATATATATATATATATATGTGTGTGTGTGTGTATACATATATATGTAAATTGATGTGATGATAGATAAATGATAGACAGATAGACAGATAGATAATAGAGATGATAGATAATCATATGTGCATGAAGAGGGGATTATCAGTTGTCAAGATCAATGTGACACAAACAATATCTAGAAAATGCATGTGACTGCCATACCTACTCTCAGTCTTCAAGTTGATGCTACTTTGCAGAGCTTTCTAACTATCCTGGGTAGATTTAGACCTTCGTTTTATAATGTTGTGTTGCTTCTGTGTTGGCAAGAATATTATTTCAATAACCATCATCCATTCAATAACCAACAGAACATTGGAGACACACATTCACATAGACCCAGACATACAGATACAAATCATACACACAGAGACACACAGACACACCCAGAGACAAAGAGACAGAAAGAGAAGGGGGACGGGGGAGATCCTTCTCAAAGCTGTCATCAAAGATACAGACTGTCAACTACCATGAAACTTGGCAAGTTTCATCTTTCCCTGACTTTTTCTTAACCTTTAAAAGTGCATTTTAAAGTCCAAAAGATCTTTAAGACAGAAATTAATAGATCCATATTTTTTTCATTAAGCACAAATATTTACTGAGTGCCCAATCCAAGATATTATATAAGGAATCTTAATTACATTACTGTGGTGGTATTGTGTTCCCCAAAATATTGTGTACCTTAATACACTTATCTGGGGTCAGAGAACAGAAAAGCCACTAGTTAGGCAATGATAGCACACGCCTTCAATCCTAGCATTCCAGAGGCAGAAATCCATCTGGGATCTCTGTGAGTTCAAGGCCACATTGGAAACAGCCAGGCATGGTGACTCATGCCTTTAATCCCAGGAAGCAAGCCTTTAATCCTAGGGAGTGATGGTAGAAAGCAGAAAGGTATATAAGGCATGAGGACCAGAAACTAGAAGCATTTGGCTGGTTAAGCATGTGGCTGGTTAAGCATTCGGCTGGTTAAGCTTTCAGGCTTTGAAGCAGTACAGTTCAGCTGGGATTCATTCTGAATGAGGACTCAGAGGCTTCCAGTCTGAGGAAACAGGACCAGATGAGGAACTGGTGAGGTGAGACAGCTGTGGCTTGTTCTGTCTCTCTGATCTTCCTGTGTTCACCCCAATAACTGGCCTCATGTTTGACTTTATTAATAAGAACTTTGAAGATTCCTGCTACATCTGGCACCCAACGTTTGTGGTACGAATTCATGAAAAAGTGCCGGTTGTGGTGGTGCACACTGGTAGGATTTGATGAAGGAGGCAGAGGCAGGAGGATTCCGAGTTTGAGGCCGGCCTAAGAGGCTTGGGAGAAGCTTCGGCCCAGACTGAGCCACAAACAGTGGTGGGACCATGGAAGCAGTGGCTATTGCTCCACATTGCCAGCTCCTTCTCATCATGTTGGTGACTGCGGTGATGCTGCTACCAGGGACGAAGGGTTCTCTGCTGCTGGTTCAGAGAAGAATTGCCAGGACCATCGTGTTACAAGAAAGCATCGACAAAGGTCAGTTTAGAAAGGTTTGGCAAGAAAAATGGTGGGGAAAAATTGCTGTGAAGATTTTCTGTTCTAGGGAAGAATGTTCATGGTTCCGAGATACAGACATTTATCAGACTGTGATTGCTCCAAACCACAGAGGAGGCAAAAAAAAAAAAAAAAAAAAAAAAAAAAAAGGCTGCAGGAAACCATGACCATGCCTAACAGTGACTTTGAAATCTTAAAAAAAAAATGACTGGATCCTACAACGAAGATTCCACATGGACTATGATAAAGCCATTAAGCCGATTAACACTATGGAAAAATCGACTTTGGACTACAAACTGGTCAAGACAGTTTCAAGAGGGCTAGTTGAGATGATCCAGCCTAACAGACTACTGAACAAAAGACATAAGAACTCTGTCATTAAGTAGCTCAAATTGTGTGGGAGGCAAGAAAGAGGCTGAGGAAGGACACAGTCTATAGTCACCATCATGAAAACAAGTCTGTAAAACAGGGTGCCAGAAGGGGAGGAGCAGAATGGATGGGACTGTCACAGCAGGGGCAGAGGCAGAGTTCCTCATGGTCGAGTCCAGCAGCCTGAACATGTCCTTTTCTCCTTAGGGACCTCCAATCTGGCAAAATCAAGATTTGTGGCTTCAATACAGGAAGGAATTTCAGGAAGAGACAGTATAAGGGAGAATTTGGGTTTATTAAAACCCAAATTTACTAATGCAAACCTTAAATCAGGGGTGAATAAAAAGAGACACTGCTAGAAATAATAAAACATATCCAAAATGTAGGGATGGGTTTCCCAAAGAAGAGTTGTACTTGTGTATATGTTCAATTGATTTTGTTTTTGTTTTTATTTTCTGTGACTTTGTAAGTGAAATTGTTTAAAGAGTGTAATTCATTACAAGGTTTAAAGGGTAAGGGATTTTCTTTAGTAAACAAAAGTATAGGGTGGATATGTGAAGGACACTGAATTTAGCATTGACAGAGACTTTCTGGGATTTCAAGGTTATGGACCATTTTGGTCTAAGGAAGTATAGTCTCAGTGGGCATTTGCACTTGATCTGTGGTATTGGCAACTTTCCTACTTTTCTGTGTAGGGAATAAAAACAGACCTTAGTATGCAGGGCCCCTTTATATACTGTGCTTTCTGCCCCACGTTCCTATAATTTTACCCATCATACCTTAGGGCTACAACACTAAAATCATGGGTAGTCCATGGATTTACAGGTCAGGACTGGAGATTGTACTTTGAAAATTCTCAAAACCCATTATCTTACCCTTCCTAAGGTCATCTCCTTTATTATTCCATCAAGTCTCCAGGCTTCAAATATAATCTATATGCAAATGGACTAAAATTAGAATGTCCACTCAAGGTAGCCCAGACATACACACCCAACTGCCTTCTCAGCATCTCCACTTCAATATCTGAGAAGCATTTCTAATTCACATTATCCAGAACTTCTACTGGCTACTACCCCAGCCCATATTCTCTCTGGGCTCCATTACTGGGAGCTTTATCATTTTCATCACTCAAAGAAGCCCTGGGAGTTTTTCTTAATTTTTTCTAGTATCCCTCCCCTTATCTGATGATGAATCAAGTCAACTATTCCTCCAACTCTATCAAAGCATCCATCAAATCCTATCACTTTTCTATGACCCAAGTTACCCTTTCTTCCTGGGTTCTTTTCTTACAGATAGTGCTGGGACTGCCATAGTTATCCCTCAAGAAAATTTGTTCTCATCCTTGACACAGCCTGTCTGTACCACAGTAATCCAAGTGATTGAGTTACTTATAACTCAGTCATTACTCCTTCCCAGATCAAGTTCCTTCATGACAGACTCCCAAGCTCAGTCCTAATCTATATCAAGGGCCTCATGTTGGCCTTTGAGTCTCTTGGACCTGAACCCATTGTTTCTCTGACCTCTTAAATTCCCACTTTGCACATCACTCATCTTTTTCCAAAGGTTCTCCTTTGGAGTCCTGAGATGTTTTGGGCCAAAGCCCTCTCCAGTACTTTGTACTCATCTTTTTCTTGCTAAGCAACTTGTCCTCTGATGTCCAAATATCTCATCATTCACCTATTTCAACTTGCATTCTAATGTTGCCCTCAAGGTGACTCTCCTGTGAATACACTGTACAAGTTGTAGCTACCATGTCCTACCCACAATGCTGTACTGTATACCTTTGTTTTTTCCATAGCACATATGGTCAGCTGACATTTTAGACATTTTACTTAAAACTTTGCTTTAAAGAACTTGCAAATAAAAATATCACTCAGAAACAGAAACCAGACTTCAAGCTTATAAAACTTGGTGAACTTCTATACAGTTGGAATAGCCTTTTTGCAGCTATGGAGCTTTACATTGGGTTTTATACTCTTATTAGCAAATGTGTTATGGTAGATTGAATGTAATTGGCCCTCATAATCTCACAGGAAGTGGCACTATTAGGAGATGTGACTTTGTTGGAGTGGGTATGACATTATTGGAGGAAGTGTGTCACTGTGGGGGTGGGCTTTAAGGTTTCCTATGCTTGGGATACTGCACAGTGTCTCAGTTGAATTCATGTTGCCTACAAGATGTAGCACTTTCAGCTCCAGCACCATGTCAGCTTGCATGTCACCATGCCACAACACTATCATGAGGATATGAAACTGAACCTCTGAAACTATAAGTGAGCCACTCCAATGAAATGTTTTATTTATAAGAGTTGCATGGTCATGATATCTCTTCACAGCAAAAATCCTAATTAAGACATGTGTATTTATGCATTTATCCTATCATGCTCAGCTTTTCATGTAGAAATTGGTGATTTGAATATAAATCCTTATGCTTACCTAGTTCAGTTTTCTGCATCCACATTGCTATGACTCCAGCTATAGGGGTCTATGACCTTCTTCTGTCCTCCTCAAGTACCTGCACTTTTGTGCACATAATCACCTCCACACACATACATGCTCATAATTAAAGCCTATTAAAACAATAAATGCTGAGCTATCTCCCCACCCCTTGGTTTTTAAAAAATAGATTCTTCTCTTAAACATTACATCCCAACTTCAGTCAGTTTCCCCTCCCTTCACTCCTCCCATTCCCCCTCCCCACACATACTTACCTTCTCTCCTAGATCCACTCCTTAATTTTCCTTTAGGAAAAAAGCAGGCCTCCCCAGGATATCAAATAAACACAGCATAACAAGTTACAATAAAAATAGGCACAAACCCTTACATCAAGAGTAGTTGTGGCAACCCAAGAGAAAAGGGTCCCAAGAGAAGACAAAACATTCAGAGACACCCCACACTCCCACTATTAAGAGTCCCATAAAAACACCAAGCTACATAATCATAAGGTATATGCAGATGACCTAGCTCAGACCCAAACTTGGTCCATGTTTGTGGCTCCAGTTCCTGTGAACCCTTACAAGTACTGCTTAGTTGATTGTATGATCCATGTTCTCCTGGTATCCTGGACCCCTTTGGCTCCTACAATCTGTACTCCCCCTCTTCCATGGGGTTTCCCACACTCTGCCTAATGTTTGGCTGTGAATTTCTGCATCTGTTCCCATAGTTGCTGGATGAGGCCTCTGTGATGATAATTAGGCTAGGCACTGATCTATAGGTATAGTGGTTTCCTTCCCTGCCAGAGTTGGGCTATTCTGAAACTGGATCTATAGACCAGGCTAACAATGAACTCAGATATCTTGCAATCTCACCATCTTCATCTTCACCAGCTTTCTGTTTCCAATGATTACCTTCATTGCCTAAGCTTGGCTATTATAGAACTTGGTCTGTAGACCAGGCTGGCCTCAAACTCATAACTCCATCAGCCTCTGCCTTCTTAGTGCTGGGATTGAAGATATTCACCATCACACAAGGCTCTAAGATTTTCTTTAATTCCTTCTCACAAGTTCGAAACTTAGCTGGGTAGAATCTTGCTCTGAGGTCACCACTCCCTTTATTCCATTTCTTAATCTGTTTATCTCCATGAACACAGGATTTAGCTCCATTCCACTTTCTGTTGTTCCTTTTCCCCTGAAATTTTATATTTTCTTGCTCCCATTTATTACAAATCTCTTTAAGTGCCCAGTAATAACCACACAACAGAGTAAATAATAGGCCTTTTGAGATTTTCTCTGCCAATGGAATTAATTTAAAACTCTTCACTTTAGCCTCAGGCAGACCTTTGGACAAGGGCAAAAAGCAGCCACATTCTTCACCAAAATGTCACAGAACCTGTCTTTAGTCCAAATACATTAGTTATTCTTCTCCTCTGAAACTTCTTTATCCAGGCACCCACTGTTCAAATCACATTCAGCACCACTGTCTTCCATGCTTCTATTAAGAAGACCCATTAAGCAGCACATAAAGTGTTCCACTGTTTTTCTAACCTACAAACCTAAGGTCCATATTACTACAAACAGAAACATGGTCAGGCCTATCACAGCAATACCCCCATCCCTGGTATCAACTTCTGTCTTAGTTAGAGTTTCTATTATTGTGAAGAGACACCATGACCACGGCAACTCTTATAAAGGAAAAAAAAAACATTTTATTGGCATTGCTTATATTTTCAGAGACTTAGTCCATTACCATTATGGTGCAGTAGGGTAGTCTGTAGAGATGGTACTGGAGAAGTAACTGACAGTTCTACATCTTGACTCACAGGAAACAGCAAGTGGTTTGAGACATTGGTTGTACTTGAGTATATATTGGACCTCAAAGTCCACCTCCACAGTGACAGTCTTCCTTTTTTTTCTGGATGACCTTTCCATTGGTGAAAGTGGGGTATGGAAGTCTTGCATTATCAAAGTGTGATGGTAGATGTGTGATTTAAGCTTTAGCAATGTTAATTTTACAAATGTGGGTGTCCTTGAATTTGGGGCATACATGTTAATGATTCAAATGTCATGTTGGGGGATTTTTTTCATTGATGAGTATCAAATGTCCTTCCTTGTCTCTTTGATTGACTTTGGTTTGAAGTCTACTTTTTTTAGATATTGAAATGACTACACCAGCTTGATTGTTAGGTTTATTTGCTTAAAAACTCTTTCCAGGCCTTTAGTCTAAGCTAATGTCTACCCTTGATGCTGAGGTGTGTTTCTTGTATGCAATAAAGGAATGAATTCTGTTTTCATACCCATTCTGTTAGTCTGTGTCTTTTTTTATTTGGAAATTAATTCCATTGATATTGAGACATATCAATGACCAATGATTGTTAATTCCTGCTATTTTGTTGTTGGTGGTGGTGCTGATGGTGTGTGTGTGTATTTATGTTTTTCTTCTTTTGGTTTTGCTGGTGTGAGATTATTATTTCTTGTGTCTTCATGGGTGTAGTTAACCTCTATGGGTCAGAATTTTCCTTATAGTATTTTCTGTAGAGCTGGGTTTGTAGATAAATATCATTTGAAGTTGACTCTATCATAGAATATCTTGTTTTCTCAGTCTATGGTGATTGAAAGTTTTACTGGGTATAGGAATCCAGGCTGACATTTGTGATCTCTTAGAGTCTGCAGGACATCTTTCCAGGTCCTTCTTGCATTTAATGTCTCCAATGAGAAGTCAGATGTTCTAATAGGCCAACCTTTGAATGCTTTTGCTGGTTTTCCCTTGCAACTTTTAATTTTCTTTCTTTGTTCTATATATTTAGTTTGATTATTATGTGGCAAGGACCAGACTTCTTTTCTGTTTCAATTTATTTCTTGTTCTGTATGCTCCTTGTACCTTTATGGGCATCTCTTTCTTTAGGTTGGAAGTTTTTTCTTTTATGGTCTTATTAAAAGTATTTTTGGGGCCTTTGATCTGAGATTATTCTCTTTTTTCCATTCCTATTATTCTTAGGTTTGTTCTTCTCATAATGTCCCAGAATTCTGTGATGCTTATGTCTGTAGTTCCTCTCTACTTAGTTAGACTTTTCCAATTTCAGAATTCCCTAAGTTTGTGTTTTCCTTATTGCTTCTATTTCCATTTTCACGTGAACAGATTTATTTGTTTCCTTAAACTGTTTATATGGCCTTTCTTGGTTTTCTTTAAATGATTTATCCATTTCCTCCAACTTTTTATTTGTCTTTTCCTTGATGTCTTTAAGGTATTTATTTATTTGTTCTTTAAGGACCTCTATCATCTTCATAAAGTTGGTTTTAAGGCCCTTTTATAGGCTTATGCTGTGTTATAATATTTAAGGATTGCTTCAATAGCCTAGCTGGGCTCTGGTGGTAATATATTGCCTTGGCTATTCTTGATTATGTTCTTATGCTACTGCCTAGGTCTTTAGGATTTGAGTGAATATACATCTAGGTGCTGATTTCTGAGTTTGTCTTTGTTGGATGGATTTCTGTTTTCTCTATAGTTTTCTGGTCTGTGTGGCCTGAGTTCTGACAGCTGGCATGGCCTTTGATCCAGCATGTAGTCTTCATCCAAGTTGAAGGCTAGACTTCTAGGTGTTCACATGGCCTTTAGCTAAGCACATCTGGAGTTCTAGAGGTTGGTGTGGCCTCTGGTCCAACAATAAGTCTCTGCTGTGTTCACCTACTTGTTCTTCTGGCTGGTATGACCTGCACATGAGCAGGGGGTGTCCATCCAAGTTGGTCTGGGGAGATGGCAGCAGTGGTGGGTGGTGGGAAAGGAGGGGTTGGCGGCAGCAGATTGGGTCTTTGAGAAACAAAATGAGAGAGTGGGAGAGTTCTGTAGGCAAGCAGCTTACCTGTTCTTTGACTGACATGGCCTGCACCTGAGCAGGGGATATCCACCCTCCAGTCATCCTTTTAAATAAATATTTTATTGAAATATTATTTACATAAAGAAAAGCAAAATAACCATGAGTATATAGTCAAAACAATTCATGTAAAGTGAGCATGCCTGTGTATCTAGCATTCAGATAAAGATAACAACATTATGAATGTCTCATCAGAGTACTGAATTGTGGGGGTCACTGTAAGTATCACAGCTGGCAGGGAAATGACCTGTGTGAAACAAGAAGAAACTCAGCTTAGCCTGACTTGGCTGGTGCTCAGTCAAAACTTATGGAGTCTGACACCAGGTGGTTTAATGGAAGCATATTGAAATACAATAAATTAGGGGAAACATTTCCTGGTGTAACACAATCCCCATTGCACAGGGAGGCATAATTACATAGAAACTCAACTCAAAGTACATGTCATTTCTTCCAAGAAGATGGGTTCTAGAAATAGATTACATATATTCGCTTAATGACTTACGGGAGGATCTGGCATGGTCTCAGTCATACAGATAGGGTAGAGGTCATTTAGGCTACAAAGTCCATGGGACATCTCACCTAGGATGGGTACTATTGACTGAGAACAAAGATAAGATAAACAGTCTGGGGGATGTGGGTGAGATCTGATTCTACAGATAGCAAAACTCTCAGGTAATTAATGACATCCAATACCAGTCTTGAGGGGAAAAAACATTATTACAGTTTTGTCTTTGAAAAGATAATCTTGTGTGATTAAATTCCTGGTTTCCCTGGCTATGTGTGGGCGCAAGGACCATTGTGCTTCCAACATTGATAATTTGGGAAGTCAGATCTCTCCTCCCACCTCCTAAGGTAGGGGCTCTCTGTTGTTTCTGCAGTCCTGTGCATTCCAGGACAGCTGGCCAAGTAGCTCCTAGGCATCTTTCTTTCTGTGCCTCTTATCTTACCATAGGACTCCTAGCATCATGGATGCTCACCACCAGATCTAGAGATTTATTTTGTTTGTATAACATAGTTTCTAAAGTTTGGAGATTGGTCATCATGCTTCCATGGCAAGCACTTTTACATGCTGAGCAATCTTGCAAACCCCATATACTGGTCAGTTTGATTGTCAACCTTAAACAATCAAGAGATGTCTTGGAAAAGGAAGTTCCAAATGAGGTGTTTCCTTGTTCAGATTGATCTGTGGGCATGTCTGTGGGACATTTTCTTGATTGCTAATTTATGTAGTAGGGCCTAGTCCATGGTGACAGCACCACCTTTAGGAAGACAGGCCTGAGCTATGTAAGAAAGGCAGCTGAATATGATTTCCTCCATGGCCTTTGGTTCAGTTGCAGTTTTCAGGTTTCTGTCTTGAGTAGATATCCTGGCTTCCCTTGATGATGGACTACAACCTGTGAAACAAATAAAGTATTCCTCCTGAAAGTTGGTTTTGGTCAGTCTTTTATCACAATGAAAAGAAAGGCGTAGCAGTATACTATACATGCCTTTTAATAAACATACACATAGGAAAGAAAGGAGGAAGGAAGGAAGGAGAAGAGGAGGAAAGGAAGGAAGAAAGGAATGAAGAAAGGAAGGAAGGAAGGAAATACGAAAGGGAAGGAATGGGGGGAGAAGAGGAAGGAATGGTGGATCAGCAGCCCTAAACAGGGGCTGCTCTTGTGGATGAAGTTTGCATTCAAGAACCCACATTGACAACCCTGTATAACTCCAGCTACAGGGGGTCTGAAGCCCTCGTCTCACCTCCTTAGGACCCTGTACTCATGCGCACATAGCTACCTACACATACATACATGTACACATTTTAAAGAAATTTTTTAAATCTTAGGTAAATAAGCATGCACTTTTTCTTAGATTTTAATTCAGAAGAAGAATTACTAATGTAGAGGGATTGTACATATTCAGTAATTTTTCATAGTGATTTCACTAGATTGTTCTCCCCAGACTGTATGAGAGACTTTGTTGTTATTATTCCCAAATCACCCCCTGAGAGACCATCAAAGACCAAGGATGTCCTGAATGCAACAGCAAATTTTATTGTAGACAGTACAAGCCGGTCAGGAACTGGTCCCCAAGCAGTAGTTGCAGCGAGGCAGGGAGGAATTGCTCTTTTCTTTGTGAGGCTAGCTTTTTAAAGGCAAAAACCACAAGCCTCTCTAGGTTGTGGGGGAGTTAGTATGGGTACAATTCTAATTGGCTCAATCTTCCCAGGCCTCTGTGTTATTTTAGTTTGTCCATTTGCTTTGTCAGAACCTTTACAGTCCATCTCTGGAGTTCAGAAATGCTATCACCAGGGTTGGGACATCTCATGGTTAATCAGTCACCATCAGATGGCCAGACTTCCTGACTTTGTCCTTTTACCATCTCCAGCATTGGGGCATTCTATGGTTAATCAGTTGCTACCAGATGGCTCTTCAAACATCCTGACTTTGTCCTTGGACCTATGTCAGCAGCTCTAATAATTTTGAAACTCAGGCCTGTTTCAACCTCTGGTGAGGGGCTTACTTGAAATGGGGGTACTTTGGTTCTTTGGTTATACCATAATATGGTATCCTGTTACACAACAGTTTCTTCTGAAATGAAACCTCAGGTCCTAGACAAAGATCTTGGGCCTCGAAAGGTAAAGAAATTTCACCAGCCTCAGAGAGCTGAGACCTGCAGGCTAGGGTTAAAGCAGCCAGAACCACCATCGGGGAAGGAGGCCAAGTGCAGTGTGCAGCCTTTCAGCCTGAGGAGCTGTCAGGAGTGGCTCAGAGAGCTCTAGGGGTGAAGCTTTCCTGACCTCATCCCTGTAGGATAGACTCTTCTACGACAGCTGCTCTTCTGTCATCCCTGTTCTTGTAGGACTCCCCTCACCTACAACCCTGTCAGCAACTGGAAGAACTCATTGGTTCCCTGAGGTGCAACCATTATTTTGTCTGTGGTGGGTTCCCAGCCTAGAGTGAGTAGCACGTAACATATCCTCAGTGGGCATTTCTGTTTGTTTGTTTGATTGTGTTTGGTTTTTGAGACAGAGAGAGAGAGAGAGAGAGAGAGAGAGAGAGAGAGAGAGAGAGAGAGAGATTCATTTTTAACAGATTAAGGGAGGCATTCAATGTTGTTTAAATTTGCACTTCTCTGACAACTGATGCAATTTGGCATCTATTCACTGAAGTTGGCTGCTTGAATACATTCTGTGCCCTTTCAAGACTTCAGTTAGCTTTCCTATCAATTGCATTGATCTGTAGAGTCAATACCCAGAGGCTATATTCCATGGATGAAGTCTTTTGAAAACACTTTTCCTACTGAGATGTTTATTTTTCACATTTAATGACACTTTTTTCCTGCCAAATACTGGGAATCAAACACACAAGCAAGGCCACCACTTTCATCTATATCCCCAGGTCACTTTTAATTTTAAATAGAGTCTCTAAGTAGTTCTGGTTGGTCTTGAACACACTCCTTAGTTCAGGCAAGCCTTGAATTTTGATTCTTCCTGGCTCAGGCTACAGAATAGCTGGGATGGCATTCCTGGTGCCAATGGCCTATCATAACTCCATTTCCTGAGATAAACAAATTTTTGACCTTCCCATAGTAAGTTTCTATACATGTCCCTCTGTTGTTAGAACTATCAACAGGTTACTTAAGAAATCTTTGCCAACTTACAGTTAATTTTTAAATATTTATTTATATTTTATTTATGTGTATGTGCTTGTGCCTGTGAGTATGTATGCTATGTGTGCAGGTGTCTGTGGAGGACAGAAGACTGGAACCCCTGAGCTAGTGTTACCCGCAGATATAAGTGCCTCATATGGATGCTATCAGCAGAACCCTGGTCTGCTGCAAAAGCAGCAAGTGCTCCCCATGACTGAGCCATCTCTCCAGCAGTCCCCAAAACTGTATTGCTATAAACATAATGTCTTAGAAGTTTTATTACTTTACCCTTTAAATGTAGATATGCAGCTAATCTATTTTTTGAGTCAAGTGTGAGGTGAGAGTGAATATTTATTTAAAAACATGATAGTCCCTGAGCCCAGCACAACTTATTCAAAGCTATCTGCCATTCCCTACTATTCCGAAGATCTCCTGTATCATACAAAGCAGTTTGAATGCATGCCTTAAACATACACAACAGTTTGAAAGCATGTGTGGAGTTTCTAATTTTCTAATCCCTCAGTAATATTACACTTTGAATTAGGAGATATTTGGAATGAGAAAATAGCAGATGATGACTGAATCCTTCAAGACTATAACTTCTTTATTCTTGGTCATAGACAATCCCACCTGAAACTTAGAATTTTGTTGTTGTTGTTTTTTCAAGACAGGGTTTCTCTGTGTAGCTTTGTGCCTTTCCTGGAACTCACTTGGTAACTCAGACTGGCCTTGAACTCACAGAGATCTGCCTGGCTCTGCCTCCCAAGTGCTGGGATTAAAGGCATGTGCCACCACTGCCTGGCTGTGCCACCACCATGTGGCTGAAACAGAATTAATCTGTCAATTTCCACAAGAACCTCTGTTGAATTTAATATTTTTTTTAATTAATGTGAATTTCAGGAAAAACATACCAGATTTATTTATTTAAGCATAGAATCCACAAATATAGCATATTCTCATATTCATTTGGATATTTTACTAGTCTATAGCTCTTAACTATCTTTAGAAATTGTGAATATCATTTAAAAAATTATTCTCTGGGACCATTCAGATGACTAAGTGAATAAAGGTGATTGCCACTGAGGATGAAGTTCTGAATGAAATCACCAGGGCCCACATGGTAGAAAGAAAGAACTGACTCCCATGGGTTGTCCTCTGACCTTCACACATGCACCACAGTGCATGTCACACACACACACACACACACACACACACACACACACACACACACACACACAAGAAATTTTTGTGGCTGGTTCTCAAGTACAGGAAGAATTTAAAACACACCTATACAGTTTATTCATTCAGTTAAGAATCTTTGAAGTTTTCTATCCATTAATATCAATGGAATTAATTCACCTATAAAAAGACACAGGCTTACAGAATGGATATGAAAGCAGGACCCATATTTCTGGCACATACAAGAAATACACCTCAAATTGACAGATAGACACTACCTAAGAATAAAAGGCTGGGAAAAGACTTTGAAATCAAATGGTCTAAAGAAGCAAGCAGATGTAGCCATGCTAATATCCAGCAAAATAGACTTCAAACTAAAATCAATCAAAAGAGATCAAGAAGGGCATTACATACTCATCATAAGAAAGATGCACCAAGATGAAGTTTCAATTCTGAACATTTATGCCCCAGACATAAGGACACCCACATATGTAAAAGAAATGTTACCAAAGATTAAATCACATATAAAACCCCACACATTAATATTGGGAGACTTCAACACCCCACTTTCAACACTGGACAGATCTCCCAAATTGAAACTTAACAGAGAAATAAAGAACTTCACTGATGTTATGACTCAAATGGATTTAATCGACATTTACAGAACATTCCATCCTAACAAGAAAGAATATACCTTCTTCTCAGCACCCCATGGAAATTTCTCTAAAATTGACCACACCCTTGGCCACAAGACAAATCTCAACAGATACAAAATAATTGGAATAACCTCCTGTGTTCTATCAGAACACCATGGTTTAATGTTAGATTTCAAAAACTACAGAAAACCTACAACCTCATGGAAACTGAATAATGCTCAACTGAATCACCAATGGGTTAAGGAAGAAAGAAAAAAAGAAATTAAAGACTTCCTAGAGATCAATGAAAATGAAGACACCACATACCCAAACTTATGGGACACTATAAAAGCAGTGCTAAGAGGGAAATTTATAGCACCAAATGCCCACATAAAGAAGTTGGAGAAGCCGGGCGGTGGTGGCGCACGCCTTTAATCCCAGCACTCGGGAGGTAGAGGCAGGCGGATCTTTGTGAGTTCGAGGCCAGCCTGGGCTACCAAGTGAGTTCCAGGAAAGGCGCAAAGCTACACAGAGAAACCCTGTCTCGAAAAACCAAAAAAAAAAAAAAAAAAAAAAAAAAAAAAAAAAAAAAAAAAAAAGAAGTTGGAGAAGTCTCACACTAGTGACTTAACAGCACACCTGAAAGCTCTAGTACAAGAAGAAGCAAAATGTCCCATGAAGAATAAATGCCAGGAAATTATCAAATTGAGAGGTAAAATCAATAAAATAGAAACAAAGAGAACAAAACAGAAAATTAATGAAACAAAGAGTTGATTCTTTGAGAAAATCAACAAGATAGACAAGCCCTTATCCAAACTAACCAAAAGACAGAGAGAGAACATCCAAATTAACACTTAAAGAAATGTTTAACATCTTTAGTCACCAGGAAAGAGAAAATTAAGTCTACTTTGAATTTCACTTTTATTTTTCAATTATTAATAATTAATTGGAAGCTGGCATCACAATCTTCTGACAACACTTTCTACCTGAGAAGCATTTCTCATTCTCATTGTTCCTTTTTCAAAGGCCACATGTCATGTTTTTTTTTTTTTTGAGATTCTTCTCTTTCTTTGTGAATTCCATTGTGAATATTTTACTTGAGGTTCATAAAAATTTTTCAATTCATGGTTTATTATTTTTCTTAGTTTTAGAAATTACTCAACTTTCATATCCTCAGTTATTACATTTTTTCCCTCCTAAGGTACCAACTTCTCTCTCTCTCTCTCTCTCTCTCTCTCTCTCTCTCTCTCTCTCTCTGTCTCCTTCTTCTTCCTCTCTCCCAATCCCTCCTCCTTTTCTTTTACATTTATAATGTATATTTTCTACTGATCAACCATAGTTCTTCTCAATTCTACCCACTCATCATAATCATCTGATCATTGTTAATCCAGTTAGCATAATCCTTATTGAAGGTTTTCCTTTTGGTTTTTACTGAGTCCATTTCATAGTCTTTGATCCTACATTATCTTAGACAAATTCATTTACTTTGTCTCTGGTCTCTTTTTGGAAATCAATTTTTACATGGAATATGCAGTAATTTTACCATCTTTTCTAAAGTATAATAATACCCTTCATATGTGTGTGTATGTGTGTATGTGTGTGTGTGTGTGTGTGTGTGTGTGTGAGAGAGAGAGAGAGAGAGAGAGAGAGAGAGAGAGAGAGAGAAAGGGAGAAAGATAAGAGGGAGAGGCAGAGAGAGAGAGGGAAGGAGGGAGGGAGAGAGCTTTGTAGAATGTAGTGTTTGTGATGTTTGCACACATTATATAAGTGTATGCACATGCATGGAGGCTAGAGGAAGATATCAAATTGCATTCTCTAGCCCTTTGAGCCAAAGTCTCACCATGATTTGAAGTTAGTTTGGCAGCCAGCAAGCCCCAGTGATCCTCCTCTTCACTCTCAAAATAGTGTTGGGGGTACAGGTATGCTCACAGCCACACCCAGATTTTTATGGGGATGCGGGGATTTCAATTCAGGTCAAATGGTGTTACCCACTGAGCCCCCTCCCCTACTGCAGAACTCATTTTTAATAGGTCTAGAATACCAGCATTAATATAAATAGCAATACCTCCATCAGTGAATTCTAAGCCATTTAGTAATGGCTGAAGTCTGGCTGACCTTTTGCATGCAAAGTGTTTCTATGGAGTGATTGTTCCTCAGAGAGGAAGCTTTATCTTCTGGAAAACAGTGAAGTATAGAATAATCTTAATCCAATAAGGATTGAATATTTTGTCTCCAAGTCTGAATTTACAGAAGTCTTTCTATGTTTGAAGCTGTTTTTTTAATTTTTATAATATTTTTATCTATTTGTCCTATGGGCACATGTGTACAGAGAGGCATGCACATGTGATGGCACACATGTGTATGTCAGAAGACAACTTAGAGGAGTCTGATCTCTCTTTCCACCATATGGGTCCTAGGGATCAAACCTGGGTTGTCAGACTTGGTAGCAAGCATCTTTATCCTCTGAGTCATCTTGAGGGCTTTAGGATGTTGTCTTTTGCTGTTGAATATACCTCTTAAAAGATGTCAGCCTATAGGCCACAGATCCTCTCAGGTCTCCATCTCCAGTTCTTGGCATCTGAAACCTAGTAGCATTTGGTCACTCTCTGGACTGTTTCACTAATTAATCTTTGGTGATGGATTGTTGGCTTTCATACAAGGAGTTACAGAAGCATGGAGTCATGGATTTCTCTACTTCATACATAGCAGGAAGACCAGAGTAGTACTTGGTACTAAGGAAAGAAATGTAAGGAAATTGATTTTCCAAAGAGACTTAAATACTGTGGGATGTGGGGGTTATTCCATCATTTAATAGCCAAGGCTGTTGGCAAGACAGACCCTGATAATTGCTTTTGTAACTACTTGCTGGTACTTGGTACTCTGGACCAACTCCATTTCCTATTCCAGATAAATGACTCAGTTTATTCAGTGAGTGGGATCAGAGGGCACTGCTGAGAAAAAGTTCCTTGTGGTTTGGGGAAGAGAGCAGGCAGGTTTCCATGTTAGAAAACTGTTCCAAGTATGATTCCAAAATATGTACATGGTTCCTCAAAAGACAAACAAAGCAGAGTATTTTTATGAATGTTGGGATATAAAATCCATGTTTAGGGTCTGAGGAGGTGACTTAATGAGTAAAAATATGTACTGTACTAACACATTTAGTCAAGTTCAAATCCCCATCACCACTACAAGAAGCTAGAAGTGGCTTGAAACCCCAGTGATGTGGAGGTCAGAGACAGGAGGCTCTCTGGAGCTTGCTGAACAGTAGCCTACTTCTAGGTACAGTGAGAGACCCTCATTCAAAGACAAAGGTTATAAATAATAGATTGAGAAACCTGATATCCTTTCCTAGCCTCTAACCATTCACCAGGCATGAGCCCCAAAACATACATATATTACATACACATACAACATAGATGCAAACACATAGACACACAGGAAATCTGTGATTCATATAATTTCTTGTCTATAACAGATGGACTTTTAAACACTTACAGAGAGAAATCATTCATGCTGAGCAAATGAAGAAAGGCAACACATCTTGATATTAAATGAAATCTTTTAAGAAATCTCTGGGGAAATTCCCAGGAATCCATAAGGACAACCCCAGATTAGACTACTAGCAATAATGGAGAGGGTACCTGAATTGGCCTACCCTGGTAATAAGATTGGTGAATACCCTAACTGTCATAATAGAGCCTTCATCCAATAACTGATGGAAGCATATGCAGAGATCTATAGTCAAATACTAGGCTGAGCTCTGAGAGTCCAGTCAAAGAGAGGGAAGAGGGATTATATGAGCAAGTGGGGGGGGGTTCAAGGTCATGATGGCAAAATCTACAGAGACAACTGAACCAATCTCAAAGGAACTCAGGAACTCTAGACTGACAGCTTTGAAACTGCATGGGATGTAGTAGACCTTCTGCATACATGAGACAGTTGTGTAGTTTGGTCTGTTTGAGGGGCCCCTGGCAGTGTGATCATGATCTCTCCGTGGTGCATGAGCTGGTTTTCTGGATCCCATTACCTATGGTTAGACACATTGCTCACCCTAATAAAGCAGGGAGGGGCTTGGTCCTGCCTCAACTGAGTGTACCAGGCTTAGCTGTCCATCCATGGGAAATCTTACCCTGTTGGAGAAGGGAAGGAGGGTGGAGGGAAAGCGAGGGGGGAGTGGGGAAAGGAATGAGAGGGGGATCTGTAGCTGGTATATAAAATGAATTTTTAAAAAATTTAAAAGACAGATTAAAACAATATCTTCCCAAATTAAAAAAAAAAAATTTCTGCAGGGGTTGGAGAGATGGCTCAGTGGTTAAGAGCATCAGCTGCTCTTCTAGGTGACCCTGGTTGAATTCCCAGCATCCACCACTCACAGCTGTCTGTAACTCCTGGAGTCTGATACCCTCACACAGATACACATGCAGGCACAACACCAATGCACATAAAATAAAAATAATTTTTTTAATCCAGGTAGTGGATCCTAGCACTCTGGAGGCAGAGGCAGGAGCATCTCTGAATTTGAGGCCATACTGACTTACAGAGCAAGTTCCACGACAGCCAAGGCTTCACAGAGAAACCCTGTCTCTAAAAGCAAAGAAGAAAAACACAAAACAAAACAAAAGAAGACGTCTGTTACTTAAGTCACTGCATTCACAGTTTCTTCAGGATGAACACTTCCAAGGTACGGATGTGGCTCAGTTGGCAGAGTGTGCCTGGCACGCAGGAAGCCCTGGCTCCATCTCCAGCCTTGAATAAACAGGGCATGGTGATGCATTCAAAGAGAGGCAGGAGAATCAGAAGTTTACGGCAATCTTTGGCTGCATAGGGAGTTTAAGGCTGGACTGAGATGCACGAGACCCTGTCTTAAAACAATAAACAAACAAACACAATTTCCAGGGGGTTGCAAATTTCACCCTCATATCAAAGTCATTTACAAGCTGGTGTTGTTTGTTTTGTTGTGTTTTATGTTGATTTGATTACAAGTATTCAAAAGTCATTTTAGTCCAATGGCAATTATTTCAAATTAAAAGTACAAATGATTTTTTTCTGAGAATGTGTACTTGTGCCAAGAAGAAATTTTTAAAGTTCATCAAATATACTTGAACTAAGCTGTTTATTTCATTGACAAGAAGTTATTTTCTCATAAATTTATAAACATGTACCCTACCTTCATTCCCCTCTCAAAGTGATTTTCAAAGACTCTTTCCTTGGTGGTATAGGAACTGGTACTCAGAGGTGACAAGCAATTTTTCTTGCAGCAAAATCGGTAGACTTATGCCATTTTATACTGTATTCACCTAGCTTCTGATAACGTAGGTTCTGAATTTTAACAAAATTTATTTCAAGATGAAGATAAAATTTCTATGCTGGTTACTTTTAACTGTCAACTCAACACAACTTAGAATCACATGGGAAGAGACTCTCAATGGAGTAATTTTCTTCATTGGGTTATTTTGTGGAATATTATTTTAACCAGGCAAAGATGTGTTACATTTGTTTATGCTGCAGAATATTACTTTATGTGAAAGTGTGTTACACTCATTTATGCTGACTTTGTTAATGATGTAAAGATATGTTACATTTCTTCACCTTGCCTGCCTAAGGCACCTGATTCATCTAATAAAAGCTGAATAGTCAAAAGATAGACAGGAGAAGAATAGGTGGGGCTAGCAGGCAGAGAGAATAAGTAAGAGGAAAAGACTAGTCTTGAGAGAGAAGAAGAAAAGAACAAGGGAGAAAGAAAGGGACATAACTGAGGCCAGAAGTCAGCCAGCCATGGAGACAGCAGGAAAGAAAGAAAGAAAGAAAGAAAGAAAGAAAGAAAGAAAGAAAGAAAGAAAGAAAGAAAGAAAGAAAGAAAGAAAGAAAGAAAGAAAGAAAGAAGGAAAGAAAGAAAGGAAGAAAGAGAGAGAGAGATAGAAAGAAAGAAAGAAAGGAAGGAAGGAAGAATTAAAGAAAGAGAGAGAGGAAGAGAGGGAGGGAGGGAGGGAGGGAGGAAGGAAGGAAGGAAGGAAGGAAAAGGAGAGAGAGAGAGAGAGAAAGGAAGGGAGAGAGAGAAAGTAAGAAAGAAACAAACAAACAAAGAAAGAAACAAAGAAGCAAAGGTAAAAAAGTTCCGAAGCAAAATATAGATGAACAGAAACAGGTTAAGTTATAAGAGCTAGCAAGAAAAGAGCCTAAGGTAAGGCCAAGCATTCATAACTAATAATAATTCTCCAAGTCATGATTTGGGAGCTGGCTGGTGGCCCAAAAGAAAGCCTGCTACAGAGTTACCCTATGGGCATGTCAGTGGAAGACTGACTTTAATGCTATTTGATGAAGAAACATCTAGCCCACTGTGGGTGGCACCATTCCCTGAGCTGGGCCCTGAGCTGTATAAGAGTGAAGAAAGCTAACTGTGCATAAACAATAATCAAACAGGTTCATCCATTCCTCTCTGCTCTTAACTGTGGATGTGATGTGACTAGCTGTATGAGGTTCTGCTTTGACTTCCCCCAAATGATTGACTGTACCCTGGAATTGTAATCCCAATGAATCCTTCCTCCCCTAAGTTGATTGTTTTCAGGGTATTATCATAGCAATGGAAAGGAAACTTGGACAGTTTCTATAAGTGGTCATTTTACATATGCCTGCCTTTCTAACTAGACATAATAGTCAGCAAATCACTGTCCCAGAATGGCTAACTTGGGAGTCATGAACACAATGAGCAGAACTGGATGACTGTAATAAAAAGCATTGATGTGGGAAGTCTGGTGTGAGCATTCTGACATAGGCCTGGGAAAACTGGAAGTTATTGTCTGAAGCACAGAGGATGAATCAGAGGCCAAAGACCAGACAGACAAGACTGAATGCATTTAATCTTTCACAAGTACACACAGTGGACTAAGATGTCAGTGTCATAGATGTCGATATCAAGCAGACATAACATGATGCTGATGGCCATTTATCCATCTACAGGGACCAGAGAAGCCCTGGCACCAACTAGGAGACTGTACGAATGTCAGGTTAACTGATGTTTAAATCACTTAAGGGATCAATGAGGGGCTAATGAGATGTCTCTGTGGGCATTGATGTTTCTCTCCTTGACTTGCTTCAATCTCTAGAACCCATGTGGTGGAAGGAGGGCATCAACACCCACAAGTTGCCCTCTAACTTCCACCCATGTGTTCTGGCACATGTGCAGCCATATACAGATGTGCATATGTAGACATATAGATAAATGTGATTAAAAATTTCAAAGTTATATATCATCATACATCTTTAATTAGCTATTTCTACCTTTAACTTCACATGAGAATATTTATAGAAAATCATCTTAAAGTCATTGTCCATTAGAAAATCTATCCCTAAGAACTTGCAGTTTCTTCTGGAAAACAATGTGAATCTTGTATGAAAGATTTGGGGATATGAATATGCCTTCACTGGTAAAGTGGTTGCAACATAAGCAGGAATTGGTGCCCTGAACTGAAATAAAAAGCAGGTATAGTGGAACACACTCTTCCATGTGGCATTTGTACACACCCCTCAGTGACTGTACTCGGGAAGACAGCCAGTGTGTGAGGTTGCAGAGATGGCCTGCTTGCTACACAGCATGAGGCCCTGAGTTTGGATCCTCAGTACTCACAGAAAAAGAACCGATGTGCTTGCACATGGCTATAACTCCAGTGCAAGGGAACATGGAGACAGAAGAAGCTCTGGGACTGACTGGCCATCTAAGTCATCAAAGATCAAAACCAAAGAAATGATGAGAGACTTCTGTGGTGGTATTGTGTTCCCCGAAATATTGTGCACTTTAATAAACTTATCTGGGGTCAGTGAACAAGACAGCCATATTATTAAACATAGAGGATAGGTAGTGGTAGCACACACCTTTAATCCTAGCATTCCAGAGGGATTTCCTTTCCTATCCTATAGGATTTAATATTTCAATCACAGTGACAATTGCTATGCAACACATTCACATTCTTTTCCATACAGGAGTAACTAAAAATCATATTTAGTGACAATTACATTCATTAAAAGTTGACATGACTCAATTAACCTAAAAAATAGGTGTTATCACCTTGATTGTTTCACATATCCTAGGCATTACTAAGGCTAATCTACGGTGAAAATTATGGATTTACACCTTACTTGAAGGATGCAATTGTAATCCTTCAAGATTAGTCAATATTTTGATACCATAACATAATACCTGGTATGAGCTAATTTTGTAAGGAAAAGAGGATTGCTAAGCTAGCAGTTCTGGAAATTCAAGGGATAGCAGCATACTGGTTCAGCCTTGGTGAAAAGCTCATAGCAGATGGAGATGGCTGAACAAGGAAAAGCAAAAGCTGGGGGACAAGGTCATGACTCAAAACAGGAAGCCAAAGACAAACAGGACAGGGTAGGCTGGGGTTTAAAATAACAATTCTCAGAAGCAACTAGGGTCCCTGTGCTGGTAGTTTTATGTCAACTCGACAAGCTAAAGTGGAGTAAGGAACCTCATTTGAGAAAATTCTTCCATAAGACCCAACTATAAATAAACCTGTGGAGCATTTTCTTTAGCTAGTGATTGATGGGGGAGGATTTAGTCATGATGGGTAGTGATTTTCCCAGGTTGGTGGTCCTGGGCTGTATAAGAAAACAAGCTGAGCAAGCCATGAAGAGCAAGCCCATAAGCAGCATCCCTCGATGTCCTCTGCATCAGCTCCTGCCTCCAGCTTCCTACCCTGTTTGAGATCCTGTCCTGACTTCTTTCAGTGATGAACAGTGATATAGAAGTGTAAGATAAATAAATCCTTTCCTCCCCAAGTTGCTTTGGTCATAGTGTTTCTGTAGGGTAAAAGGTCCTCCAAGTCTACTTCTGGGTTTGAAATACCACCAATCTCTAAGCTCCAAAGCCCACCAATCCCTGAGCTCAAAATCCCACCAATCCCTGGGCTTGAATTGAAATCCTACCAATTCCCACCCTGGAAAACTCTACCGAAAAGAAATGTTGTATCAGACCTGACTCTTGCTGAGTTCCCTGATGCTTCTCACCTGAGCAGCGGCAGTCACCATCATGTGTCTCTCCTAATAAATATCTTGTGTGAGGTTTGTTGTGCAGTATGACTTTGTAATATTCCTTGGCTCCTGACTGCCAGAATACCTTTCTCCTCAGAGCTGTAACTCCTCCATTGGGGAAGTGCTTCCCCTCAGAGCTGCAACACTTACATTTTCATCACAGCAATCGTAACCCTAACTAAGACAGTTCCCTTTGAGGAACACTAAACTCTTCTGACAACAGCTTTCATAATCTAGTTTGGAGCCTCTCATAGGCTCTCTCTCTGAAAAAATTGAATGTTAAATCTTTCTTTGTAAACTGAATGCATTTAGTGTATATACACATGTACATATATACAGCATGCCCACAGCACATGTATGTTGGTAAGAGGACACTTGTGAGAGTTGGTTTTTCCTTTCACCCGGTAGTTCCTAAGGATGGAACTCAGGTCATTAGGCTGGGCTTCAAGGTACCCCCATCTGCAAACAATCTCAAAGCCTGTGTCACCCTATGTCACCTCTTGTCACCCTGGGGCCCAAATGTTCCACACATGAACTGCGATGGCAAGCCACAGCTAAACTACAGCACTGCAACACACTCATTCATTCTGGGGAATAGGCTAGAAAGCCTCTACCTTTCTCTTCATTCATTTGGAGCCCCATTTTCTCTCCCTAATCTCATGCTGACATTCTAATTAAAATAGAATCTGAGAATTGTACCTATATAACTAGCCTATACTTAAGATGCCATGTATCTCAGCAGATATCGCTCATGGTTGTATGTGCTTGTAATCCAGTGCTAAGGAGGAAGATACAGGTAGATCCTAGGAGATCCCTGGACAACCAGCCTAGCCAAATCAGGGATCCCCAAATTCTATGACAGGCCCTGTCTCAAAACAAAGTGGACAGCTCCAGAGTGACAACACAGGGCAACATATGGCTTCCATATGTGCATGTATATGTGCACACACACACACACACACACACACACACACACACACATACATATACATGCATGCATGCACACTATTTTGAGGTCCAGATTTATTAAACTCCTCATACAGAACTCCAAGTAGTTCTCACATCTTCTTACCCTCATGTGTTACCTTCTTTTCTACAGTACCATTCATTAGTCATTTATACACATAACCTCCAACACATTTCTTTTAAATATTATCTCCTTGTTATTGGCAGCCCCCAGTAAGGGCAGAGAAAGATAATGCCTTCAAGCTATAATAAAAAAATGAATGTAGAGCCCTGAGGTCCTTCCCAGGTCTTCTCAGTTTCCTTTCTAGAATATTTCAAATCCTCCCACTTCTTGAATTAAATTATAACTGAAAGGTTGATGAACAGCTCTTGTTTTACTGTAGGAGGCCTTCCCTCAGATACATGGGGCATACATCTCTTATTATTAGTGAGACCATTAAATTCAACAGAATGCCCTCCCAGTGACATCTACCAGAGTAGTGACACTCAGACCACAATGCAACTCATTCCCATGGCTCTGGATAAATAAAAGCAGAACATGAGTAATTTCTTGATTACACACTTACAGAAAATGCATTCACTAGAAGATGAGCATTAGAGACCCTACATGTTGCCTTACTTACAGAAGTGCTTTATTATTGTTATGTACATTTGTAAAAATATTAAAGGTAAATCAAGATAAGCCAAGTAATGACTATACATTGAAACAAATGTTAAAAGACTGTAGTTCATCAGGAAATTTTATAGCAATAACATCAAAGTTCACACAAAGTGGAATGTTATTTAATTTTGGTTTGATGGTTAATATTGATTGCTAACTTGAAAGTGCCTAGAATTACATAGAAGACAGTTATCTAGGCATATCTGTGAAGTAGTTTGATGGGTTAATTGGGGTAGTTAAACCCACCATTTATGAGCAGGGTTGAATAAAAAGAAAGTGAGCTGAGCTCTGGCATTCCTCTCTCTCTCTCTCTCTCTCTCTCTCTCTCTCTCTCTCTCTCTCTCTCTCTCTCTATCTCCTTCTTTCTCTCTCCCTCCCTCTCTCTCCCCCTCCCTCCCTTTCTCTCCCCTCCTCCTCCCCCTTCTCCTCTCTCCCTCTCCCCCTCCCTCCCTCCCTTTCTCTCTCTCTCCCTCTCTCTCTCTCTCTCTCTCTCTCTCTCTCTCTCTCTCTCTCTCTCTCTCCTTCCTTACTGGCTACAATGTAACCAGCTACCTCAACACCCCCACCATGCTTCCCACTGTGGTGTACTGTGCCCCTCAAACTGTGAGCCAAAATAAAACCTAGCTTCCTTAAGTTGCCTTTTTTTAGTATTTTGTCACAATAAGAAAAGGAGCTAATACAATAGGCTGACACTTATTGAAAGCTATAGATATCATTCTAAGAATACTGACAGTGTTATCAAAATCGACCTAAATGGGCTAAGAATGATGCCAAAACTGCATGGCTTGTAAGTGACAGATTCAAGAGCAGAGAACATCATGCTTGGGCTCTAAATTTGCAGGTTTGGGTCTTCAGAGCCCAGCTAGAGATGAAACTTTGCATCCTGCATTTTTCTACAGCTCATGGCAAGGGAAAGCTAACATACCCAGTCACACATGCAAAACAGCATCAACAATTTCAAATATGTATAATGCATGTTTAGTTTCATTTAGGCTGTATAAATGTTCACATATACATGTATACGCACACAAACACACACACACACACACACAGAGAGAGAGAGAGAGAGAGAGAGAGAGAGAGAGAGAGAGAGAGAGAGAGAGAGAAAAGCAGGAAACAATGCCCATCTGATAACCTCAGAAATTTGTGTTGAAGATCGATGATCTTTGTTAAAGACAACCAGCAGACAGTGAATCAGTCTGTGGTATTTCCTGAGTTGCTACCATCCCGTGTAAGCTGTCAAGCACCTCAGGAGAGCAGGGAATATGGGATCAAGACCAAAGCTGTCAAAACGTCGCAGCTCCCATGATATCGTCACACAGGAGGTTATTAACACTGGTGGTACAAGTGCTAATCAAATACCTGTACTTTCCTGAAACTTCTAACAAGTTCAAAGTGCAAATGTGAGAACAATACAGCTGTGTTAATGGTTTGGTCCCACAGAGTTGTTAGAAACCTCTAGTAAGGTTTAACAGGAAAACAGGGATTGGACCTGAAATCAAAATTTATCTCCAACTTTACTTTCAAGCATCAAGAACAGAGAAATTTCTGTCTATACAAATTGTGAATG
This sequence comes from Peromyscus leucopus, assembly GCF_004664715.2. Taxonomy (NCBI): domain Eukaryota; kingdom Metazoa; phylum Chordata; class Mammalia; order Rodentia; family Cricetidae; genus Peromyscus; species Peromyscus leucopus. The sequence continues at coordinate 76,141,299 of NC_051076.1, read as the reverse complement.
CAAGAAAATCCCAATCACCTCCCACATATCAAGAAGACTAGAGAGGCCACTGGATGATGCAGGTCCTGACCAGGAAACACCACTGTAGGAGGTGGGGCCTGACCATAGGCCACTGTAGTAGTTAGGGCCTGACCATAGGCTACGGTAGTAGGTGGGGCCTAACTAGGAAAGACCACTGAAGGAGGCAGGGCCTGACCATAAGCCAATTTGTACAGAAAGTTGGATGTTCTGACTAATATGCAATCCAAACAGCAAAAGGCAGAAGATGGATCACAGTTCCTGCCTTTATGATCTCTCTCTCTCTCTCTCTCTCTCTCTCTCTCTCTCTCTCTGTCGTGTGTGTGTGTGTGTGTGTGTGTGTGTGTGTGTGTGTGTGTGTGTATGCCTGCACATTTGCAGTTGCACATTCAAGTGGAGAACAGAGGTCAAAGTTAGGGTGTAATTAACACATGCACACCAATACTAGGATTACAGATGTACATTGCCATACTTGGCTTTTCACTTGGGTCCTGGGCAGCTACACTCTGGCCCTTTTGCTTATATGGTAGACACTTTACCAACTGAACCATGTCTCCAGGCTCCTCAGGTAACTTCTTATATGAAACATCAACTTTTTTTTTTAATATCAGAAACAGAATTTCCTTCTCCTCCATTGTGGGTTAGAAAGCTTGGAGAAAACCCTTCAGTTTAGCAGAACTGAAGTTTGAAATGGAGCCTAAGCACTGAGCTTGCCATGATGTTAAGGAACAGAATGGCTGCATCTGACCAGGAAAACCAGACCCTGAGCAGTTTTCACAGGGGGCCATGTGAGGTAAGTTTAGAGGAGAAATAGATGGCCAAATGGGATTTTGGAAGACTTGTAAAGGGAAAGGGTATTTGTTGTCCAGGCCAATGAGATAGAAAAAATCATTCTAGAAAGAGATGGGAGGAAGCAGTGAGCGTTTAGGCTACAGCTAAAGTTACAGAGGTTCTACCTGGGAAAAGAGGGGGGAAGGGTGTGGACAGAATGGCTGTAAGAAATCCCTGACCATCTGGAGCCCAGCTAAGCATCCTGCACCCATCCCCAGAGCCTGGGAATCCGCAGCAAGCTCGGCAGGCAAAATGCAGAAGACACATTGCCTGGGTGCAGATATCCATTAGTTAGGATTAAAAATAAATACATCTTATCAAGTGAGGCTAAGGAGATATGAAAGTGCTTGCCTCACAAACATGAGGACCTGAACTCCATCCTCAGAACCAATAAAAAAATCTAGACATAGGAACAGTAGCTTAGTGGCATAAAGCTTGCCTAGCACATTCCAGGCCCTGGGTTCAATTCCCAGTCTTAGAATCAGAAAGAAGAGTCTAATTTAAAAAAAAAAAAAAAAAAAAAAAAAAAAAAAAAACAGTCTATAGAGTCAGGTGTGGTGATGATGATGTGTGTAATTGCAATGCTGCAGAGACAGAGATGGCCTGGCACCTGAAACTGACTAGTCAATCAAACCTAGTAGACCTGTCAATCTCCAGGCCAGTGAGCAACTCATCTCAAAAAGGGAAGGGGATGGTGCCTGAGGAACAACACCAGTGGTATCCTCTGGCTTCCTCATGCAGTTCCACATATATTTACACACATCTGCACAAATATATGCACTCCTACCTACATGACCACACACACACACACACACACACACACACACACACACACGTACGCGCACACGCACACTCACACAGAAGACAGACAGGCACCACCAATACACTGGCGGAAGACCTGAGAATTAGTCCACAGCTGTAGTTTCAATGGGACACAGAGTAGGGGGAGCCAGGAACAGTGTGATGCCCCTCGCTTTACAATTTTGATATCGCAGTCCCTCTGCAACTTCACTGTTCCTTTCCAGCCATCACCCTGAAACAAATCTCTCCTCTCAACTCCTGTGGCCCTCCCTCCATTTCTCCTCCCTGTAGACTCCTGATTCCACTCTTTCCCTTCCCCTTTAAAATCCTGTGTCTCAGTTGTCACACTGACAGTAACATACAGGAGGGCAGGGGCCTTGCTACACATTGTCCCACATTCCTAAACAAATGTTTGTGCTGCACTTAAATGCAAGAAAAGCAAGGAGCAGTGGCATGCCCAGAGGCAGGGGTGCCCTGTCCCCTGGAAATCAAAAAGGAAAATCAGCTGGGAATGGAACAAGAAAGTACATGAAATAAAAACATAGTGCTATTGCAAGTGAGATAAAGGGCAGTGGATCTCAAAATGTCAAATGACAAAAGGGTAATTTTCCTTCCAGGTTTCAGTTAGCATAGCTAGCTGCTGCCAAGGCTTGACTGTGTCTGGATTCATATACTTTTTAGTCTCACGGTGGCAGTTCATTAGCAATTTATTCAAGTTTGTGTTAATATCCCCATAAATGTCAATCAGCATCTTTAAGTGCAGAAAAAATTGGCAGTTAGATTACATATATACTGAGCATAATCATTATGCATTGATTTGAATCTGTAGATGTCCAAAGCCATATTGTGGGTTGGTGTGGAAGGTAGGGAAGTTGGGGGTCAAAGGTGGCAGGAGAGTGCTAAATTCTTCAATATTCCCTATTCACTAAATCTTTACAGACACTAAACATGTCTAAATGATGGTGCTTCTCTACATAGTTAATGTATTTTACTCTCTCTCTCTCTCTCTCTCTCTCTGTGTGTGTGTGTGTGTGTGTGTGTGTGTTATGTGTGTGAGAGAGACAATAGAGAGGCTCTTACATGACTCTTGGAAAAACATACCTCAGAGCTAAAGGGCATTGCAGGTACTCAATAGTTCTTGTATCCGAGTGGGTTGGGGGGACAGCTCAGTGAGAAAGTGTTTGCTATGCAAGCATAAGACCTGAGTTCAGATCCTCTGCACTGTGTAAAAATCCAGGCACCACGATTCACATTTGTAACTCCAGTGCTGAAGAAGGGGATATAGGAGGATTCCTGAAGCTTCCTAGCCAGCCAGTCTAGCCACCTCAGTAAGGTTCAAGTACAGTGAGAGACCTTGTCTCAAAAATTAATGTGGAGAGCTACAGAGGAAGACACGCTAAAACCCTTGTGAACACACACACTCTCATACACACACACACACACACACTCATACACACACACACGATGTGAAAAATAAAATTAAGTTAACTAAATTTAAAAGTATGTATTAACTACAATTTTTGTAATTACTAATAAGAATTTTTTAAATGCTAGTACTCATGTGACAGGACTTGGTGTACATCACTTTGATCTCTGTTTGGTTATCATTGTCCGGATTTTAGTGAAATGGAAATTGTGTCTCCAGTGAGTCAAATTATACTTCCAAGGTCACACACATTGGAGGGTCCAGAAAAGATTTTAAGCTAGCACTGTCTACTTCCTGTTACATATTTAGGATTGCTAAATATCAGTAAACTAATGTTAATTTTCTCACTTCAAAGATGAGCAAGTTCCAGTCTCTGTAACAAACAGTGGAATATGTTCTATAGTCTCAAATGTTTCACGCGTTTTCTTATGTGTTTCAGTGTTGTGGTTTGAATGTGAAATTCCACCATAAGTTCATGTGTTTGAACATGTGGTTCCTGGATGATACTGCTGATAGGAGAGCTGTAGACCCTGTAGAAGCTGGAGCTTTGCTAGAGGGACTGAGTCACTGTGGGCTGCTCTTGATGTTCAACTGTCTGCTCTACTTTCTGTTTATTCTGTTTCCTCTCTGCAGACACAACATGACCTGCCATTTCATGCTCCTACAGCCATTTCCCACCATGATGTACTGTATCCTTCAAACTATGGGTCAAAATAAAACTGCTCCTTTGAGTTGCATCTTATTTAGTATTAGCCATAGAGACCAGGAAAAGATCAGATACACCTAAATTTCACATCCTTTAATAAACAGAGTTAATGCAGTATATGTGTCCTGTATCTCATTTTCCTTTTTATTTTTTTGTGGTATTTAGTTCCTATAACAGTGCCAGATGTGCTCATACAAAGATGAAAATTCTTACAGTTTTTACACATTGAATGCAATCCATCATTCTCTTGTAGACCTCTGTTCAAGTCCATGTGCTGAACACAGATGACTGTAGAGCCAAAGAAGCAGAGTTCTTCCCCATATGATTGACATGCAGCTTACCTCAGCATGTCAACTCTGCTATAAAGGGCCCAGCTATGGGTAAAGGAACAGAGGACAGGAAGATTGATATCTGTGTCACTGTTGGAGAACTTTAAAAAAGGTAGCCATTTCACAACCATTAGAGCAGTGGTTCTCAACCTTCCTAATGCTGCAACCCTTTAATATAGTTCTTCATGTTGTGGTGATGACCCCAAACCATTAATTATTTAGTTGCTACTTTATAAGTGTAATTTTTCTACTATTCTGAATTGTAATGTAAATATCTGATACATGGCCATCAAAGGGTCATGACCCACAGATTGAGAATCACTACCTTAGAGGACTGATAGAAATAGCTTCATGTTTCCTATAGGTTGAAAGAACACTACGCACAGAGATACTAGGAGTGGAAAATGAGTGATACATTTAGAACAAGTGGGTAGCTCAGTTACCCACAGTTCCCTGAAACAGGGAACATGAGGAATGAAGCATGTTAGCATCTCACTCCATTTCTCTTGCTATAACAAAAGACTTAGAGTGGCAAGTTATAGGGAACAAAAGTTAATTGTTTGATAATTCTGGAATCTGGAAAGTCAAGACCAAGACACTGGCAGACTTGGTGTATGATGGAAGCTATTCAGTACAGCGCCTCTCACACTCTGAATTTGACATGACAGATGGGGCAGAAGTACACAAGCAAGGTTTTGAAGCCTCTCTGTAAGGACACTGATTTTTATCCTAAATACCTCTCAAAGGGCCCATCTTTTAATATCAGTGTGAGTGTAAAGTTCCAGCATATGAATGTAGTGGAAATAAGAGTTATAAGGCTGCATTAAACAAGATGGTCAAGGGAATAGACTTTATAAAAGAGGTTTAATTCATGTTTTACAATAAATGAAATATAGGGAATATTTCTGATAGTAAATGTGACCTTTTTGGCCCTTGTTTTGGCTAGAGATTGAATAAGGGCAGTAAACTGTAGAGGGACTGAGACTGGATGTTAGCAACAGCATTTGGGTGGAAATGTTTTCTCCTATGAGAGCAATCAGGAACTTTGGGTTCCATTGCTTCATTCTCCTATGTGAAGGATATGTCTGAATGCATTCCTCTCTATGGCAATGGAAGATAGTGCATGGATCTAGGTCTTTCCCTTCCCTGATACCAGAAATTCATCACTTATCTAGTTTTTCTCCCTTGAGCAAGGTTCAGTATTCAGAGAAGAAATTCTGAAGATTTGAGAGAAAAACTCCATAATAATTCTTCTAAAATGTTGAAATATCCACGTCAGAGAGAAGACAGAAGAATGAAGTAATGTCTGCTATGGCCTCTATCCTAATTAGCTTTCCTTCTCATCTTGACACAGTCTAGAAACATCTGAGAAGACAGACTCAAACAACAGATTGCCCAGATCGGATTGGCCTGTGGGCATGATGTGGAGACTCTCTTGATTGTTAATAGATTCAAGGGACCCCAGCCCACTGTGAGAAGCAGCATCCCTGGGTAGGTAGGTGGTCCTTGAATATTTAGGGAGACTAGCTGAGCATGTGCAAACAAGAAGTGTTCCTCCATGGTTTCTCCTCTGACTTCCCTCAGTGATGGGCTGTGACCTGGAATTGTAAGCCAAATAAATATTTCTGCATCTAAGTAATTTTTGGTCAAGGTGGTTTATCAAAGCAACAGAAATCAAAGTAGGACAGACCCTAAACAATAAGGAGATTCCCAGAAGTCAAAAATAAACAAAGCCGTCACTTTTGCACTTGTATTTTAGAATCATAAGCACTATTACAGGTTATTTATGTAGTACATTCTTGTAGTACATATGTATTATTTACAACATTATTAAAATTTGAATTTATAGCATTTTGAACTACATAACTATTGTATTATAGTTCTTCCATGTGAGCTCACAAAACCTCATGCACAAAGGTATGCAAATGGATTAATAGATGTGATATATTAAAACTATTTTGAAACAGGTCTTTCAAGCAATGACATTTTAAATAATCCAGATTTGTGAAGGAGGGGCCCTTTCTTCTATAGAAAGGGAATTTAGTTATTTTGTTCCTCATATAAAAGCTTCCCACAATATGAATAGGAAAATGGTAACACAAACCATTAGCATTATAATGCACTTCAATATAAGAATCAGAGAAGAAAATAAGTTCTTACCCAATCTAAACTTTCCCTCAGGGAAAAGAAACAGAATCCACAATAACGTTTCAACATAGATTAATGGGATTAATAACAACAAAACATCATCAACAACAATTATATTATAACAAATTAGCCAATTTGGGACACAGAAGCACAAAATTACAAAGCTCTTAAATGCCCTTGGTCCTGTAGGTACAGAACAGGGACAGGGCGTGAGCAGTGGATAAAGGCCCCTGCTGTGGATATTGTTCTGTATAAATAAAACACTGATTGGCTAGTGGCCAGGCAGGAAGTATAGGCAGGACAAGGAGAGAGGAGAATTCTTGGAAGTGAAAGGTGGAGGAAGGAGACACTGCTAGCCACCACCATGACAAGAAGCATGTGAAGATGCTGGTAAGCCAAGAGCCAAGTGGCAAGGTTTAGATTTATAGAAATGGGTTAATTTAAGATAAAAGAACAGTTAGCAAAAAGCCTGCCATGGCCATACAGTTTGTAAGCAATATAAGTCTCTGTGTTTACTTGGTTGGGTCTGAGCAGCTGTGGGACTGGCAGGTGACAGAGGTTTGTCCTGACTGTGGGCCAGGCAGGAAAACTCTAGCTACAAATGGCACCCAACGTGTTGGCAAGAGTTTCCACCTAAAACCTGAGAAAAAAGATTCTAATACGGAGGTAAAAACAGCTTCCTAGTTGTCTCTCTCAAGTTAGCAGCAGCCTGCCAGTTGAGCTACTATGGCGGGTTCCTGACATGCATGCTCAACCTGCAGTGTGGCGGGAATGAGGCCTCTGCAAGTGGCACATTAAGCTGAGTGACGGATTTAGCCTTTGCTAGTACAAAACAAAAAAAAAAAAAAAGAGGTTTGATAAGAAGCATAGAAGCACTATTTCTGAGAATTGATGGCTTCCAGAGCTGGCGGAAAATGTACCACCACCATTTTGGGAAGCTGAAGTGGGCAGAGCCAGCAGCCACAGTGCCATTTCAGTCTTAGAATGCTGTAGTTTAAAGCAATAGGCTCAAGGTAATATAAAAATTAAGCCACGTAAAGATGGCTACCACACAGAGAATCTGGATTATGTTCTCTTTGATATTCGTAACTGAAGAAAAACATTTGATTGCAAAAGCTGTTGAGTTATACCAAAATGTATACTTTAAAGGTACCTTGACTTCAAAATTTGGATGTAAGGATATGGTGCTTTGGAAAGGAGGCTCTGCTTTTGTTTCCACAGAAAGCCAGAGGCTATGGATTTGTTCCAGATTAAGATACATCAGGTTTGACCAGCCAAGACCCCCTGAAAGGTCTCCGATGACACCAATGCCCAGATGATCCAACATCCAGAACAGTTTCAAGGCAACTGGCTCAGACAATACAACCTCACAGACAACTCCATAATCCTAAAATTTTCTTTGTGTCCCCATAAGATACAGCGCCCCCCTCCAGCAGGAAGCAGTAAGAGAAGCTATGCCAAATTCTCAAATATACCAAGCTGGCTTTGGAGATGTGTAAAAGTTAAAACCTTCCTTTTGAAAAAAAAAAAAAAGAAAGAAAGAAAGAAAAGAAAAGGGGAAGTACTGTGGATATCATTCTGTATAAATAAAACACTGATTGGCCAGTGGCTAGGCAGGAAGTTTAGGCAGGACAAGGAGAAGGGAGAATTCTGGGAAGTGAAAGGCAGAGGAAGGAGACACTGCCAGCCATCACCATGACAAGCAGTATGTGAAGATGCTGGTAAGCCACCAGTCACATGGCAAGGTATAGATTTATAGAAATGGGTTAATTTGAGATAAAAGAACAGTTAGCAAAAAGCCTTCCATGGCCATACAGTTTGTAAGCAATATAAGTCTCTGTGTTTACTTGGTTGGGTCTGACTGGCTGTGGGACTGGCGGGTGACAGAGATTTGTCCTGACTATGGGCAAGGCAGTAAAACTCTAGCTACAGGCACCAGTATCAGGCACTTACTGTGCATCACAGCAGAGCTAAAATGAGCTACACAGAAACAAAAATCCTGCCCTCACCCAAGGAGCAGGTACACTTTCCTTCAAGTACTCCCTAGGCCCCAAGTACAATGCAGACAGCATCAGGTAGCATAAAATGCTACCTAACCTACGTTCACACTGTACATCTACAGTACCACTTACAGGGTAGCATCCACAATGAATAGCTATATGCCACCACTGACAGGGTCATTTACAGTGAAGACAGCAAGAATTCAGTCCAGATGCATCTACAGAAAGGCAAGAAGATGGTTAATTGACTGTCACCTTTAAAGGGCTCACACTCACCTGAGACAGATCTCTGTGAGTTTCAGTGAGGATGTTTCCAAAGAGGTTTAGCTGACATGGCAAGACCCACCCTGAGGGTGGGAAGTGCCACCCCAGTGGCTGGGGCCATAAATAAAAAGGGTAAGGTGATCTGAGCACCGGCATCCATCTTTCTGCTTTCTGCTTTCATAATGTGACAAGTTGCCTCACACTCCTACGGCCACAACAGACTCACTATTGATACCGCACTTTCCACACCTTGAGAGACTCCTCCTTCAAACTGTGAGTCAAGATAATCCTGTCCTTTCTTAAGTCCATTTTGACACAGCAACAGGACATGTAACTAATGAGAACCCTTGTTTACCATCCCCTGGTGAGTTCCACGGGGTGACTAGTTCCTCCTAACTAGATTATGACTACTGACGGGTTTGGAGAATCAAAGTAAACTATTAAAAACTATCAGGTAGCCAGGCAGTAGTGGTGCATGCCTTTAATCCCAGCACTTGGGAGGCAAAGGCTGGAAGATTTCTATGAGTTGGAGACCAGCCTGGTCTATAGAGTGAGTTCCAGGACAGCCAAGGCTACACAGAGAAACCCTGTCTCAAAAAAAAAAAAAAAAAAAAAAAAAAAAAAACAAAAAAAACAAACAAACAACAACAAAAAAAAACAAACAAGCAAGCAAAGCTCTATCAGGAAAGATCAGATATCTTGGTCTATCTAATTCAGAAATTGTACATATTACCAATACTAACATAATCAAGGCACAGTCTTACATGGCTGGAACTTCAGCTGGGTTTGCTGATCTACAAGCTAGTGTTTACCTCCCCAGAACCTTCTTCCTCAAAGGTGAATTGAATCCAACATGCAACATGAGGGTCACAGCTCCCTACTATTAAATAACTGTTTGGGGCATGTGACTACTGCCAACCAATGCTACTTAATCATAATCTCTGATGGTGATAAGCCTAAATCTACTTTTTATGTGTAATGCTGAGGACTGGATCTAGGACCTTGCTCATTCTAGCCAAGTTCCTGTCCCTGAGTTCCATCTTTTTAAATGCTAATTTATTTCATTTTTGAGACAGGATCGCATTAAGTTTTCCAGGCAGGTTTGAACTTATTCTTGTAACCCAGATATGCCTTGAATTATATTTGTTTCATCCTTAAAAGTAGTTGGAATTACAGGCTTGTGCCACAAACCAGGCTTGCAAGGGGTAATACACTCCCCACGTAGTATGCATGTTCTTGAATGTTTAAGATGCTGTGTGTACATGGGGTTTCTGGGGTTGTGTGAGGTAAGATAAGGGGTCACCTATCTTCTCTTTGAGTTGAGAAAAATCCTGATGAACAACAACCAGACTTGCAGAAAGAAGCATTTGTGAAGGCTAACCTCCTGAAATCAGTAGTAGAACATAAATAAGAAGTTTGGAGCTGGAGAGATGCTCAGCCATTAAGAGTGCTTACTTCTCTTGGAGAGGAATAGGTTCAGTTCCCAGTACCCACATGGTGACTCAAAACTGCCTGTAACTATAGCTCCAGGAAATCCCATGCTATTTTCTGGTCTCCTAGTGTACCAGACATGCACTTGGTGAACATGCATACAGCATACAAACATGCATAGATATAAAATAAATAAATCTTTTCAAATGATTGTATTATTATTATATACCTACCACAATTTCCCCTCCCTCTTCTACTCCTAGCCCCTCCTCCCCACCCCATCCACTCCTCCTCCATTTTTCTTCAGAAAATGGCAGGCCTCCCATGGATATCAACCAAGCATGTTGTATCAAGTTACTGTAAGATTAGGCACCTCCCCTTGTATTAAGGCTGGACAAGGCAACCAAGTATGAGGAAAGGGGTCCTAATAGCAGGCAACAGAGTCAGAGACAGTCCCTGCTCCCACTGTTAGGAATCCCACAAGAAGACCAAGCTACATAATTATAACATATATGTTGAGAGCCTAGACCATGCAGGCTCCCTGGTTGTCAGTTCAGTCTCTGAGATCCTATGAGCCCAGGTTAGTTGATTCTGTGGGTTTTCTTGTAATGCTCTTGACCCTGGTGACTCCTTGCCCACTTCTACAGGACTCCCAAGAGCTTCTCCTAATATTTGGCTATGGGTCCCTGCATCTGTTTCCATCACTTGCTGGGTGAAGCCTCTCCAATGACAATTGGGCTAAGCACCAATTTATGAGTATAGCAGAATATCATCATGCATCATTACATTGACTATTTATTTACTTGTTTGTTTTGCTAGTCATGTTTGGTTCTATTCTAGGTGTCTGGGCTACCCCGTCTCTGGTTCCTTGCTATTCAGGAAGTATCAGCAATGGGTTCTCTCTCATGGCATGGGTCTCAGGTTATACCAGCCATGGGTTGACTACTCCCACAATTTCTGTGGCTCATCTTATAGGCAGGACAAATTGTAGGTTGATGGTTATGTGCCTGGGTTGGCCTCTCAATCCCTCCAGTGGGAGTCTTGCCTGGTTAAGGAGATGGCCAGTACAGGCTACTTATCTCCTATTCCTGGGACTCTTAGCTAGGGTCACCCTGTAGATTCCTGTGAGTTTCCAGTGCACTAGGTTTCTACCTTACCCTAAAATGCCTCCCTTTTCCAGCTGTCTTTTCCAGTACTCTCCCCTCCCTGACTGGATCCCTCCTGTTCTCATCCCCATCAGCCCTCACCCCACCTGAGAAATCTATTCTATTTCCCCTTCCCAGGGAGATTGAAGTGCCCCCCCTTGGTCTCTCTTTGTTACTTTACCTCTCTGAGTCTGTGGGGTGTAGCATGGATATCCTTTACTTTGCAGCTAATATTCACCTATGAGTGAGTACATACCATGTTTGTCTTTCTGGGTCTGTGTTACCTCACTCAGGATGAGTTTTTTAAGTTCCATCCATTTGCCTTTGAATTTCATGGTGTCATTGTTTTTAACAGCTGAGTTATTTCATTGAGTAAATGTACCATATGTTCTTTATCCATTCTTTGGTTGAGGGACATCTGGTTGTTTACAGTTTCTGGCTACTATGAATAAAGCTGCTATGAACAAAGCTTAGCAAGTGTCCTTGTGGTATGGTAGAGTGTCCTTTGTGTATATGCCCAGGAGTATTATAGCTGAAACTTAAGTTATGTTGATTCCTAATTTTCTGAGAAACCACCATATTGATTTCCAATGATTGTACAAGTTTGCACTCCCACCAGCAATGCAGGAGCGTTCCTCTTGCTCCACATCCTCACCAACATGAGTTGTCACTTGTGTTTTCTTCTTAACTATCCTGACAGGTGTAAGATGGAATCTCAGAGTCCTTTTGATTTGCATTTTCCTGATGGCTAAGGATGTTGAACATTTCTTTTTTTTTTTTTTCATCACAGGCAATTTATTTTGTTCTATTCATTCACAGTTAATACAGAAAATACTTGGAAACATTTCCATATAATGTTTGACACAGAAATCATCAAATAGAAGTATACAATGTTGACAGGAGACAGTACATTTATAATTTATAACCCCAAATGTATTTATAAATTAGAAATGGAAAGATCTACAAATGAAATTATGAAGGTTCACCAAAGTCATTTAATCTGTCAGTTTCTCATTAATTTTTATTTCTTAATAATATTCTATTGTATGAATAAGCCACATTTTATTTCTCTCCAGTATTTGATAGTTATTTGAGTTGTTTTAACTTTTTTACTATTAGCAACACACTGCTGTAAACCTTCATGTACATGTTTCATAGGTGCACATTTTCAGTAGTTTGAGGATATATTCCTAAGGGTAGAATTGTTGAGTAACAGAGTAACAATGTTTTGCATTTTGACCAACCACCAAACTGTTTTGCCAAAGTGGCACACCATTTTACAATCTCACCAAATCCTTGTTTTTAAGGCTCTGAATTTTGAACAAAAGCATTCAATCACTCTGTCAGACCAAACCAGGAAAAGTAAACTATAGTTCAGAGCTGTTCTATTCCATTTACTATGCAAAGCCATTCTTGGCGTTTGCAACTCTCAGCCCTTTTGAGTATTCTTGCAGTGTTCACCTTTTCCTCCACCACTTTTTTTTCTTCTTTTTTTCTGGTTTATTTCTATCTATTACAAATGTATAAAAATCCTCCATCAACGCTGCTGATAGCAGCAGAACCTTGAGAAATATACCTTTGGTTTGCCTCAGAAAAGGAACACATATTGCACTGTAAAGTTTATAAAATTGGCACAAAACATTGTGATAATGTTACAATACCAGTTTTAAGAGTTCAGTGACTAAAGGGGAGCCAATGGGATACATGCAGAACTGTGAAAGTGATCTCACTTAGCCAGCTGTACACATAGACTGTAAATCTACATTCAGATCATTTCTGAACTAAGACTATCATCTCAGTTTATCTGTTGAGGTCAACCAGGAATCCCTAGAATATACCTTGATTTTTGCAAAAATACAAAATAGGGGGAGGGGTTTCTTCAGCATTTCAGTCCACGAGTAACAGTATCCTAACAGGCAAAGTGTTCTCTCACTGTCAACATAGAATGAACTGCTGCTGGAGGTCAACTTGGGCTTTAATTTGCATTAGCACTTACATGCATAGTAGTCCAAGTTGTTGACCTCATGACTTTTAAAAGTAACTCTAAAAAAGTAAAATGGCCCTTCTTGGAAGACTAAAGAAAGACATCCAGCCACAGTTGTAAAAGGTCTCATCAAAACAGTATACCCTTTTATGAATTATGCCTCAATTTAAAAAAAAAAAAAGTAGCCCCAAATAAGAAGCAGCTCTGAAAAACAAGGTGAATACAGGTTCAAAAGTAATTAAGATACATTTTCTTAAGGCTATCTAGAATTAGGCTTTAAAGAATTCTACCATTTCAAGTTTACCACTAGTTACTAGATACCTATTTGCAAACAAGATGTTCACCTTTTTTGTTCCTTTATCAAGAGAAAAATCTACCTTCAGTCTATGAGGGTGGTGATGGGGAGGGACTAGAAAACAAGATTCAAACAATCCCATGCAAATATCACATTTTTCAAATGGAAGAACTCCAAACTGCACTAGAAGTTCCAATCACTAAGACACTTTCCATTGAAATGATTTAAGTACAACTACATGGCACCAAGGTTTAGGCCTAATACAGGCCTGACAACCAAGTCCTTGTTTTCTGGAAGAAAGGCCTCAAAAGTCCCACTCAATTCCACATAACAATACTTCAAAGATCAATTAGGTTTTCCTTTCCTTAATATTTTTGTTTTTGACTTCTAATCTTAAAGACTAGATTAAAACTTAGCTCATTTCCCAAAAGGCATGCTTCCCTTTGCTCTATGAAAGAGTCCACCAAGACCTCTTCCTCAAAACCATCTAGTCCCCAGCCTCCAGCCTGTGCTTGTGATGCATCTTTCTCAACATCCTGAAAAGGTAATGTAAGTAAAATATGCTCATAAACATTAAAACTAGTTGTTAGAAAGATGTAACTAGCTTTATAATTTAAGTTTTAAAGCATATATACTTGCAGCATAATCTGCACTGACAATGATTGTCGAAGCCTAGAATTCAACATTTACAAATTCTCATTCACACACACAAAACACACTATTATCACACAACTTGTGTCTTGAGAGAATCTTCTGCTTTTTAAATTTTTGGCCTCCCAGTCAATCCCAAGTTCAACCAACTTTTCCGAGTTCTGGTAGTTACCTGGACCACTGAGGCATTGCCACAAGACTTCTTCTCTTTTGAAACATCCTTTTTCTCTAGATATTAGGATAGCTACACCAGCTTGTTTCTTCTGTGGTGTATGTTGGTGTGGGATTATCTATTGCTTGATTTTTCATGGATGTGTTTAGCTTCTTTGGGTTGGATTTTCCCTTCTAGTGCTTTCTGTAGGGCTGCGTTTATAGACAGGTATTGATTAAATCTGGTTTTATCCTGGAATATTTTGTTTACTCCGCCTATGGTGATTAAGAGTTTTGCTGGGTATAGTAGTCTGGGTTGGCATCCGTGGTCTCTTAGTGTCTGCATGAGATTTGTCCATGATCTTCTAGCTTTCATAGTCTCTATTGAGTAGTCTGGTGTTATTCTGATGGCTTTACTTTGTATGTTACTTGGTCTTTTTCTTTTGCGGCTCTTAATATTTTTTCTTTGTTCTGTGTGTTTAGTGTTTTGATTATTATGTGGTGAGGGGACTTTTTTTTTGGATCCAGCCTATTCGGTGTTCTGTAAGCTTCTTGTATCTTCATAGGTATTTCTTTCTTTAGGTTAGGAAAGTTTTCTTCTATGATTTTGTTGAATATATTTTCTGTGCCTTTGAGTTGGTATTCTTCTCCTTCTTCTATCCCTATTATTCTTAGGTTTGGTCTTTTCATGGTGTCCCAAATTTCCTGGATGTTTTGTGTTGCGACTTTTTTGTCTTTAGTGTTTTCTTTGACTGATGAATCTATTTTCTCTATCGTGTCTTCAGTGCCAGAGATTCTCTGTTCATCTCTTGCAATCGGTTGGTTATGCTTGTTTCTGTAGTTCCTGTTCGTTTAGTCAGGATTTCTATTTCCAGCATTCCCTCAGCATGTGTTTTCTTTATTGTCTCAAATTCATTTTTCAGATCTTGGAATGTTTCTTTCATCTGTTTAATTGCATTTCTTGGCTTGATTTAATTTCTTCCCATTTTTTGTTCGTTTTTTCTTCCATTTCTTTAAGGGAGTTTTTTATTTCTCTTTAATGGAGTTTTTCTATTTCCTCTTTAAGGGAAGTTTTTATTTCCTCTTTAAGAGAGTTTTTAATTTCCTCTTTAAGGAAAGTTTTTATTTCCTCTTTAAGGTAGTTTTTCATTTCCTCTTTAAGGAAAGTTTTTATTTCCTCATTGAGGGAATGTTTTATTTCTTCTTTAAGGGCCTCTATCATCTTCTTAAAGTCAGTTTTAGGGTTGATTTCTTCTGTTTCTTCTGTCATGGTATGTTTAGGTCTTGCAGGTGTAGAATCACTAGGTTCTGATGTTGCCATATAGGTCTTTATGTTGTTGCCGGTATTTTTGCACTGGCGTCTACTCATCTCTTCCTCTGTGCGGTGCAGGAGGTGTCTGTGTCTGAGAGTGCCTCTCTTGTTCTAATTTTTAGTCTTGGTTTAGTAGGGGTTCTTGGTTAAATTGGTGCTATTGGGCTGTTTCTTCAGGGACAGTTGATTTCAGTCGGTGAATTATATACTTATGATTCTGGTGATCTGGTTTGGTGACTGGGTAGCACCTTCTTCTGTGTTCCCAGGTCACATTTTGTTCATTTTTCAACTCCTCAGCTGATCTTGTTTCTTCAGACTTCAAACTGTAGGCATCTGAATCCTCTCCCAGATGGGTTTCAGCTGAGCAGGGTAGTCTCACCAACACCTCCAAGTTGTTGGGTTTCACAGGATCAGCAGTTGGGCCCTGGGTTGTCCCCAGACGGAGTGTCCAGACTCGCCCTGGTTCTGACCCACAGAGATAGCCTCTTCTCCAGGTGTTGGGGCTAGGGGCATCCCTGATCCAAGCAGCGTCTGCCCATCTCCGTCCCCGGGCCTGTCCACCCCTGTGGCCCGCCGCCACAGGCCCACCTGTGTCCACTTATCTCCGCTGCTGGGCCTGTATGTCCCTGTCAACTACCGCTGGGTCTGTCTGCCTCTGTGGGCCGCCAACGGGCCTGTATGTCTCTGCCAGCTGCCGCCGCAGGCCTACCTACCTCTGTTTGTCACTGCTGCCGGGCCCATACACCTCTGCGAACTGCCACGGGGCCTGTATGTCTCTGCTGGTTGCCGCTGGGCCTGTATGTCCCTGTCGGCCGCTGCCACCAGGCCGGTCCACCTCCATGAGTCGCCGACCTGTGTCTGCCTGTGTCCGCTGCGTGGCCTGTCTACTTCTGTGGACCGCCGCCGGGCCTGAATGTCTCTGTTGGCCGCTGCCGCCGGTCCCGTACACCTCCGTCTGCTTATCTCCGCCGCAGGGCCTGTCCACCTCTGTGGGCCGCTGCTGGGCCTGAATGACTCCTCCAGCTGCCGCCGGGCCTAAATGTCCCTGTCGGCCACTGCCACTGGACCCGTCTACCTCCGCGGGCCGCTGCCACAGGCCTACCTGCGTCTGCTTGTCTCCGCCATCTTCTCTCCTGGTTGTCTCTTTTTCTGTTGAACATTTCTTTAAGTGCTTCTTGGCCATTTCATGTTCCTCTGTTGAGAATTCTCTGTTGAGATCTGTACTTCATTTTTTAAATTGGATTATTTGGTTTGTTGATATCTAGTTTCTTGAGTTCTTTATATATTTTGGACATCAGCCCTCTGTTGGACGGATGTGGGATTGGTGAAGCTCTTTTACCATTTGCCTTCAAAAGCTTTTCAGTTTCATGTGGTCCCATTTATTAATTGTTAAGACAAATATGATTTGTATTCACTTACAGGTGACTATTAGCCATAAAATAAAAGATAATCATGCTACAATTCACAGAACCAAAGAAGTTAAGTAACAAGGAAGTCTTGTGGGGGGAGTTCGGGTACATGAATCTTACTGTGAAGTGGAAATACAGTAGACATTACAGGATGGGAGGAGGGGTGTGGATTGGAGATGGACATGGAACAGGAGGGGTTAGGTTGGGAGAGGATGGAGAAAGAGAGTACTGGGAAAGATAACTGGAGTCTGGAGGCATCTCTGGGATGAGCTAAAACCTATTGCAACAGAAACTCCTAGGAATCTCTGAGGACAACCCTAGTTAAGACTCCTAGCAATGGCAGATATGGAGCCTGAACTGGCCATCTCCTGTAAGCGGGCAAGATTTCCGGCAGAGAGACTGGGACTTCAACCAGGTCACATGACCTCTGACCTACAATTGTCCCTGCCTACAAGATATGCTGTGACAAAGGGGGTGCAGAAATTACAGAGGTGGCCAACCAAAGACTGGTCCAGCTTGAGACCCATGCCATGAGAAGGAACCCACCTCTGACACTGCCTGGAGGGCCAGGACCCAGAGGGTGAACAGCTCAGAGACCGAGGATAGAACCAAACATGACTAGCAAAAAAAAAAAAAAAAAAAAAAAGTCAATGAAACAATTCCTAATGTTATTCTGCTATACTCACAGATGACCTTGCCCTAGCCCAATTGTCATCAGAGAGGCTTCAACTAGCAACTGATGTAAACAGATGCAGAGACCCACAGCCAAACAATAGATAGAGCCCTGGGAATTCTGTGTAAGAAGGGGGAAGGATTGTGGGAGCCACAGGGGCCAAGAACACCACAAGAAAACCCACAAAATCAACTAACCTGGGCTGGCTGATACGGGAACACAGAGACTGAACAGCCACCCAGAGAGCTTGCATGGGACTGACCTTGGCCCTCTGCATATATGTTATTGTTGAGTAGCTTGGTTTTTTTTTTTTTTTTTGTGGTACTCCTAACAGTGAGAGTAGAGGCATCTCTAACTCTGTTGCCTGCTTTTGGGACCCTTTCTTCCTACTGGGTTGCCTTGTCCAGCCTTAATATGAGAGGAAGTACCTAGTGGTAGTGCAAGACATGCCCTTTTCTGAACAGAAAGGAGAAGGAGTGGATGTGGGAGGGAAACAGGAGGCTGGTAGGATGGACTGGGGGCAGAGGAAAAAGGGAGGGGGAAAACCAAGGGAAGAAACATCAGTGATTTGTCTGTGAAAATTAACTAATTAAAACATAAATAAATGAGAATGTGACCCCCTTTTTTCCTTGAGTCAATGCTAAGTCAGAATGGCAATGTAAGAGGGAATGATCCAGTTTAGGACTGCATAAGGTGTGATATAGTCTCAGTAAACACAGTGGTGCAACTTCTCCTGAGGTCAAAAACAATGAATAATCTAAACAGGAAACTGAAGTGATGTGGAAATGAGGTCTCAGTATCAATGTAGGCTTGATGTTCCACCATAATTCTGTAATCAAAAATAGAAGATGGTTTAGTGAAAAATGAGTTTCAAGAATTGCATATCTATGATGGAAGGTATATTTACACTACACATAAACACAGAGAAAACACACACACACACACACACACACACACACACACACACACACACACACGGATTCCTGATTCCTTTGTTTACTGATAGTGGGGAAAATGCTGAGTTTGTTGACTTCCATTGCTAAGGATCTTTCCCTTAAAGTTGACTTCATCAGAGTTTATCAGAGGAGCCAGAGTGTCTCCTGAACTGGCTAATTCTATGCCTTATTTTGTTCAAGACAAAATAGCAACATTGTAGTTTTTATGATTTCATCCAACCTCTTTTAAGAGATGGCTATTGTTACATACCAGTGTTTTGTGACACTTTTTTCTAGGGAGACAAAATAATCAAACTTCTACTCACCCAGATAAGAAACCATGACAGACCAGAATAATGATTACACTAAAATTCAAGTTGATGAATCAATTAACTTTGGGGGTTTACCTACAACAGTGTGAGTGAGGGTTTGCTTACAGAAGCAGGGATGACTCAAAAGTGGCTGCATCAGTGAGGAGCCTACCCAACACTGGTTACTAGTCATGAAATTTGCAACCCTGGTACTCTCTGCTAGATCTTTGGGTAGCTTGGTGGGATGGAGAACCTCTCTGCAGCTCAGCTGATGGGATGGAGAATCCCTCTGCAGCTCAGATGATGGGATGGAGAACCCTTCTGCAGCTCAGATGATGGGATGGAGAATCTACAGCTCAGCTGATGGGATGGAGAGTCTGCTGCACAGCAGAGCAGAAGTTCCTCCCCGACCTGTTTATTGCTTCTATAGGCAGGAAAGAGCCCTCATGGGTCTTGGAAGTTTCATATTTCCTAGATGAGTGAAGTTTGCTACTTCTTGGGTCTGATATACTTCTCCTCTCCTTTCTTGAGAGACAGTTTCTACTTGGAGAGTACCATACAGCAGCTGGGCAGAAACCAAAGGCTGTTCTTTAATGTGTACATGTGTCATTATTTTCTGTACATGCTGATTGTCACCTACAATGCTAAAGACATAAATTAGATTCATTTATGTGTGTATATGTTCATGTGTGTACGTGTGTGTAGGTGCATGTGCACATTTATGCACATGTATGTGGAGGCCAGATATAGATGTCTTCCTCAGTCATACTCACTATTAATTTTTTTGAAAGCATGTCTCTCAGCGAACCTACATCTCACTGAATTGATTTGGATGGATGTCCAGGGAGCCCTAAGGGTCTTTCTTTCTCTGCCTTCTTTACTCTGAGGTTAGAGTTGCATATCACCACATCTATAATTTTACCTGTCTATTAGGGATCTGAGCTCATGTACTCATCTTTCACAGTAAGCACTTCATTGACTGATCCATCTTCCCAGGCTCTAGATTTAATTGGGTAATTAATGCTTTTAAACATTTCAGGGGGAGGAGACTAGAAAGATGGCTTAGCAAGCAGGAGCACTTGCTGCTCTTGCAGTGGACCTGCATCCATTCCATAGTACCCACATGGTGGCTAACAATCACTCAAAATTCCAGTTCCAGGGCATCCAGCACTGTCTTCTGATCACCACAGGCTCCTCTATGCACATGGTAACATAAACTCATATAGGTGCACACACACACATATATACATATGGATTTAAACACAAAATTTGTAGGAAGAAATATCTACCTTGACTTTGTCTCTAGCTATTCTGTCCTTTCTTGTATTTACTTACTAACATACAGAATGTTTCCTTGTACTGTTTATAGAAAATACATTTAAAAGCTTGAACCCAAAACATTTTTAATTTTAAGATTTGAAAATATTTGCACAAAATATATATTAACATATAATACATGTATATATTCATGTGTATGTATATATACATATATATGTTAGGATATTTGACCACACTGTGAACCCCAAGATTGCATTATTTACTGAAAAATGCTGCTTATAGATATGGTGTGACTCAATCCTAGCACATAGCTTTAACCCAATGGCTTTCTACTTGAATATTGTAAACAGTATTCAATAAAATCAACCATAGGTCAAGAGGTGGAGTGAGCAACCAGTTGATAGGAAAAAGAAAAACATACAGGAGGATGGAGAGAGAGAGGCACAGGAAGTAGAAGGGAGGGACATTTGGTTGGAGTAGTTTTGTTTGAGATGGCATAGGAAAAAGCTCTCTTTGTTGGATATAAGTGGAGAAGGAAGGTCAGCTGGGTATTTTCTCTGTCTCTATGAGCTAGCAGGGTTTCACCCCAGCATCTAGCTTCTGAGTCTTTATTCCAGTTGACAAGAAAAACCATAGAGAGTGGCAGGAAGTCCGGAAGATGGAGAGAGAGAGATGCATAGGAAGTAGAAGGGAGGGACATCCAGTTGGAGGAGTTTTTCTATTTCAGTTGGCATAGCAGAAGCTCTCTTTTTGGGATGATGTCTGAGGAGGAAACAACTGGGTACTGTTTCGGCCTCTCTGAGCTAGCAGGTTTTCACCCCAGCATCTGGCTCTGTGTCTTTATTAATAAAATAGAATGATAACACACACACACACACACACACACACACACACACACACACACACACATGATCTTATATCTACCCTTCCCAAAGTTATCTCTCTTAATGTTTAATTAAATTGCTATTTCTATTTCATCCACAGCCCTGTGTTTCTCTTTTGGACTGTTCTATTGCTTTCTCTATGATTTCCCCTTAAGTGGTGTCCACAGCATATCACTACCCATTGTAGTATGAATGATGCTCAGTGCATGTTTTCTGAGTGAACAAATGATAAAAAATGAATTGGCCAATTTCTAGTCACTGAATATTTTTCTTTATAATCTAGGAAAACTGAACTGAGCATGCATTGCCATGCCAGTTCCCACAACATTTTCCATATCTTAGTAGATTATATGCAGAATATAAATATGTAATTCTCACTGTTTTGCCCTGCACAAGCTCATGTGTTTCAACACCTGGTCCTCAGGTGGGAGCACTGTTTGTCTTAAAGCTGTGGAACTTTCATGAAGGGAGACTTAAACTGGAGGAGTTGGGTGACTGTGGAGGGGGAGTTTGGGTGTGTAATATGGTCCATTTTCCTGTGCATCTCTACTTCCTGATTGCTCAGACATGAGTCTCATACTCTTGTGGCTATAGCCTCAGGGCCTTTGCCACCACAATAGACAATATCTTTGTCTTTTGTTTTTGTTTTGTATTTATTTTTTTAATTGTCTCTTTTTATTTATTTAAAACATTTTTGTTTTACATACCAACCACAGTTCCCCCTCCCATCCCTCCACCCAATGCCCCCTCACTTCCCTCCTGACCCACCACTCCTCCAAAAGGTTAAGACTCCCCATGGGGAGTCAACAAAGCCTGGTACATTCAATTGATGCAGGACCAAGCCATTCCCTCCTTGTATCGAGGCTGAGCAAGGTATTCCACCATTGGGAATGGGCTCCAAAAAGTGAGCTCATGCACCAGGGCTAGAGCCTGATCCCACTACTAGGGGACCATTACTCAGACCAAGCTACACAATTGTCTTCCACATGCAGGATGCCTAATTAGGGCCCATGTTGGCTCCGCAGCTATCAGTCTAGAGTTTTTGAGTCCCCACAAGCTTGGTTCAGTTGTCTCTGCAGATTTTCTCATCATGATCTTGACTCTACCTCCTTGCTCATATAATCCCTCCTCACTCTCCTTGACTGGACTCCCAGAGCTCCACCTCCTGTTTGCCTATAAATCTCTGCATCTGCTTCCATCAGTTACTGGATACAGGCTCTATGATGACAAGGTATTCACCAATCTGATTACAGGGGAAGGCCACTTCAGGTACCCTATCCACTATTGCTAGTAGTCTTAGCTGGTGTCATCCTTGTGTATTCCTAGGAATTGCCCTAGCACCAGGATTCTCCCTAAGTCCATAATGGTTCCTCTTTTGAGATTTTTTTTCATTGTTCTCCCACTCTGTCCTTCCACCAGCTTGACCATTCCATTCATTCATATTCTCATTTCCCATTCCCTACACTTTACCACACCACCTCCCTCAGTTTACTCCAGATATCTCATCTATCTCCCATTCCCAGGGTGATCTATGCATCCCTCTTAGGGTCCTCCTCATTACCTAGTTTTTCTAGAGTTGTGGGGGTTTTAGTCTGGTTATCTTTTGATTTACATCTAGTATCCACTCATGAGTGAGTACATACCACATTTGTCTCTCTGAATCTGGTTTAACCTCACTCAGGATGATATTTTCTAGTTCCATCTATTTGCCTGCAAATTTCATGATGTCATTGTTTTTACAGTTGATTAATACTCCATTGTGAAAATGTATCACATTTTCTTTATCCATTTTTCAGTTGAGGGACATCAAGGTTGTTTCCAGGTTCTGGCTATTATGAATAATGCTGCTATGAACATAGTTGAGCAAGCATCCTTGTAGTATGATTGAGCATCCCTTGGGGATATGCCCAATAGTGGTATCATTGGATCTTGAGGTAGATTGATTCACAATTTTCTGAGAAGTCACCATACTGATTTCCAAAGTGGCTGTACAAGTTTCCACTCCCACCAACAGTGGAGGAGTGTTCCCCTTACTCCACATCCTCTCCAATATAGGCTGAACACAGTGCTTCTGATCTTATCCATTCTGATAAGTGTAAGATGGTATCTCTGAGTCATTTTGATTTGCATTTCCCTGATGACTGAGGATGTTAAGAAATTCCTTAAATGTCTTTCAACCATTTGAGATTCTTTTGTTGAGAATTCTGTTTAGCTCTGTAGCCCATTTTTTAACAGAATTATTTGGTATTTTGATGTCCAGTTTCTTGAGTTCTTTATGCATGATAGAGATCAGCCCTCTGTCAGATGTGGGCTTGGTAAAGATCTTTTTCTATTCTGTAGGCTGTTGTTCTGTCTTATTTACTGTGCCATTTGCCTTAGAGACGCTTTTCAGTTTCAGGAGGTACAATTTATTGATTGTTGCTCTTAGTATCTGTGCTACTAGTATTATATTTAGGAAGTGGTCTCCTGTGCCAATGCATTCAAGGCTACTTCCCACTTTCTCTTCTATCAGGTTCAGTGTAACTGGATTTACATTGAGGTCTTTGATCCACATGGACTTGAATTTTGTGCTTGGTGATGGACATGGATCAATTTGCATCTTTACATGTCCACAAGCAGTTATGCCAGCACCATTTGTTGAAGATTATTTCTTTGTTCCGCTGTACAGTTTTAGCTTCTTTGTCCAATATTAGTTGTTCATAGGTGTGTGGCTAATGTCAGAGTCTTCAATTCAATTCCATTGGTCGATGTGTCTGTTTTCATGCCACTACTAAGCTGTTTTTATTACTATAGATCTATAGTAGAGTTTGAAGTCAGAGCTGGTAATGCCTCCAGAAGTTCCTTTATTGTACAGAATTGTTTTAGCTATCCTGGGTTTTTGTTTTGCTTTTCATATGAAGTTGAGTATTGTTCTTTAGAGGTCTGTGAAGAATTGTATTGGAATTTTGATTGGGATTGCATAGAATCTGTGGATTGATTTTGGTAAGATTGACATTTTTACCATGCTGATACTACCTATCCTTGAGAATAGGAGATCTTTGCATTTTCTGATATCTTCTTCAATTTCTTTCTTCAAAGACTTAAAGTTCTTGTCATACAGTTATTTCACTTCTTTCATTTTAGTTACCCCAATGTATTTTATATCATCTGTGGCTATTGTAAAGGGTGGTATTTCTCCCATTTCTTTCTAAGTCCATTTATCACTTGTATATAGGAAGGCTATTGATTTTTTTTAGTTAATTTTGTATCCTGTCATATTACTGCATTACTGAAGATGTTTATCAGCTGTAGGAGTTCCCTGGTAGAATTTTGGGGATCACTTATATATATACTATCATATCATCTGCAAATATTGAAAGTTTGATTTCTTCCTTTCCAAGTTGCATCCCCTTGATCTCCTTTTGTTGTCTTATTGCTCTAGCTACAACTTTAAGTAGTATATTGAATAGATATGGGGAGACTGGACAGTCTTATCTTGTTTTTGATTTTAGTGGAATTGTTTGAATTTCCATCCATTTAGTTTGATATTGGCTGTGGGCTTGCTGTAAATTGCCCTTATTATGTTTAGGCATGTTCTTGTATTCCTGATCTCTCCAAGACTTTTACCATGAAGGGGCAATGGATTTTGTCAAAGGCTTTTTCATCATCTAATGAGATGATCGTGTGTTTTTTTTTCTTTCAGTTTGTTTATATGGTGGATTACATTGATAGAATTTAATATGTTGAACCATCTCTGCATCTCTGGAATGAAGCCTACTTAATCATAGTGGATGATTTTATGGATGTGTTTTATAGGGTATACCACATGACTTAGGGCCTAGAGACTGAGCTGTCCAGCTAGGAAAATAGTAATTCACCTCTTGGTCCAATCAGAACTGACATTGTCAGTGTTTCAGGATGCCAATGAGGTCTCAGGGGATGCTAGACTATATCTTTGAACATGAGCTAAAATAAATCTTTTTTCCTGAAGTTGCCTTCTTAGGTATAACAATAATAAAAGGAATGAATTTAATAACTATACAATTAACAGTTAAATAAAGGCATGGGTGGGCATAAATGTGAATAATTTTCATAATTTAACCAAGACTATAGGCAAAATCATGATTATTCCAAAGCAAGCAAAACAACAAGAAAGAAGGGTGCCTGTTAGGAAATTATCACAGGTACTAGATGAGATCAAAAATACTAAGAATGATGGATATTATTAAGAAACCCTAAGATCAGAAAATAAACTGGGTCATGTAGAATGTAAGTTTTTCTTGACTTTCGCAAAAAAAAAGATGATATAGTATAACTTTGTGAAGCAAAACATTTTGTTTAGCCCACACTTTTAGAGGCTGAAAATACAACCTACACTGCTGTGGGATGGACTGTATGTCAAATAAAACACTGATTGGCCAGTGGCCAGGCAGGAAGTAGGTGAGACAAGGAGAGAGGAGAATTCTGGGAAGCGGAAGGCTGAGGCGGAGAGACACCGCCAGCCGCCGCCATGACCAGCAGCATGTGAAGACACCGGTAAGCCACCAGCCACGTGGCAAGGTATAGATTTATGGAAATGGATTAATCTAAGCTATAAGAACAGTTAGCAAGAAGCCTGCCACGGCCATACAGTTTGTAAGCAATATAAGTCTCTGTGTTTACTTGGTTGGGTCTGAGCGGCTGTGGGACTGGTGGGTGACAAAGATTTGTCCTGACTGTGGGCCAGGCAGGAAAACTCTAGCTACACTACACAGTATAGCCTCTGGTGATGGACATGGGATAAATGGCAGAGAGTGTCAGAAAGGAAGCATCCCATCTTGAACCAGGATTATAAAAGTTGTGCTGAGCCATACGTTCTCTGTTTATAATAACCCTCTCTCAAGAACTGCCTCACTGTCTTCTGAATGGGGAGGCTCTAGTGCCTGAGAGTCTTTCTGGGAAGACAGGATGTGTCTATTCACCGTAGAAAGGGAACCCACAGACCAAAGTAGCAAATACATGAAAGTCAAGCTTGGTGAGCCATTGAGTTTAGTAGGGTTACTTAGAGGAGTGTGGGTGAGGGGTTCTCCAGGATTAGAGATGACTCATCAACAGGTGCATCACAGACAAGCCACCCCAGCACAGGTGATGACCCTCAAAAGCTGCATCCCTTGAGCCATTGCCACCACTTCAGGCCATTCAACAAGTTGAGAAACCTCCTTCCTGCTGCTCAATCTCCTCTTCCAGCAGACATTTACTGCCATTGTAACCCTGGGGAGGGATCCTAGTGAGTCTTGCAAAGTTCATCTTTCCTAGTCTAGGAGTCTTTCCCTCCTAGAGGGAGCATTTCCAGGTTAAGAAGATTTCTATACAAATACCATCTCCCCGATCTGCCACTCTGATGACCAAATCTCGAATCACTCTCACTATATTCAAACCACAGACATAGTAAGACAAGGAGCAGAGGGAAACAACAACATTTCCCCTCTCTCTCAAGAAACCTGCCTTGCCCTGTGGCAGAGCAGAACAGATGCAGCTCTGTGGTCCAGCCTAATTAAGACTGAGTTCTCTCTTCAAAGTAGCAAAGCAGACCCTAAGCATCAACATTGGCAGGCTGGGAAAGGCTTCAAATCAATATTTCTGAATGTGTTGATTCTGCACCATGAAATATTTGTCCAAGAAATGTAATTAACAGAGCCCCCTGCGGACTTCAGAGAGTTATAATATTCATCTAATTTTCAATACACCACAGCTTTTCTCAGTGTAGAAATCAAGAGCCATTCACACCCAAACCTAAAGGCAAGACAGCTTCAAGGTTAATTCATCTAATCTGTTTTTCTCATCTGTGTCTACGTAAATCTTCACTACTGACAGAGAATTTGAAAGAAAACAAAAAAGAATGAAACAGAGAGAAAGGCAATGAAGGAGAGAAGGGGCAGGGGTGCCAAACAGAATTCATTCACACACACTGGGTTTGCCCTGTGCTTCTGTAGGAATCGTAAGCTGAGAACCAAACCAATGGGAACTCAGAGTGAGCCCTTCGCACTGGACTTGTGGGACCAGGTCAGAAGGCTCCCATGAGGTAGATTTGCAGTAAGCTGGATAGACATATTTGCTGGTGCCAAAACTATGAAAATAAAATTTTGATCAGACCTGAGGGGGAAAAAAAGAAAATGTTAGCCAAACGTTAGTTTTTGGCAAGGTGTAATAAGTAAGAATACACTTACTATAGCACTGTGTGTGTGTGTGTGTGTGTGTGTGTGTGTTGTGGTATTATGTTTATACATATGCATGTGGGTATGTGCACTTGTGCATGTACATGAGGAGGCCAGGGGTTATCCTTGTGTGTCTGCCTCTGTAGTTCTCTGTAGTTCCCCTCTATTTATCCTTCTTACTTTTGAGACAGGGTCTCTTACTGAGTCCAGAGATCACTGATTTGGCTACACTGGCTGGCCAGTGAGCCCCAGAGATCCTCCTGTGCCTGCCTCCCCATGTTGGAATTACAGGTATACCATCATGTTTGACTTTCTACTGGGAACTGGGGGCTTAGATTTGGGTCCCTGTGGTTCCGTGACAGCCACTTTAACCTTTGAGACCTTTCTCTAGGCCTGCAGCACAGTTTTTGTGGTAGGTATTGATATTAGATTCTTTGGCCACCTCCACACATTCAATCTGCCACTGCCTCTTCACAAATACCCACCATGGTTATTCATTCTCAAATGAGAGAGACAGTGTCTGCTTCCCACTTTCCCTCTGGCCTCTCAGGGCTCTTGACTGCTGTTCACAGGGTCTTGTCATTTCTGTACCCACTGGAAAAACAAGGCATCCTTTATGATCTATTCTCTGCATGTCCACAGTGGTTATTTCTTTAATAGTTTAACACCAGTTGTGAAGAGAGACAGTTACTAGGAAATACCACCTATTGAGGTATGAGTAACAAGAAATGTACTGCCCTAGTGAACGGAACAAAGGCCATAGGTTCAAATAAGGGTTTAAATAACATGGTACCCATGTGGCTATACACAATAACTCAGTTAATATGACAGCAACTCTTTATCTAGGGAACCATAACTTAATAATAATGATGACTATTACATAAGTCATTATATAGTTAGCTCTGGGAAAACACCACTTTTGTGTGATTTTGTGTAAATGTCCTTGAGGTCAACAGTATGTACCTTCACTTAGAATGAATAAATACATCACATCTCCCAGTGTCTTTGCACATCTTTTTTAATTTCTTGGCCCTTTACAACTCTCTGCTCCTGGACCCAGAGATGTAACCTATCACCTCCCCCACCTAGAGTTTATCAAAGGACCTGACATTTGGTCAAAAGTTGAGGGAGGAGAGTAGAGGATGAGAGTAAATCTGAAATTTCAATTATGAAAATAGACTTTGTATAGTTTGCTAGAAAACTATAACAGTGTATATTTATATACATACAATATGTAATGAATATAGAATGCAGGCATCAAGGACTGGGATACAGAAACTATTAACTCATTGTCTATCAGCCACTAAGTGAAGGCTAATACATAAGGCTATGAAATTATGCTGTTTGGCCTCAATTTGCTGCCATAATTAAGTGATGAATTCAAGCCTAAGGCATCTCCATAATACAGTGAACTATACTAAAGCTTGAAACATAAACAAACTATACCTCATGACCAAACAACTGAGTCTCAGACAATCGTAGGGGCTGAATCTCCAGCCAATCATCATCTACCAAATACGGCCAAGGCAAGTAGCAAATACTTCCAGGTAGGTTCTTTATGAATGTGATTTTCTTCTCTCCAGCCATAAATATAAGCTTCACATGTAACAGGAAGCAACATTTTGAACCATTTTAATCTTTCTCTTGTCCAATTCTAGGATCTCTATTAAAGTCAATTAAGGCTACTGTGTTAGTCATCTTCCTATCACCACGGCAAAATACCCAAGGCAAACAACCCAGAGGGAAAGGGTTTATTTGTTCCATAGTTTTAGATGTTTCAGCTTATTCTCACTTGGTCTCTGGAGCACATAGAAGAGTAGCTGCTCACATCATAGCAGCCCTGAAACAGAAAACTAAAAACCCAGTGACAAAACATGCCCTTCAAAGTCATGCCCCCATTATCGCTACTTCCAAATAGCCATGTTATATTATTTAACCCTGATAAATGTTAAGAAACTTCTATTCACCACCAACAAAGCACTGGAAGACCAAGCAAATGGTTTTATGTAAGTCCTTCTTGGTGGACCCATATCTTCATTAGGGTTACTTATAGGAGCATGATGAGAAGTTAGAAGAACTATAATGGCTCAACCAAAGTTGCATTAGATAAAGGCCTTATCCCAGAATGGTTATGATTCATGAAAGCATCACTAGAGTGCCACACACAGCATGAGTAACTCATGAAATGCTACACCGAAGAGTCCTCTGGGTATCTACAGGAAGCTGTATTTATAAAGTATCCTAAGTCAAATTCTTTCATCTTGCTTAAAGTTAGGGAGAAGAGGGCGTCATGAGGCCTTCATGAAGACTCATGACCTCCATGAGTTTGTGAACCCTGGGAACAATTCTTACTCCATAGAGAAATATAGATAAGCCCGATCTTATGAGATCTTCATGGATGATCACAACTACGCTATTCAAGAGGACAAAAATCATATTCAATATAGAAGAAAAGAAAATAACTGCAAAATATTATACTCCTTTCTCTTGCTTTAATATTATTTCTGTCCTGTTCCCTCATCTATAATATTCTCTGAGCCATCTGTGGTGTATATGAATATTTTCTTTCAGGGCAATCACTAGGATGCTATACAAAAGAGTCAGTTACTCATTTCTAATAGTTCAACTATGGATTTTTTCAGTAGCTGTAGCATGTTGTAAGAAGTTTCTTTTGAATGGGGCTAACATCAGCTATAATCTACAGTCATAAGCCTAATGTTCAGAAGGAAAGCTGGCTAGCACATCATATTCACCTAACTCCCCACAAAAAAAAAAAAAAAAAAAAAAAAAAAATATCTACAGTCTCTTCTCTGTGGCCTGTGACCCTAGCCTCGGGTTTTTCTTAGCTTTCAATACCAAACACGTGTTCCTTCCTGTGAAGCATCCTTACATATATTTAGAAAACAGTCATTTACCTCCATAACAGCCATGCCATTATTGTAACAGCAAGTGCATTTTGCCTGGAATGCTTAAAGTGTAATATATTGCTAGCATACAGAACTCAGCAGGACCATTGATGATAATTCTCTCCCAGCAGCCTGAGTATATTCTTCTGATGCTCAAAACATCAGTCAGTAGGAATGAGTTTCCAGTGGAGTACCAGCCTGATTTCTCCATATCCTACAAGCAATGGTAAGAATTTATTGTATAGTTGTGGCATGGAACCAACAACAGTAGCACAACCTGGATTATGTGTGGATCTCAACTCCCTATGGATAACAGAGCATGTGGTGGCAGTCTACTCCTAGCATTGGGATTTAAACTGAATTTCTTCAAATCTTCTGGGAGTGCCTGCTCCCACCCACACAAGGTGCCTTTTGTGGTAAACCCTCCAAATGCTACTTTTATTGTGTATTTTTTAGATTCTTTTACAAATCTTTGTGACATACAGAATTTAGCATTATGCAATGAATTTTTTTTAAAGCAAAATGGGCAGATCTATGGAGGTTTACTGTTTTCTGTTCAAAGCAAGTGCAAAATGGCCTTGGCATTCAATAGCTAAAGGAAAACAAGGGGAAAACACATTAACAAGGTCCATTGAAGTAGTAAAACGAGCCCATAACTTGTATCAATTGTTCTGTCAAAAGAGCAATGTTAGTTATGGTGGCATGGATGAAGAATATGACCTTATCTAACTCTTTATAACTCACAACCATTCACCATGATCAATGTGACCTCTTTATCATACACATCTGTCTGGCAAAAGTGCTTTCCATTGGGTGAATAGGCTCTCAAGACCACAGGGGACTGCTCCTACTATCTGTACAATCAAGCAAAAGTCTCTCCAATGGTGGTGTGTCAGGTGTGTCAGCAGACAGCAACCCCAGAAATACTTCTGTTCAAGGGGGAAATGTATGAAGTAGACTCTAGGAGATAATTGTCTACCACTGGGACAAGTCTTTTCTCCTTCACTTGTACCATTCTCTCTCCATGTCCACCCCTTCTTCCCATTGCTGGTGGTGCTTTTGGAAGTGTTGTGAATTAAAATACACTTGGTTCCAGCATACAAATCCCAGATGCTCTGCACCTTAGCAGGGTATCCACAAATCTGCAATTCAACATGGGGCCTCCTGTTGCCCT
This sequence comes from Peromyscus leucopus, assembly GCF_004664715.2. Taxonomy (NCBI): domain Eukaryota; kingdom Metazoa; phylum Chordata; class Mammalia; order Rodentia; family Cricetidae; genus Peromyscus; species Peromyscus leucopus. The sequence goes on along the minus strand of NC_051076.1, from coordinate 76,110,065 downwards.
GAATGGCTCTCAAAGGCAAAAGGCTACTGGGGAGGGGGGCAGCTGAGACAGATCCACCCCATAGGGTCTCCTTCTTCTATACAGCAATGGGAGTGAAAATCACCTGTATATCTCATTCAGCTGTTGTTCAAATTTTAAAGACTTCCCGTGGCTCACAGGTACAGCATTTGGCTTTTTGTCAATTTCCTTTCCTGGAAACTCTGGCTTGACACATTTTCTTTCAAGTGACCTCAACAGGCCCCTTTGTCTACTTTCCCTCATGACCTATTCCAACCCAGACTGTCAGAAGCAATAAAGCAACACATTTGTTTCTGTTAGGTAACAAAGCAGACCCCAAATGTCACTGCCGATGGCAATATTTTAGGTCTGGGTCTCACCTAGGTTGGATTTTCCTGGGGAACAGAAACATAGCATTTCTTAGAAGCCCTTAATGGCATCTGAATACTCCTGACCACAGCTGGCAGCACCTGAGCAGGTCTGACCTCAACTGGCAGCACCTCCTACATCTAACAGAGTCTCCATGGTAACCATCCACCATTCAGTGTCTCCCCCCACATCATATACCCCTATGATATGCAACATATTTTTGTAGCTGGGTGCTGTCCTCAACTATCCAAGGTAGCCAGCTGCTTTTTTGTTTTGTTTTTGGTTTTGGTTTTTCGAGACAGGGTTTCTTGGTGTAGTTTTGGTGCCTGTCCTGGATCTCACTCTGTAGACCAGACTGGCCTCGAACTCACAAAGATCTACCTCTCTCTGACTCCCGAGTGCTGGGATTAGAGGTGAGCAGCACCAATGCCCAGCTTAGCCAGCAGTTTTAATAAACTGTTCTGTCTCTCCACTGAGAATGGCAGCGTTCAGTGGTTTCTTGCTACCCCTGTTAAGGTTTTGTCTTTCTCTTTCCCACTTTATCTGCCAAATCAGAGGCAAATATGCAGGATGCCTCTTACCTATATGTTTTCTCTTAAAGTTGTCTCTTATGAGCACAAGTTTCCTCAGGGCAAACATCTCAATCTCAACTATATATCTTACTACCCTTAATAGGAACCACAGAACTATCACAATATTAAGAAAAGACAGCATCTCACAGCACATGTGGGAATACAGCTGTGTGGGGATTTCCACCATGATGCCCCACCTTCAGATGGTGTTGAGTTGCATGCTTTAATCACGCATAGCAGAGGCCATGCAACTGCTCCACTGAGACTCCTATTCGGCTGTGTTGAGTCTCCATTCAAACACAAAATGGTTTTGTTACTTTTCCAAGAGAGACATAATATCTAAAATACAAGGTCAGGCACCAAATGTTAAAGAAAATATTCCATCCAAATCTAAATTAGTAAACCAATGAGTTTGTTGGGGTTACTTTTAGGAGCATGGATTATTCAAAAGCAGTTGCATCACCAAAATATCCCACAGAAGTGGGTTAAGTCCCCAAAAGGTGTTGCCAGGGCAGCTTTGGGGCAGCTACAATACTAGAGTCCCAACCCAGCCAATTGTATACTTCTTCTATAACAACAGGGATTAGAGGGACCTCGTGGGTGTCCCAGGAAAATGCATGAGCCCCATGAGACTCCTGGCTCCTTCCACAAGGGAATGTTCAGAGATCTCATCTTGTAATTATGTCATGATGTCTTGATTCAAGACTTCAGTACAAAGCCCATTCAGAGAAACACCTATGGCACAAGCCCAGGCAGCTGTGACCCACTGATGAGGTTAAATCATCATGATCCCATATTCTCTGACTGACTGTAACTCTGAACATTGCAGAGATGAAAACCAAGTCTTTAATACATGAGTCTATGGAAATATTTGCTATACAAAATATAGCCATCTTCAAAACTGGAGTCATTATAACTTTATCTTCTAACAGAAATACTCTTCATCTGTAATAGCTCCTGTACTTTTTTGAAAGGAAGATCTATGTTACAAGGAGAAAAATAACTGCTTTTTTATGAGTATAAAAAAATACCAAGATTGTATAGAAAAAAAATGTGAGACAGAGAAAAGAAGCCAAATTAGAGGAAGGCCATGTCACTTTAATAATTTAATTGTCTCCTTCCTATCTTTTCTCCTTTTGTGTATGTGTGCACACATGATGTGGCTTTTTTGTATGTATACATGTGTGAAAGTATGTGGGAGTGTGTGGGTGTGTGCATGTGAGTATATATGAGTATGAATATGTGCATGTCTGTGTGTGTGAAAGTATGTGTGAGAGAGTGTATGTAAGCATGTATGCATTTCTGTATATGAGTATGTGTATGAGTGTATCAGGGTGGGGTTGTGCATGTGTGGGTTTGAGACAGTGTGTGTTTGTGTGTGCACATATGTGTGTCAGAGTGTCTGTGAGTTTATACTGTGAACATGCATCTGTATATATGTGGGTGTATGTGTGTCATAGTTCAGAGCATCTTATATATATTTTTGTTACCTCCACTCAATGTCATTTCAAGAGCAACCTCTCATATCAAAAGATCCTGCTGTGGAATACTCCTGTACACTGAATAAATTATGCTCTGATTGGCTTAGTAAAGAACCTGACCTACCAATAGCCAGGCAAGATAAGGTTAGGCAGAAAAAACAAGCTAAGCAGGGGAAGCAGAAGGGCAGATTTGGGACAGATCCTGTAAGCAGCCCAAGAAGCAGGGTGCTGGGGGCCAGTAAGCCATGAAGCATATGGCAATAAATAGATTAATAGGAATGGATAGATAGATAATAATTTAAACATAAGAGTTAGCTAATAATAAGCCTGAGCTATCAGCCAAACATTTATAATTAATATAAGCCTCTGTGTGATAATTTGGGAAGCAGCTGCAGGATGGGACAGGACAGAGAAAAGCTCCTGTTTACAAGATCACTCAATATTTCTGGATGCTTATCCTACTACTACAAATAACTTTGGTAATAATCTTAATGCATAAATATTTGTATTTAAGATTATCCCCTAGAATAGAAACCATTAGAGAATATTGAATATTCCCTTCTTGAGAAGTTCATAGCATCATTTCCAGCCAGAGTTTGACTAAGACCTTACTGTGGGTATCCCTCACTCATCTCATCATTAGAATGTGAACATAGAATCTCAAAACCAACATTTGAATGTACTCCTCAGTGCTGAAGAGACAAAGACACACAAATCACTGGGGTTTGACAACTACTCAGCTTCCAAATCAGTGAGCCACAAGACAATGAGATATCCCGTCTTTAAAAACAATATGGATGTCCTTGGGACATGGGGGGACTGTTGTGTGTATCTTTGTTATGAGAATCAGGCTATGAGTAGCTTTGTCAAAGGCCTGGAGGTTTTCACCCATAGGAAAGATTCTGTACTTACTCCATCAAGTGGGCCATTCTCCCTTGCTCCTCCTTACAGCTCTGGAAATCCTCTAAGTTATCAAATCACAGAGACCTAACCCACTCATCATTCTAGACATGCCCACTGGTCAAAGAGACACATTTTAGGATATAAGTAAATTCCCTTTACACCCAAAAAGAGGATTAGAATTTAGCAACTATCAGAGGAAAATCCATAAGTATATCCCAAAATTTTATAATTATCTGCATAATTAATTAAGAAATAAACAGATATTATTTTGTTGTCCTAAATAAAAAATATTTTTTTTTATTTTTGAATCTGCCTTTAGTCTTATAAGAACACAAATCAACATAGTTTCAAATGTCCTAAAAAGTGCCACACACACAAAGAAATGACTTTCATGTTCTGTCAATAGTTTTTTGTTGCAATCAATATCTCCTTCAGAGAAGAAGGAGAAAATTTATTAGGTAGTACAAAACATATACCTTTTATAAAATGGGATGTGTATTTGTGATTGTGTGTTCAGCTGAACAAAGTTCACAAAAATATTTAGGAGGTACTTTGATCAATGCTGGATAACAGCAGGGAATTTCATATTGACTGTAGAGGTGTCTTGGTGGCCTCATTAAGATGCCAAAGAACTATTTTTAAATCTTGCTGGAAAATACATCAAATACTGAAGGGCAAGGCATGTGTACAGGGTAAATGGAAACTAACTTGAGTCCAAAACAAAAATGGCATTATATTACCAGTTAATAAGTGCTGGAGACTGCTTATGGCTTTCCTGTTAATACTCTTTACTAGTTCTAAAGCACTCCTTTGCTCCTCTGAGTACTGACACTTGTTCAATGAGAGATCTTGACTGAGTAACACAAAGCAACCCTCAGCCTTGCAGCTCCATCTGACCTTTGCACTTTGGTCTTTAGGATGAAGGCCAGAGACACATGACCTTCTTTGCTTGGCTTCCCTTTTTTTTTATTGGTATTATTATTTCCAAATTCCCCTCAAATACTTGTGTCTCCCATATGAAGTAATCTCATTTTTATTTGGGAGTTTGAATGCTTTCCTTTCTTTTCTTTCCACCATTTTTCTAAATAGGATTTTAAGCCAGTCTGAATAAATGTTAAATCTATGTAGCCTTCCTTCACTATTCAGGTGCAAGTCATCTTGCTTCCCTTGAAACTATTATCACTCGCTTACTATGCATGCTCTGTATATTATCCTTGACTTAGTTAGGATCTTTATTGATGAGAAAAACACCATGACAGAAAGCAGCTTGTGAAGGAAATGGTTTATTTCAGCTTACAAGTCAGTCTATCATGAAGGGCAGTCAGGGCAGGAATTCAAGGTAGGAATCTAGATGCAAAAACTGAAGCAGAGGCCATGGAGGAGTGCTGCTTACTGACTTGCTCCTTATGGCTTGATCTGCCTGTTTTCTTATATAGCTCAAGACCATATGACTGAAATGACACACCTACAGTAATCTGTGCTCCGCCCATCAATAACTAATCAAGAAAATAACCTACAGACTTGCCTTCAGGAAATTTGATGGAGGCATTTAGTCAACTGAGGTTTTTCTTCACAAATAACTCCAATTTGTGGTTAAGTTGACAAAAAGAAAAGAAAAAAAGCAAACAAAAGCCCTATGTCAATCATACAATGTATTCCCTCCATGACAGAGTGTTTTCCATAGTCTAAGCTTTAAATTCCCAAACTAGCTCATAATATCTTTAACTTTCAGATTACTTGGACAGTGTTTCTTCAGCCAGTTTATGTAATCATGGATGTTAATGAACAATGAAAGAGCAATGGCAGGGGCTGGGAAAATGCTCATGGATACCCTAGTTCCATGCCCAGACCCAGTGTAAAAGCCAGGAGTATGTACCTGTAACCCCTGTGCTGAGGGGCAGATACAAGTGGATCTATGGAGTTTGTGAGCCAAGCAGTCTAGCAAGTCGATGAGCTAGAGTTTTAGTGAGAGACCCTGTATCAAAATAAAATAAAATAAAATAAAATAAAATAAAATAAAATAAAATAAACTAGGTAACAAATGATAGAAGAATACACTTAACATCATCCTCTGGTCTACACACACACACACACACACACACACACACACACACACACACACACACACAAATCCCACAAGCGATAGTGATCTTATAGCAGTAATCCTTTTATCATGCATTTAAGAGTTGAAGTTCCAAGCACTCCCCTCAGCAGCTGTGTCTGGGGCTAACGTAGCAGCTGATGCTCTTCAATGTCCTTCTCATGGTTCAGGTGAGTAGTGCAGACTTTGACGCAGTTGACCTTCTCAGCTTGGGTGAGTTTTCTGGAACTGAAGCAGACAGAAAACATAGGTATATGTTTCCCAGCTTTCTCTCTGCTGAACAAAAATATCTTTGAAACCAGAAAGAGCCATGTCTGCATATAGAACTTGAGTGCACAGCAAGTGAGGAAGAGCAGAAACCAGACTCAGGGCTTTTGTTTGCTTTTTTTTCTTTTCTTTTTGTCAACTTAACCACAAATTGGAGTTATTTGTGAAGAAAAACCTCAGTTGACTAAAGGAAGACTCCGCAGAGAAAGGTGCCATAAGGACCCACCTAGAACCCTTTTATTTTTGCCAAGCTCTTTGTTAGTGTGCTAGGAAAGGTGTGATTTTTCACCGAAGATTTTAAATAATTTTTATTAATTCTTTGAGAATTTCATTCATACATTTCATTGTCCATTCATCCCTCTGACATCTCTTGGATCCACTCTTCACCCTCTATATCCAAGGTTCAAATCTTTTTTATTCTTTTTTTCTTTTTGTTTCTCTCTCTCTCTCTCTCTCTCTCTCTCTCTCTCTCTCTCTCTCTCTCACACACACACACACACACACACACACACACACACTCACACACACAAGCACTCTTTTGATACAGGAATTCACTACATAGCTCTGGCTATCCTGGCACTCACTACGTAGAACAGACTCACCATGAACTCACAGAGATCCACCTGCCTCTGCCTCCTGAGTAATAAGTGCTTTGATAAATAAGTGCTCTGCAGCTCATATCTTTTTTGTTCTTTGTAACCCACTGAGTCTAATTAGTACTTCCTTAACATATGGGTGTAGGGTCACCTGCTAGAGAATAATTGACCTACCAGGAGCCATATGCTGATGGGAAAAAAAAAACCTGACTCCCTCTCCCCTAGTATCCATCAACTCTCAACAGCTCCTCAGCTGGGAACAGGGGCTGTTGTGCTCCTTCCTGTCCCCATGCTGGAATGTTGATTAGCTTGATTTTGTGCTGGTCTTACTTAAGCAACCCCAGCTTCTATGGGTCCCTGAATGAATCAATCCTCAACATCCAAAAGGCACTGCTTCCTTCTGGTTCTTCCTGACCTCTGGCTCTTACAAACTCTCTGCTCCCTTTTCTATTGTGTTCCCTGAGCCTTAGAAGTCAATGAATATTGGTTTCAGCCATGTTTTCTCTCTTTCCTGCAGTGGAATTCCATTTTATTCATTCATTCATTCATCTGTTAATTTTAATGTCACCTGAGAGCCTAAAATGCAAATGGTTTAATGTTAAGATATACTGCTTCACATTATGCATTTTATATATACATATATGCAGTGTATATGTATGTACACATGTAGTATGTACATTACAATTGTTATATGTGTATGTACATCTAATACATGATTCTGCTTTTTCTGGGGGCAGGTGGGGAATTAAAGGTAAATTTGTAGTTGGTAATATGGTACAGGTACTTGCTGTCAAGTTTGAGAACCTCTGTTCATATCCCAGAACCCACATGGTAGAAGGAAGGAACCATCTCCTGGAAGCAGTACTCTGATCTCCACATGTGCACTGTGGCAAGAGTGCATGCACTCTCTCTCTCTCTCTCTCTCTCTCTCTCTCTCTCTCTCTCTCTCTCTCTCTCTCTCACACACACACACACACACACACACACACACACACACACGGTGCAGGTTTAATAAAGAAAATGTGAAACAAGATTTTAGATAAATTTGGTAAAGACATATGTCTTAGTTAGGGTTGCTATTGCTATGATGGAACACTATGATCAAAAGCAACTTAGGGAGGAAAAGGTTGACTTGGCTTACAATTCAATGTTATAGTCCATCTTTGACATAAGTCAGAACAGAAACTCAAACAGAGAAGGAACCTGGAGGCAGGAGCTGATGGAGAGGCCATGGAGGAGTGCTGCTTACTGATTTCTCATCATGGCTCACTCAGTCTGCCTTCCTGTAGAACCCAGAACCACAAGCCCATGGATGAAACACCCACAAAGGGCTAGGTCCTCCCACATCAATCACTAATTAAGAAAATTGCCACAGGTTTGCCTATAGCCGGATTTTATGGAGGCATTTTCTTAATTGACATTTCCTCTTCTCAGATGAATTTAGCTTGGGTCAAGTTAACATAAAAATAACCAGCACAGCAGAGAGAGAGAGAGAGAGAGAGAGAGAGAGAGAGAGAGAGAGAGAGAGAGAGAGAAGTTAACCCTGAGAAGGATGAAGACAGTTTCTATGTGGAGGTTCTGCCACAGCTGGTTCTGAAGGGCAGGAGGATCTTGCAGGGGACATTTGCTGGAAAGGACTGCCTGCCCAGATGCCACAGTGATTTGGTCACCAGTTCATTGGGGCACCAGTGCCCAGGCTTTTGTGTCTGAGACAGGGCTCTTTCTCTGGCTTTGTTTGGATAAGGAGTATTAAAAGTGTTGTAGGGCAAACATTTATATTTATGCGATATTTAACTTTTCATCAATAATAAATTCAGGTGAAGTCTCATTGTTATTAATATTGATCGGTGTTCCAATTGAAAGCACAGATGTCAGGAATTTTTTAAAGTGGGTTCAGTTATATTTAATAGTGCTGCTGATGAGAGGAAACCTAATGAAAACCAACAGATGGTCTATTTAATATCGCTCTCGGCTTTGAAACATGTGCCAAGTGTGATCCACACCAGGACCTGACAGGGCTGTTGCGGGAAGCCTTTAATTACAACTATTTGCACTCCTGGGCCTGCTGAAATTGCTACAACAACACCATCACTCCAATGTTGGCCAAGCCAGAATTTAAATAACACCCATTTATGATATCGTGTGGTTCTTTCTAAATGACCTCTGCAGACAGCATCTCCCATAGGTCTTCTCTTCTCAGGGCCAAGGAATTGGAGCTATGCTGGTGTTAGGAAGTCCTTCCACCCCTAAGTGAACACATTGAACTTGTAATGCTGAACGGCATCTCCGAGGTCATTACTAATTTACTCAATTACAGAGACACCCCAACAGAGGTAAGCTGCCAAGGCAATGACTAAGTACTTAATAATAACACTGGAAATATCCACCACCTCATTAAGAACCCTGTAAACCACTTGGTAAATATTACCACCAACTCTCACAGCCAGACACAAAGAGACAATGTTGCTGAAGCCAAGGGTTCAGTGTCAAGCTCAAGGTCACACTGCTTCTAAGTGTGGCCTAGGCAGCTTAATTAAACATAATAAAATCACAGTGGATCAACTTATTAAGACAATGTTAGAAAAGATGGGAAGAAGAGAGGGGCTAGAGAAGAAGGGGAGGGGAGGAAAGGGAGGAGGAGCAGAGAGGAGGGCTAAGGCGTGGCAAGGGAAGGTTTAGGAAAGGAATGGAGGAGGGAAGCAAGGGGAAGCTGTTGTTCAATCAGAATGGGGACAGCAGTAGAAAACCCTCTGTTTAAATGACCAAAACCAACACTAGGAAAAAAAGGCCAGGAGTCTGATCCCCCTCAGCTGCTCTCTCTGCTGACCAACTCTGCCCTTGGGCTGCCTACTACTCTAGGGAATTACGTATTAGTACATGCAATTCTTTTGGGACAGAGTGACCTAGAACCCTGCACATCTATGGGTGCCTTAAAAATTGTTCCACCTCCCGGGGTTGAGACGTGGTAAGTGCCCAGAGCCTGAGGACACTGGCTCATAGGGAGCCCCTTGGAGTGCACACTCTGACCATGATACCAGTGATGCAATAGGATTCTATCACCAGGCTTCGAGCACCTGGGGTCCGACAGGCCTCACAGGGTATCACAAAAGTTGCCAATCTGGCCATCTCTGTAGCACTCCAAAAAATAGTCCTGCCTCCCCTGGCATGTGCCCTCGGGCTCTTCACCTGAATTACCAACAGGGCAACAGTGGACAAACAGACAATAATCTGTCCTTTGTTGTCGTTAAGTTTATAGAGTAACCATAAGGAAAATCAGAAGTAGATACCAGAAAGAAATGTTAAATTGTCATTCTTTAAATAAAATAAAGCTGAAATCCTGAACAAAAATCGAATGGCCATGATTTGAATATGCAATGACCAACGCCACTAGTTTTAACAATTCTTCACCAACTGGTGCAGCTGTTTAGAGTTGTGGAGCCTTTAGGAGGCGGGGCCTCACTGGAGGAAGTGGTCACCAGGCAGGTTTTGGGAGGACATGATCTGGTTCCTGATTCTAACATCACTTCTGCATCCTGGTCCATTACACGGACCCGGAAGAGTTGTAATATTGGAGACATGACAAACTAAAATCAGGATCTCAGGGGTTTCTATTATGTTGTAAGTCATCATACAAAGCAGCAGGTTTCATTACGGCATTTTCATATACTAATACATGTGTTGTGGTGCCTCATTTTTACTCACTGCCCTGCTCACAAACTGCACTTCCTGTTCTAGTTGACTTCTCTGTTGCTGTGGTAAAACACTAGCCAAAAACAATCTGGGGAGGGAAGGATTTTTTTGGCTCACAAGTTAGGATCTGTCATTGAGGGAAGTCGGACAACAGTTCATGACAAGAACGTGAAGGTAGGAACTGAGGTGGACACTGCAGAGGAACGCTGGCAGAACGCTGCTCACTGTCTGGTCGCCTGGCTTGCTCAGCTGTCTGTCTTATATAGGTCAGGCCCACCTGCCCAAGAATGGCACTGCCCACAATGGGCTGGGCCTTTCTCTGTAAATTAGCAATCAAGAAAATGGCACACAGATGTCCTACAAACTAATCTGATGGAGGTAGTTCCTAAATTGAGATTAGTTCTCTCTCATGTTTGTGTCAAGTTGACAAAATCTAATTGTGGCATTCTTAGTCTCTCTTTCTGGCTTCCTTCCATTCCAAAACACCCCATTTTTTTCAGATCACATGTGTTCCATTATCCTCTGTTTTCACTCCTCTTTCTCTCTCCCTCAGATCTCTTCCTCCCCACTCATGGTCCCATTTCAGGTTTCATAATACACATACCCACATATACACACATGTACATACATACACACATGCACATACATAGACAATACACATACACACATGCATACATATACACATACACAGAGATAATAAACATGCATGTACATATGTATATACACATAAGCACAGACACACACACACAAAGCCACAATGCAGTTTTTCTAAAATGTATATAGAATAATGAGTAATCAGGATTTTCTTAACAAATAATGAAATGTAATTTGCTGTTGGAATTTTAAATGTTCACACAGTATTAAAATGGTGGTATTGGTGTATGTAAATAGATAAGACAATAAAACAAATCATCTTGACACAAATCAAAACATGAAGGTCCTGATTAACATGTGATAAAATATATTTTAAATTAATTTTTAATGGTGTCATTGAAATAATTTCCTATTCATGAGCTAAACAAAACTTTTTCTATCACTAGCTAGATAGTAAGTATTTATAATTTTGAAAGCACCAAGGACTTTTATAAATATTGCATTTATAAGAAGGTATACAAGCAAATATATTGTAATAAAATCTTATTTTAAAAATGAATAGCAAGCCAAATTTGGTTTTAAAGCCATAGCTTTCCAACTCCTCTGACGAAAGTTACATTTAAATGAATTCTTTATGTAATAGAATTAAGTTACATATAGCTTTAAAATCATATTGTAAAAACTGAAAAAAAAAACCACTAAGCATAGCAATACAAAAAGTTTACAATTTCAGAGTAAAGAGGTCTACTTGAACATATTAGCTCCATTATTAGCTATAATTTTATTTATAGAAAAACAGAGCAGAAGAAATCATAAATTCAAAAGGCAAACTATACTCTAAGATAAAATATTTGTGGACTGGAGAGATGACTTTGTAGTTGAATGCTTGCTGCTCCTCCAGCAGACTAGAGTTCTGTTGCCAGCACCCAAGTCCTATGGCTCACAACCATTTGTAACTCTAGTCCAGGGCATCTAACACCCCTGACTAGCCTTTGTTGGCCACCTGCACTCATATGCAAGCACACACACACACACACACACACACACACACACACACACACGTAAATTAAATTAAATTAAAATAAATGAATCTTTAAAAATCTGTAAGAGCACATGGCAGGAAATGGATAACTATACATAATACAGAGAGTTCTATAAATTAAGTAAAGATAAATAGATCTAGGTGCTATATCTATAAAGAATATAAGCAGACAATTTTAAAAAGTAGAAATAAAATAGTTGCTGCCTTACCTCCGTAAAGGTGCAGCAACAAAGGCTGTGGACTGGGTGCATTCTAAATGACTGATGTTGATGTCTTGCAGCTTTGGAGGCTGAAAGTCCAATATCTGGTGCTATCAAGGGTGAGTCCCGGAGAGGGTCTCTTCCTGGTATCAGATTACTGATTTCTTAATGCATCCTCGAATGCTGGAGTTCTATAGGATCTCTTATGGGAACACTAATTCCATTCACAAGAGCCTCACTCTCATGATCTCGTCACCTCTCAAGCAATCTACTTAGTTATGTCATCATCTTAGGATTTAAGATTTGAACACATGGATGTCAAGGGCATATGATGTTCAGTCCACAATACTGGCTTCAGCTCCTGGTTCATTCAGAGTGGGATGCAGAAATCTTCCAGTGCCTGTGGGTCTATATGTCTCTCAGTCTTTTTCTCTCAGTTTACCTCTTCTTCCTTCCTTCCTAGCCATTATGCCCATCATACTGCACCTTGGAAAAACAAAATATCTTAACTGGAGATTTGTGGTGGTGTTCCATACTACCTGAGTGCTCCCACAACTCTCCCCTTGCTTCCTTCAAGCCTGATCAAGGGCTGACCTTTGAAAGACTCACTTCTGACTATATTAAGTGCTAGTACACATAGTTGACACAAATACACCACACACACACACACACACACACACACACACACACACACACACACATATCCCACATGCACTATATATACACCAATGTACATGCCTCCAACTATTCTCCACTTGCTCTTTTCTCCATAATGTTTCCTTTATTTTTACCCATGTCTGTCTCTTGACCATGGGTGAGTATAAGATCAATGACAGCAGGAATTTTAACTGTGCAATTGTTCATTCACTTGTTTGTTCGGGACAGGGTTTCATATAATCTAATCTGGCCTGTGTTGCTGGTTGTTTTTACTCCTTTGCTCTTTTAAGGGCCTGCCACCCAGCTTCCAAATGAATACACATGGAGGCTTATTCTTTCTTATGAATGCCCAGCCTTCGCTTGGCTTATTTCTTGTTAGCTTTTCTTAAGTTATCTTCTGCCTTTTGCCTCTAGGCTTTTTCCTTTTCTTACTTCTGTATATCTTACTTTCACTCTTACTCCAAGACTGGCTGGCTGGCTGGGTGGCTGGCCGCTAGCATCCTCCTCTACTTGTTTTTGTTCCTTCTTTCACTCCTAGATCTTTTTCTTCCCAGATTTCTCCTATTTATTCTCGTTGTCTTCCAGCCACGCCTATTCTTTCTCCCACCTTGCTATTGACCGTTCAGCTGTTTATTAGATCAATCAGGTGTTTTAGACAGGCAAAGTAATACAGCTTCACGGAGTCAAATAAATGCAACATAAAAGAATGCAACACGGCCGGGCGGTGGTGGCGCATGCCTTTAATCCCAGCACTCGGGAGGCAGAGGCAGGCAGATCTCTGTGAGTTCGAGGCCAGCCTGGGCTACCAAGTGAGTTCCAGGAAAGGCGCAAAGCTACACAAGAGAAACCCTGTCTCAAAAAAAAAAAAAAAAAAAAAGAATGCAACACATCTTTGCATCATTAAAACAAATATTCCATAGCATAAACAAATGTAACGCATCTTAGAATAATATTTCACAACATGCCTGAACTTGCTATATACAGAACCTAACTTTGAACTTCTGACACTCTGGCCCCCCTTTCTAGAGTGTTTGGATTTGTTATGCTTCACCACATCAATCATGGACTAACTATGGAGTTCAAGAACATTACATACTATCAGCTATGGGGAGCAGGTATAACCTTGTCTCACTATACAGTTTGGTATGCAGAAGACTATGGAATGGATAATGTTAAGCCCTATAAATAAATGTGAAAATACAAATTTTTGAAGATCTAGCTTTCACAAATCAAGATTGCAAAATAAAAGTGTTCGAGATGAATAGTGTCTACCTTTGAGGAAATTATTCCAATGAAAGGAACTTACTGATGTTGTCTAAATGAATGGATGTGACACGAAACTGCTTTCAAAATATTTGTTTTCATACCCATAGACAATCCTACTCTCAACATTAATCAGTGAAGCTTCTCTTTGCAATGAAGAGAGGTGAATGCAGAAACTCGGGGCTGATTAGGTGCTGAAAATAAGTAATGGTTGAGTTCTCACCTCTAAATAGGTCATCTGCACCACCCCTTCTGAGCCTCAGAACATTGAGGAAGGGATGGAAAGAATGAAAAAGTCTGAAGACAGAGAAGGCCTGTGACATTCTGTCTCCTTGAGAGGACACAGCTCTTGCTCTCATGATCTCACAGCAATGAGTCTGTGCAACACTGTTCCTCTCGACAGTGGATCAGGGATCAGAAAGGGCTGATGTGGCTCCATACCTCCCTGTGGAATATGGCTAATGATACCAAGCTATAGTCTTCAGTTCTGTATCCACCAAAGAGCCCTATAGGCTCCAATGGATAGTCCCAAGCCCAGGACACACAAACATTCCTGCTTAAACTCAATGGATCACAAAACAAAACAAAAAGATGTGAATATGGAAAACTAATTTGAAGGGAAGAAGGGAAGGCAATGGGGTAGGGTGGAAATGAGGAGGAAGGTGAATGAGAGGAACCATAACAACACATTGTACACCTGTAGGAAATTTTCAAACAACAAATTTAATAACAATTGTATAATGAAAACAACTTCCTTAGTCACAGAAGGTAGGTATCTTTTTTTTTCTTTTTTTAGGATAACACTGTTTGTAATAGTAAAAACAGCAAAGTACTAGAAATTACAGGAATGACATATGAATATGAAAACTGGGCAAATTATAGAACAACCACCTTATTAAATGCTCCTCAGATGTAAAAATCAAGAGTGGTATCTTCATATATTAACCTGAAAAGTTGCCCATGATATGTTTCCAGAGAAAAATTGAAAGTTCAGAGCAAAAACTATAAGATATAAAAATGTTTTCTAAAAATTAAGAAAATGATTTTAAATCACTTTTATTTGCTTGCTTACAAAACATTAAAACACTGAATAATAAAATTGAAATGAATTTTAGGGAACCTTCATATTGCTCTTCCCCACCCCAAGAAGGTTAGAAAGCCTCTCATAATAGGTTTTTGAAACTCTCAGTATAGAACAGTTTCATATCTTTTGAGAATTTCATCTATAAAGTCTCTCCCTTAGCAAAAGGATCTTGTTGAATTACCTTCAAATTATGCTTTCAACATTCCATTTCTACTCTATTATTCCTAGACCTTTTTTCACTCTATCTCCTGCATCATTCAAGCTTTCAAGACCTATGCTGCAGAATACCAAAAGGCTTCCAACAAAATGAATTTGATGTGAGTGAAACTGGGTGCCAAATTCTCATCATTACCTCAAAAAACATAATTCAAGTTACACTTCAAAATGGAAAGATAGTTTTATTGAATGATTAATAAAGACATAGAATCCCAAATCTGTTGGTAAAACTTAATGAAATTTGGGCTAGAGATGGTTCAGTGCTTAAGAATATATACTGCTTTTGCACAGAACCCCATTTCAGTTCCCGTCAGATGGCTCAGAACCACCTGTAACTCAACCCCAAAGAGTCCAATGCTCTCTTCTTTCATCCACAGGAACCCACACACAGGTATGCATACACACACACACACACACACACACACACACACACACACACACATACACATACACACAAATAAAAATAAAATATATCTTTTTAAAATTTCTATGAAATTGAAAAACTAATGAGTAAGGATTGAAAAATATATGCTTAAAAGGAGAAATAAGACAGAGAGACCATGTTTAGGAGAGTGAGTGCTATTTGAGGAGCAATAGAACTCTATAGACAGAACCGCGTAATGGGATGGAATACTGATTTATGGTTTGGGTGTTGTCTTTTTCTTCTACACAAGCCTCTAACTTCTTCATGATGTTATTCATAAGGCTGTTTTCTTCTGCTTCTTCCAATTTTTGATGTTCAGATCTAGATGTTGGAGGTGGGCTAGGTTCTGGTGATGCTGTATTGCTCTTCATTTTGTTGTATGTACTTCTGCCTTGACATCTGCCCATCTCCTTATGGTTCGTTCTTGGCCTTATCAGTGCACTTGTTTCAGAAAGAGCTGACAGATTCAGGAATTCTCTCTCTCTTGTCCAGATGGGAGCTCCCTTGTTGAAATGGGAACTCCGGGGCAGGATGGAAGCTCTTATCTGGATGGGAAATTGGGGCAGGATGGGAGCTTTTGTCCAGACAGGAAGTCAGTGGTAGGATGGGCATTCTTATCCTGAAGGGAAGTCCAAGTAAGGATGTGAGCTCTTGTCCAGAAGGGAAGTCCAGGCCAGGATGGGAGTCCTCTCTGGTCCAGAAGGGAAGTCGGGGGCAGGATGGGAGCTGGGGGCCGGACTCTAAGTCTCAGGAAGTGGCTGGGGTCTCGGGCAGATGGGCGTGGGGGCAAGGCGTGGAGAGTGCAGGGGCTGCCGGGGGCTTGGAGAAGGGGATCCTTCCCGGTGGGGCTAGAAGGGGACCTGCCCGGTGGCTAGAACCTAGGGCCAAGTTGGGCAGGTGTTCCCAGGAGTGGCTGGAGCCCAGGGATGGGGTCCGGGATGGGCCTGGATACTCACCTCTGGTCCAGAAGGGAAGTCGGGGGCAGAATGGGAGCTGGGGGCCCGGTGTTGTTCTGTTTTTACTCATAGAGCTGTCATATGCAGAATCAGTTTCAAAGGAGCTAACAAGGAGGAGTTCCTTAGGTGTGTACACCATGCTATGTGCACCAAGAGATGGTGGTATTTAGACATGCATAAAAGCAGACAGATGACAGAAACATCATCTAGAATTTTCTGTATTAGGGAGTGATTTTCTTGGGATAGTAGAAAAAGATAGAAGTCAAGAATAATTCTGAGAGTTTACTCTGGCATTCCAGTGACCTTGGGCATTCTGATACTCAAGAAACTGGCAGGAGGAGAGGAGCTTGGCAGCAAAGACCAAGGAATAAGTCCAACTCCAGCATGTGATGAGGGCAGGAAGTTCAGTACAACATAAAGAAAGCTTGGAGAGTAGCTACTGTCACAGGAGAAAGGGAGTGACTAACCAGGCCAAATTCTCCTGAGAGGTCATGGATGGAAAAGAAAGGCACACGACAGCCACTGTGGGCCAGGATGATGACAGCTCAGAGATGAGGCCCTTTGTGCACAAAGTCTGAAGCCTGAGTTCAACCCCTGAGCTCCACATGAGGTTGGAAGGAGAGAACTTACTCACCAAAGTTGTCCTCGAACCAACTGGCACCAGATATACATGCTCACACACACACACACACACACACACACACACACACACACACACACACATACTACTACTACTACTACTACTACTGGTAGTAGTAGTAGTAGTAGTTTTTAAAAAAAACGCTGGATTTGGGCAGAAGGAAGTTTGAAATACTTTTGGTTAAAGTTAGGGAATAAAAGGGAGCACAGAAGCCAAGTAAAATAATTAAAAAACAAAAAGGACTTAAGAGAGAAGAGCAGAAGAGAAGTGGAGGCTTGAGGAAGTCGCTGACAAGGAGCACAGGAAAGACCTGGAAGGGGATATTGAGTCACCATACATTTTATTCCAACTTTGTCATGCTCCAGCTTTTTGCACATGTATGATAGTGATGCGTGGGTGGGAAATGAAGACATAGAGGAGAAGCTGCCAGAGCTGAGACCCCAAGTGCCAAAGGAAACCCCGAGCCTGACCATCACAGAGGTGTTGACCTGCAGCTCAGAATACCAGCCTACTGAGAGAAGCTCAGAGATCCTGAATGCACAAGCTGGCTCAATTGCAGAGAGAGGGGAGGAGGAGAGGTCTTCCCAGTGCAGAGGTGGGGTGTTTTCCCACTTGGCTGTGGGGCCAGCTCCAAAGGTGGAAATAAGAAAAAAACAGTAAAGGGAGGTGTTTGGGAAGCACTTTCTGAGACCAGCTAGGGAGCTAGTTCTGTTGGTAAAGTACAAAATAGACCAGCTCATGAAAGGACAAGGACCAGACAAACAAAAAGCTTAACACAGTGGTATGTGTTTGTGATGTCACTGCTGGGGACACAGTGACAAGCAGATTCTTGGGGCTCATGAACCGGCCAGGTGAGCTCCAGGTTCCAGAGACAGAAAAGACAGCTGGCTGCTGAGGAATTACACTCAAGCTTGACCTCTGGTCTCCACATGCATGTGCATACACAAACATTGATGAACACTCACACCTACACACACACACTCACACACACACACACACACACACACACACACACACACACACACACACTAAAAAGAGGAAGAGAAAAAATGTAATAAGAAAATACATCTCTGAGATGGAAACCATTTGAATTTGGGATCTCTCAGGGAAGTTTGACCAAAAAGCAACTTTGTATGCTTCTCTGCAGAGATGTCCTGCACTCTGGAAGACACTGGATGGAGGGGATGTTACTGTCATTATTCTATAGGCAAGACTGTGTGATCTTCCAGGTCCACCCCAATCACAAACAATGAAGACAGGATGAAATGCAAATGTATCTAACTTCAAAGCTCTTTCAGTGAAAATATTACTAATGAAATTTATTTCTTTACTCCTGCCAAAGTACTTAGAAGGGGAGTACTGAGAACATGAGCGATATTAAGGTTTGCTTTTAGGGATGATTTCAAGGTCATAATGAACATGCGTCTGTTTAAACGAGGGGAAAGGTAGCTGGCAGGTGTAGCTGAGGGAACAGTGATTAATATGCATGACTTTCTATGCTAAGTTGCCAGTTCTGGCAGAAGAGAAGGAAAGAAGGGGAGAAGAAGGAAGAAGAAAGAGGGAACAATTGCAAGCCACGGGTACTTTTGGCAAGCAATTATTCCATTACAAATTGATGGCTCTGAAATCTTTGTAGCTTAATTTTTAATAGACTTTCTTATCTTAATTGCTTAGATAAGATGGTAATCTCCAAAATGACCTGCAAGAAAGATGCATGCTACATACAATCATAAAGTTGACAATATTTACTCAAAGTGAATTTCTGAGCGTGTCTAATTAATAAACCCAGGAATGTCCGTTGCCTTGGGTAGTTAAACCCTAAAGTCTAGCAACAAAACAGTGTCAAAGAAAACAAATGCCTTGCAGAAAATGCCTTTAAATTCTAATCACCTTATAAATCAACCCAGGCAAATCATATATGGCAATTAACATGCAAAATGCTTAAATGAAGTTCTTGAAGAAGCAATGTATGGAAATAGCAGATTGTGTTTCCACTTGCATGAGACAAGGGACAGCAAAAAATACTGGATTTTGTTGAACTATGGTGCTGAACAAGCTCACACTGTGGGTAAGATATCAGGGTAAGCTTTGTGTGAGACACAGGCAACGACAAATGCTCATATCTGTGTGTGCATGTGTGCACGCATGTGTAGATGACACAAAACTGAACTCAAGCCTGTATTGCTTTAACACACATGACCAATGCAACCTATAGAAGACAGAGTTTATGGGGTGTTTCAGTTCCGCATGTTTAGAGACCTGTAGAAGACAGAGTTTATGGGGTGCTCCAGTTCTGTGTGTTTAGAGGCCATGACGATGGAGTGAAGGCCTAGCAACAAGGGCAGGAAGCTGAGTGGTCACACTTTAAAATCTTCAAATCCTACTCCCAATGAAGTACTTCCACCATCCAGGTCTCAACTCCCAAACAGCAAAACCACCTTGGAATCTGTGTTCAGATTTTCAAGGTCTGGGAAATACCTCATCAAACCAGCACAAAACCCAGATTCAAGCATATTGAAACATAGATTTTGATTTATCAAAGCTTATAAAGAATTTCATTCAAGTTAATATTTCTGGTGCTTAATCAGATCAGTTTAAAGCTATTAAAGGGTCACTAATATTACAACAGAGGTATTCAGTTTGACCAACCAAATGTTAGGTTTTCACTAATAATCTAGATACTTGGAAATTAATATAATGTGACTTATGACATGAGTCTTCTCAGCAGTATAAATCTGACACTCAAAAATAAAAAATGCATCCTGTCAGGTCGGGAAGATGGCTCAGTTGGTTAAACATAGCTATTATGAATGAAGCAGCAATGAACATGGCTGAGTAAGTACCTGTCTTGGCCTGAAGAACAGATAATAAAAATGTAGTACATGTATACCACAGAATACTGTTCAGCAATAAAGAAAAAAAAGAAAATTTCAGGTAAATGGACAGAACTAGATGCAATCATATAGCATGGAATAACTCAGACCCAGAAGGGAAAAAAATCAAAGGTTCTCTCTCATCTAAGGATCTTAGCTCCAAATCTTCAGGTATGAGCACATAGCCTAAAGTAATTGCAGAAACCTGGAAAATAAAAATGATAGAGTCGGGGGGGGGCAGTAGAAAGGGGAATAGTAGGGTACAAGTGATCTAATGGGGGAAAAGGAAAAAATGGGGGACTCCAATTAAGGATGATAGAGAAAAATAAATACAGAAGAAGGAGGGAGGAAGGTGAAATAAAAGTAAGGATATCTAAAAACTCATTAACTACCTAAAATACCTATAATGAGCAGTCTTTTTCTTTTGGACCACCAACTAGCTCCCAAATCATGACAAAGACTTTTTACTAGTTATGAATGCTGGGCCTAGCCTAGGTTCATTCCTGGCTAGCTCTTTTAACTTAAACTAACCTGCTTTTCTTTATTTACATTTTGTCTTGGGGCTTTTTCCCTTTGTTTCTGCATGTTCTACTCTATGCTTGTTGGCTGGCAACTAACTGGCTGGCTCTGGGTATCTCCCTCTCTTTCTCCTTCATTCTCTCCTCTCTTCTGTCTCTTGCCTAGATTTCCCCTCCTATTTATTATCTCTGCCTGGCAACACTGCTTGTCACTCTCTCCTGCCTTGCTATTGGCCATTCAGCTCTTTATTACACCAATCAGGTGTTTTAGACAAAGCTACACAGCTTCACAGAGTTAAACAAAGGCAACATAAAGAATGCAGCACACCTTTGCATCATTTAACAAATATTCCACAGCATAAAAAAATACAACACATCTTCAACTAATATTCCACAACATGTATGTTTGTGTATGTAACAAAATTAGTGAAAAAAGGAGGGGTATATGGGAGGGTTTGGAAGGAATAAAGGGAAAGAGGACATGATGTAATTATGTTATAAATCTCAAAAGTTGAATAAATCATTTTTTAAAAGCCAGGCTTAGTGGTTCATGCTCATAACCCCAGAGCTAGAGAGGCAGAGAGGTGAATGCCTGGGACTTGCCAGCCACCCTTGCCTTCTTAAAGAGTTCTGGGTAAAAGTGAAAGGTCCTGTCTCAAGAAAGGAGGTGGGGGCTGGAGAGATGGCTCACTAGTTAAAGCACTTGTTGCTCTTTCAGGGGACTGAGGTTCAGTTCTCAGCACCCCCATCAGTTGTCTCAGAGCCATCTGTAACTTCAGCTCCATGGTACCTGTTTCCTCTGGCCTCCTTGGATACCTGCACTCAAGTGCACAAACAAACATATAAATAATTTCTATAGAAAAAAACCCAAGTGGACTGTACCCATGGAACAACAACCAATGCTGTCCTCTGGTCTTTATACACACATGCACTTATTGTTGTGCACATAAACCTACATATACATAAACACAAATACACATGTGTTTGCACACTCCCATGTACACATACATATAAATGTATGTGAACTATATTAAATCAAGTTTAATAGAGAGATACACAGGTGCATGAACTTTACAATGATCTGAGTCCCCACTTGGAGAGAGCCCAGACTGCTTGCTGTGTGTGATCTGAGATGTAAAGGGACTGCATCATTTAAACTTGTAGCAAGGATGGTAAAAGAGATGTTGTTTAGCATGCTCCCCCACTGTGAGACTCTATGAGGCCCTTCATAATTGACTAACTCACCAATGAAAACAACTTTACTTTTCTTATTTAACAGACAAGTAAACAAAAGCAGAAAGAATGTGAACTGAAGCTGTTGGCTGGAGTCAGAGACCTAGAAACTGGAAAGGTGAGAACACAGATTCCCAGACTCCTGATGATATCCAAGGTCTCTTTCTGGTGTCAGTGAGCCTATAGCCAAGACTACCTAAGAACACATATCAAGAAAGTAGAACGGATCTCTGGTTAGCCCTGGTTCTACAGGGACTGGAACCTAACCTTGAAAATCTTATTGTTGACAATGCAAAGCCATCATCCTCTTCCTCATTGATCAGGGCTTAGGACTTAGTAGAAAAAGAATGCAAGCCTCCAAATCAGAGCCTCACCCTACACTGTGGCTCCCCTTCCCAGCCTTGTGTTTCAGACCCACACTTACCACCACTTAGTTCCCTAGTATTCTGGAAGCTTCAGTTTAACCTAGGTTTCATCTGTGTTCATAGTGTGTGGAGTTATCTGTGTGCTGTGGGTACTTGGCCTATGTGAATGTCTATACATGTTGAGAATAAGATGTTATTCCGGCCACAATGCTAATCTATAGAAAAGGGCATTTCTAAGGGTCCAGTTTTGAATAGCGGCACCTGTATGTACTAAAACATCTTCAGTCACTTGTGGGTTCTTCCCAATGGGATTGAATTTTGCCAATGGGATATTTACAATGCACAGGCACCGCTTGGATGTACATAACTTATAGAGGTCCTTCTCACATCCAGGGAAGAATCAGAGAGCATGTAACATTCTACAATATACAGAACAGTCCTACACAGCAAAGAGAACATTACATCTACAGGATAATTTACTGTGTTGAAAAGACTTGTAAAACCAAACTTGGTTCTAACTTGTAAGCCATGAGGAAGTCGCAGTTGGGCTAGTTTTAAAAACTACTGACTGTTGTAAAATCCTCCACAGCCTCAGCTATTTTTACAAGGTAATGGGTCACAAGATTAATAGGTTAACTACTATGTTTCATTTTTGTATGAAACACTTGTTTGGATGGCTGAGGCAACTGCTAGACTTCTGTTATAAAATCAAACTTTGCCTGTACCTAGACAGGATATGAGTTAACTTGGCTTATCAAAATTACAGCTTTGTGATTTTTGCCTGTAAAATTCTTGGACTAACAATAGCCAAGGCCTTACCTGGAGAACTCTCTGGTTTGGTCTTTGAAGGGCTCTAGCAGGCCCAAGTATGGTAAACATGGCTCTGGCAGGTCTTTCTCTTCTCCCCCATTCTCTATGTCTTACTAAATCATTAGATTACATTCCTAAAGCTAGCCACCAATATCTGTTTCCTTATTTGACTACTTCCTCCTCCTGAAGCTGACCACTAAGGTCCAGCTACCAAAGCATTGAAATCCAGCAATCAAAAATCCCCTTTCGGCTACTCTAACTAACATGACCAACCAAAACAAACCAACTCATCATAACATGGGGTTTTCCTTTTTCCCTTCATATACTGCCAAATGCCTATTTGCCATGTGGGTCTCCTTTCTCTATAGAGGCAGTCCTTTGTCTCTCTATATGAAATAACCTGTCTCCCTCTCCCTTGTTCCTTTCTCCTTCTCTCTAGTCTTCTATCTCCTGTCTTCATCTCTTATTCACTGCCCTTTGTCTCTCAGGGGCAAAAAAAGATCCACTGTGCTGAGAATTTGGTCATGGCCAGTTTGTTGTTGTTGTTGTTTGTTTGTTTTGTTTTTTAATAAAAAGCCTCTGTTTTACTAAAATTATAACTCCGGTTAAACTGGTGAATCATTGAACAACCCCTGACCCATAAAAGTCCAGAGGTTCAATGGATTGGAAACTTTTACCACTTCTAGCCCTGAAAAGTTAAACATGTACTAGGTCTACACTTATAGTACCCTACAATACCCAGGACTCCCAGGCTCAAGACTTCCACCATCTTCTTCCAGATCAATTTCATGAAACATAAATGTAGCATTTCAATTCTGAGAAATTATCATAGAGCATCAACACTAGAACTGGGTGCTCAAGGTCTCTCTTGTGGTCCCAGCAGGCAGCACATGCCTACAGTGAGAGCACTTGAGAGGCTGCAGCAAGAGGAGGGATATGTATTTGAGGTCAGCCTGGACTACACAGTGGATTCTAAGCTAGAAGAACAACAATGTGAGGCACTATTTCAAAAGCCAAACAAAGAGACAAACAAGACATTGAGAGGACCAAGCAGAGGCTGTAACAGGCTGCTCAGTCTTCTGTCAGAGATCAGGCCTCAATTTCAGTTTCCTGAGACTAAGCAAGCAGTTTCTGAAGGAGCCACGAACAAAGGACAATCAATCTCCAACACCTCCTATAGCAAGGATCCTGAGTTATTGTGGCTCACGTACACTGCACATACCAGGCCTGAGTCATACCAACTCAAGATAATAATCAAATAAGGACAAAGCATGGGATTTGTCTGGGCCTGCCATCAACTGAAAAAGCTGTAGCCTTTACCAGCCTCTGATTAGCCTTAGCCAATTAGAGCATACTATGACTGCCACAAGTGTAAGCCAATCATATCTGAGATGACCAAACTGTCCTTAGAACTCCCCTTAGCTGTGCTTAAAAGGAGCCTGCAAGCTTATCTTGGAGTCATTGCCATTTTGTCTTTGTATAGGATTGTCAGCCCCAGCATGATGGAATAATAAACACTCTTGTTGACTTTATATGTGGGTGGTAGTCTTCTGTGAGACTTTTCCAGGACCCTAACAGACATCTCCATGGATTCTTTACAGTGAGCTTTTTGCATCTTATTTTGCATTTGTCCTCTTCTTGCATGCTCTGCATGTGCCAGTTCCCTTAACTAACCTCTATTTTCCATCCGCAGGCCTTTTTTACTATTACCCTCTCATCAAGAACCTTCTTTGCACAATATTGACAGTCTTCATATTTCTTGAAGTGCCCTTCAACAACCCTGCCTCAGTTTCCTCCTTTGGAAACAACCAGTGCTTCCTTCATCCACATTCTTCCACTCATTATACACTGGTTTTCTTCTCACATTATCATGTATAGACCACATGCCTGGAAGATCCAAGAGTCCTATATCTTTCACAGTAGACAACCCTAAATTATTGGTATACAACTAAATGAATCCATTAATATAAAATGATTCTTTAGAAAAATGGTTTTTTTTTTCTAAATTCTGGGCACAAAGAAAGTGCTCAAAATATTCATGGAATGTGTGTGTAAATTAAGTGAGCAATTGAGGGAACTGATTGCTAAGAATACCTGTGGGATGACTCATCCTTAACACTTGAGGGCCAGAAGGCCCAAACAAGTAAAAAAGTTACTTTCTGAGAGCCAGCCTGGGGTCTGCCTAAGGGTCTTAGCAACAGCAGCTGAAGCATGATCTGGAGATGACCTGGAGCAATGAGAGGCAGCCATGTCACACCAGCAGATGCATATTCATCAGACCTCCCCCCACGGTGGGGTGAAGGGTATATAAAGCTTGCCTCTTCCTGAATAAACTGAGCTCGTTGTTTCAACATTCTCCCTGAGTCTGTGTGGTTTGACTCTGAGCCTACTTGGCCCCCACCCCCAAAGGGAACAACAGCACAGGACCCTGCTACAAATATCTACTGAAACCTAACAGTTTATTTCACCAAATAAAGTTGTATATCATCTGCAGATAAGTAGACACTGGTTGAATTTATAAATTCAGAAACTATTCATTGGGAAAAGCTATTTGCTGTGGGACACCTGCCCATGTGGTAAGTATAAGACCAGCTCCTGGAAAATATTTATTATTTTTTACACTAAATTTTTGAGAATCTGTAGATAAACCTATCCAAGTGATAGTACTCTGAAGCCCATAAGGGAAATGTCTACTATGACAGAGGGGCATCGTCATTTTTTTGGCTTGACCTTGTACATGACTTTTATATACAAACAAAGCATATAAAGCCATGATACATTACTGATGTGGTAAAACATTAATCTCCTCTCTGCTTCAATGGTTAATGCTTATACAATCTTTAGGACCCTGTGACTCTTGTAAGTTTCAGGAGTTTCCTATGCCTTGTAAATTTTGTTTACTTCCTGAATCTTAATCAATCTCCCTTTCCTCCCAAGAGAAAATATTTCAATTCAGAGGAAATCCCTAACAAGTGTCCAATCCCTATTATCTTGTCTTCTCCTCATCCCAGGATTTCTCTCATATAGGAGGAACAAGCCACTCTGGATAACTGATTTGCACCAGTTATAGTTCTTTAGAGAAACAGAACCAACAGAATACTCACATAAACAAGACATTTAATGCAGAAATTGGCTCACAAGAAACAAAGTTGGCCAGTCTATAATTCCTGATTTGAGCTTCAGTGAGATGCCTTCTGAGAATGGAGATGAAATCCTTAGTAGTAATGAAGTTCTTCTTACTAAGTCATTTCAGCCTAGGGGGACCAAGACTATGAAACAATGCTAAGTGGGTTAAATCTGGTCAAAATCTTGACCCTTTCCAATCTTCTAGGTTATATATCTCCTGCCTGAGTGACTGTAATGTTACTTCCCCTATTAATCATATTCCAAAAAGTCCTTCTCTCTATGGCTCAGCTCCAAAGTGATCCTAGCCTGATCCTTTAACTAGTGAAACTCAAAATACCAGTGAACTACAGCTTTCTGAGTTTGGAAGGCAAATTTACATTAAGATGAAAATGGCTGATAGAAACACTCTGTGTTTCTCTTGTTTAAAGACACTTTCACAAACAAACAAACAAAAAATAGAAGTGCTATAGACAATTTAATTATCTTCAGGAAGATATTTGAGGAAAGAGGCTCTCATAATTCCTTCAAACCTTGATGCAAGAACCTACCACACTAATTTTATGAACCTTAAAGTGACTTCCTTAGTTGATGTGTCCATGGCAACACTCCCTTGTATCATGGATGTAACCACCAAAGCAAAATTCCCTAGATCTAATTCTTTCTCTGCCTTTTGGATCTGTCAATAGCTCTTTATTACCCATGAGATAAAAATTGAAACTCCTGAGCCTGGATCTGAAGACTCTTCCCAGTGGGACACCACCACTCACCCTGTCTCGCTTCAGCTCTCACTAAATTATTCTGGTATTTGTCTTTGATATGCCAAGGAAATTCTCACCCCCAGACTATGGCATGAGCTATGGACTTTTCCTGCCA
This sequence comes from Peromyscus leucopus, assembly GCF_004664715.2. NCBI lineage: Eukaryota > Metazoa > Chordata > Mammalia > Rodentia > Cricetidae > Peromyscus > Peromyscus leucopus. The sequence continues at coordinate 76,083,215 of NC_051076.1, read as the reverse complement.
TGTATTCCACTAGTGCTTGTGAACCCACAGCTCTCACTCAAGGCCACACTAGAAATAGTGAGGTATGGTGACATACACCTTTAATCCCAGCACTTGAGATTTCATGTGTTGCTTGGGAAAGGCAATTGTCTTTAATCCCAGGAAGTGATGGCAGGAAACAGAAAGGTATATAAGGTATGAGGACCAGGAACTAGAGGCTTTTTAGCTTTTAGGCTTTTAACAGCAGTTCAGCTGAGATCCATTCGGATGAGGGCTCAGAGGCTTCCAGTTTGAGGAAACAGAATCGGCTGAAGAGTTGGTAAGGTAAGGTTGGCTGTGGCTTGTTCTGCTTCTCCGATCTTTCAGAATTAACCCCAATACCTGGCTCTTGGGTTGTTTTTTTTTTTTTTTATTTAATAAGACCATTTAGAAATTCAGCTACACCTACTTAAAGGCTGATACTGACACATGGGGTGAAGGGTCATGTGAGACATTGAAGAGTCTTTGAGGAAGAAAAAGCTAAAGAGCAAATTCTAGAGACAAATATGGCCATTGAATGAGCATGTCAGGAGTATAGGCAGCTGAGACTCTTGGATGCTCTTAGAAAATCATTAAATTCTAATTAATATTGAATTAGGCTGCCACAGTGTCAGGCACCCCAAAGTGTTTCTTCTCAGATTAGAAATGCCCACCCCCTCCTGCTGCTCCTCCAGATGCTCATCCAGTGATGCTTTGCTTCTCATTTGGGATGGGAGTTCCTGAAGCTTCCAAGTCCATGCACAGCAGGTGTTGAAAACTCATTACCTGATGCTACCTCAGAGAGAATCTAGATGGGTAGGCACTCCAGTGGTCTGGCATTTGGAAATAGGCCTAAAACTCTTCGCTCTTTCTAGGAACTGTTGTGGTGATGTGTAGGACTGACAGCTGGTCACAGGATGCCTGTCTTTCCCCTTTAAACACTCGAAGAAGCAACTTCAAGTCAAATAAAAATTGGTTCCCAAATTTAGTGAAAATTTTTTTTCATATATCATTCTTCTTCATACTTAAAACTTCAGAAGTTAAAAACCATAAAAACTTAAGATAATGACATTAAGGCTCAAGAATATTGATGTGAAGCCAGGGCAGTTGATTTGTATCAGCCATAATATTCTAGGGACAGAATTACCAGGATGCTCACAACAAATAAGAGGGTATTTATTATGGGAATTGGTGTCTATGATTTTTTGAGGCTAAGAACTCTTATAAAATGACTTTATAAGCTGGAGAACCAGGAAAGTTTGTAGCATAAAATAGACTGAAATTTGTCTGTAGGTGTTGTTAGCAATGGTAGAAACATTCATCAAAGTCCCAGAACCCAAAAGGCTGAAGACCTAGAAACTCACCCCTATGTCAGAAGGAAGAAATCTAACCAGAAAATGATTTTTCATACCCATAATAGTCATACCACTCTTAGTGAGTACATCTTCCTTAGCTTGTCAGTAATATAACATACATATTAATGTTATATAATAATAGGTTTATAGTATATTTTGATCACATTCATTCTCCTCCAACCTCTCATGTCCTCCTCCCACTCCTGCTGATCTCCTCCCTTTGAGTCCCATCTACTTTCATGTATTTTATTTTTGTGTGTAACGAATGAGTTTAATTGGGGTTACTTGTAGGAACATAGGTGAGGGATTACTTATAGGCACATGAGCACTTATCAGTTACTACACAAATGAAGAAAATGTCCTTTTTTAGCAATCATTAAATACCTATAGATTCTCAACCAGGTGAAGGGTCTCACAAGCCCCTTCCTCCATGATTACGTGTAAACAACACAGTCTTGTACAAGTAATCACTTTTGCTGAGAATCCAAAGGCCCACTGTGCACATAATACCTAGAAGATAGTATTCCACAACTCTACATGTTTCTCCAGCTCCTGTCTTGTCTCTGTCCCATTTTCTGTGATGTTACCTGAACTTTGGATGATTTTAGCATTCAGCACACATGAATCCTCAGCACTTCGATGAGTATGTCTCCAAAGTAACCAGTGTCCACTGCAAAAAAAGAAAGCTCTCTAATAATTAAAAAATTCTTAAAATAAAAACAATTCAGCCAATAAGATCCTAGCAATAAAACAGGAATGGGAAACTCATGTATCTCACAGCAGAAGATGGACATCTGAGATAGAAAAGGATAGAAAAATTCCCCTTCCTTGTCTTTGAATAGGCATGGACCCTCTGTTGGTTGGATGATTCTCAGTCACATGCTTGGATGATGACAGTTGACCTTTACTCAATCTGCTTACTCCAATTCTGATCATTTCTAGCAACACTCTCACAGATAAATACAGAAGTAGGTGTTTCCACCTTTCTGGGCATCCTTTCTCTCTCTTCCTCGCTTCACCATACCTGAAGCTGACTCTAGGTCTAGTCAGTAGTTTCCAACCTCTTTTACCCTCTTCTACTGGATGCTGGAGGTAGGCTTTACTAACTGTTAAGCTTCTCTTTAAACCATGCATCCCTCTGTCCTCCGCATTCTTCAAGGTAGAACTCAGGTGCATCATGCTCCTGTGACCTGATTAATGACTCTTGTCACACTGTTGTCTTGATTCCTAGTCTTCTGGTGCTGTAGGTTAGCATGTCTTCAGATTTAATGTTTTCTCTTCTTTGTCGAGCCCTGAGGACTTAGAATAGCCCTTTGCATAAAATGACTATGATTGTTCAGTATTCAGTAGTATGTAAGTATTATGTATGTATCTGTGTATTTACATTTGTGTATATATGCCTATGTTTGTTTTCATGTGGGGGGACACACATGTGTGCAGTTATGTTAGTGCTTGTGTATATGCATATGGAGGCCAGAGAAGAGGCATAGGTGTCATTCCTTGGGTACTCAACCTTCCTTCCTTCCTTCCTTCCTTCCTTCCTTCCTTCCTTCCTTCCTTCCTTCCTTCCTCCCTCCCTCCCTCCCTCCCTCCCTCCCTCCCTCCCTCCCTCCCTCCCTCCCTCCCTCTCTCTCTCTCTCTCTCTCTCTCTCTCTCTCTCTCTTTCTGTCTTTTTCGAGACAGTCTCTTTCTTTCTTACTTTCTATCTCTCTCTTTCTTCCTTCCTTCCTTCCTTCCTTCCTTCCTTCCTTTCTTTCTTTCTTTCTTTTTTTCTTTCTTTCTTTCTCTTTTTCGAGACAGTGTCTCTCACTGGCATAAAACCGAACACTTCAGTTAAGTCGGCAAGCCCAGAGATCCTCCTCTCCTTGCCGCTGCCTCAAGCATTGGAGGTACAGATGCACGCAGACACGCCCGACTTTTACGCAGTTGCTGGAAATTTGAACACAGGTTCTCATGCTGTGCAGTGTGCAACAACCACTTCCACCCACCGAGTCGCCTCCCCGGCCCCTCTTTCTTTTCACAACTCACCTTTAAATTAACATATGAACCAGCAGTTTTCATTGTGACATTTTCATATATGCTCACCTTTGGTTGATACTCCTTCCACACTCCTCCCCCTCACCCCCACTTACACTTGTCTGCCCCTAGAAGTCTCCTTTCTACCTTCATGTCTTGTGTATTCTATTACCCTGCCCACAGCAGTTTCTGCCCACTCCCATCATGTCTCCTGTATTCTTTTATCCTGCCCACTTCAGTTCCAGAATCCCCACCCACAGGAGTATTCTAAGGCATTCTTGCCTTGTGTTCATCATCACATTCCTAACTCCATAGTCTTTCAAGCCCATGTTCTCACCACAACTCTACTTAAATTTATTCCCAATGTTTGTCATAGAAAGACATTGGTCACTGGGCAGGGCTGGGGAACTTGAGCTTCTCATATCCCCTGCTAAGATTCTCTGTCCTTCTGGAGGAAGTCCAGCCTGCATCCCATCTTAGACTTTAATGCCAGCTCAACCTTCCTTCTGCAAGTCCCTTCATGCTTTCCTTCCTTCCTTCCTTCCTTCCTTCCTTCCTTCCTTCCTTCCTTCTTTCTTTCTTTCTTTCTTTCTTTCTTTCTTTCTTTCTCTCTCTTTCATTCTTTTTACATTGCTGTGTGTGTGTGTGTGTGTGTGTGTGTGTGTATGTCTGCATGTATGAGTGTGGATGCATGTTTGTATATATTCACATGTAAGTGCAAGTGCACATGTGCCACAGCACACACATGGAAGTCAGAGGACAACCTTGTGTATCAGTCCCCACTGTACGCCTTGCTCAAGACAGAGTCTCTTGTTTGCCTCTGCATTTCTACCTCCCATCTTGCTGGAGGAGTGCTAGGGTAACAGATGCACACTCCCACATCTGGCTTTACATGGGTCTGTGGATCTGATTCAGGACCCCAAGTTTGTACAGGGAGCACATTAAGTACTGAGCACACTTACCACACTTCACGCACTTAACCTAGCCCTCTTGGTCAACATTTCCTATCTAAAATCCAAAAATCACTCCTTGGAGTCCATGAAACTATGTAAACATTTCCTAACTTGAATTTCAAAATCCCCCAAAACTGACTTACTGCCTTTATACAAATATAAAAATAAATAAATACATAAATAAGTAAGTAAGTAAATAAATCAATAAATAAATGACATAGATAAAAGTGTTTCTTTTTTTGTAAATTATCTTCAACCCAGACTTTCAGCTTCGTGTCAAGGTAAAGACACAACTCTCATGAGAAAGTTCCCCCCAAAAAAATGACTGAGGCATGCTGGGAGATTCTCTAGGGCACGTGCAGATGTGTGATATATTTAGCCACATACAAACATACTCACAGCAGAAGTGCCCACTTTCATTAGCACAGCTTCTCATCTCTAAGTGGTACAAGTGTCTCTCAGTGGGAGAAGACCTCTTTCTGCCTCCACTGATAGCAGGTTTTCCGTTCCTGCAGAGAGCTCAAAGAACAAAGTTCAACACCTGGATGCAGGGAAAGGAGCTAATTATTGCAAGCATCTCTCCTCCCCCTGGTATCTCCCTTTATTAATGCTGAAGCTTAGTCATGGCTAGCTTGCTCATCTCTGGCTTTATTATAACACAATGATCAAAGTCTCATTCCACTTCAAATAAATCTACCTCAAATCTCCATAATGCCAACAACTTAATCCACTTAATCAATGACAGGAGGCACATTCCTATGTCACACAGTAACATGGTTTGCAAGACCGCTGCTTTTTAAGTAAGAAAATAGAAAAGTTCTAAGGAAAATAAATGTGTGTTATTCTCCAAAGAAACACTGTATTGTGGGCAGAAGAAAGGAATTGGTGGATCAGAGTGCTTTCTGAGCAAGAGTTTGAGTCCCCAGAACCAACATAAAAGCCATATACACATACACATATATACATCCACACACATATGTTACACACACACACACACACACACACACACACACACACACACCTCCCCTCCATAGCACTGAGGGGAGCAAGAGCAAGAAGATGACTGAGCTTTGCTGGCTGCCAACCTAGCTATATGGTCAATGAGGCTTTGTCTCAAGGAACTAAGTTTGGGAGTGATAGACTAGGAAATCTGATGTCACCCTCCCTCCAACCTCCAACTTTCAACCATGCCGCACAGGGGCATGTTCCTGCCCATATCTGTGTACAGACATCATACATATGCTACACACCTACACCAAATATACCCTCACACATATACACACATGGACAAAGAAATGTCACATTTACTGTGCAAAGACATCAGCATCAATGAGGGGCAAATGTCAAAAGCTACAGTGAGGTGAAAATGTACATCTTTAACACATCTCTGCAAATATGCATGGTGACTCTAAGAAATGAGTTGCAGCTTTTGTCCCGTGTTTTTGATACTAGCTGGAATAGAGAGGCAAGGGTTAGAGCTTTAAGAAAATGTCTAGTAAACTAAATGTGTGTGTGTGTGTGTGTGTGTGTGAGAGAGAGAGAGAGAGAGAGAGAGAGAGAGACAGAGACAGAGAGACAGAGACAGAGAGACAGAGAGACAGAGAGGAGAGAGTAACCTTGTCTGTGTGTATAAGTGCCTGTGGAGGCTTGAAGAATATTTTGGATCCCACAAAGCAGGGGGTGTAGACACTCATGGGCCACCTCTCTTGACTCTTGGGAACTGAACTCAAGTCCTCTGCAAAAAGAGCACGTGATCTTAAGAGTGGCACATCCTTGTTTTGATGTTTATCGTTTTTCTTGACAAGGTCTTTTACTGGAGCTTGCCAAGTAGGTTAGCTCGACTATAATGAGCTCCAGGGACCCTTCTGTGTCTGCTGGGATAACAAGTCCCCTCTTGCCACCACATCTGCAAGGCAAGTATGCCCACTGAGTTCTCTCTCCAGTCCTGAAGATTATTTTAGGTAATAAGTGGTCCTCAGAGCACTGGATGTCTAACTCTAGTAGATACAATGCATTCATTAACATCATTAACTAACCAGAGACAAATGGAGTATGGTCTTCAAAGGGAATCTGTGTCTAAACTAGAGACTTACTGGCAACACTAAACACATGATAAAAATTGTATGATCACAGCTCTCTGGACTTTAAGTGGTAAATATGACATGTATTTCCCTATATTTTAAAAAGTTATTCACTTATATTGTTTGAGTGTAGGACGTGCATGTGTCATCACATAAATTTAGTGAGAGGACAAGTTGAGGAAGTCAGTTTTTTTCTTCTACCACATAAGTTCCAGGAATGAAACTCATGTCCTCACAGTGAGCAACAAGTGCTTTTACCACTGAACCATCTTGCAGAATACTTCATATCCATTTTAATTATTCTTCTTAATGATTTTGTTTTGTTTTTAGCTGTGTGTAGGGAGCTGTGGATGTATGCAAGTATATGCGCAAATGGTGTAGTACCCATGGAAGTCAGAGGCATTACATACCTAGGAGATAGAGTTACATGCAGTTGTCTAACATGGGTGCTGGAACTCGAAATTCAGGTTCTCTGCAAGAGCAGTGATTGCTCTTAACTACTGATTTAATCCCCCATGCCTTGCTACCTCACATTGTTAAACAAACATTTGAAATGATTCTAGGTCTTCAAAATATGTGTGTGTGTGTGTGTGTGTGTGTGTGTGTGTGTGTGTACACAAGACAATAAAACTTAGAAAAAATAGTATGTAATATGAAAATTTATTACATAAATGATGCATAATAAATAATGGCTTTGTTCTCTGTCTATCTCATCCAAGCAAAGTCTCTGAAATATAGCTAAGCTGTGGTGGTGCACACCTTTAATCCCAGCATTTGGGAGGCAGAGGCAGACAGATCTCTTAGTTCAAGGCCAGGCTAGTCTACAGAGCAAGTTCTAGGACAGCTAGGGCTGAACAGAGAAACCCTGCCTTGAGCCCCTCCCCCCCCCAAAAAAAGATGCTGAAATGTCTTGCATTTGCAAGAGAAATCCCAGAGTGCTTATTGCAGAACATGTTAAGGACCCCCAGACTTGTTGGGTCGGGTTAGTCTGTGTCAGGAGTCAAGGTAATGACGACAAATGAGGATGGGCCCTGATTGTTCCTTTTCCTCTCTCCGTATGCTGGGAACCCAAACAGAGAAGCCTGATGCCCTTTTGAAGAGCATGTATCTCTGCTTCTTAGTCACATGAGAAGAGGCCTTTTATCTCATCATCCCAGGTTACTGGCTAAGTGCCGGCCCCTCGCCTGTATTCTGGTCATTGAAAAAGATGCATTTAGTTCTGTCAGAAGCAAGCCACACTGACACAGTACACCTGGTACTTAGTCCACATGCCCAGTTTTAGAAACTGGACTGCTACTAAAAGGGGAAAAGAAGTGCATAGACAGCTGTCAGGTCTACTGAAGCTTCTGTGAAATATATATTCTTCAGAACTCAGATTTCCACTAAATGCTGTTGTAGTTTGAATGGAAACTGTCTTCCAAAGGCTCACCTGTTTGAACACTTGATCCCTGGATTCTGGTACTGTTTGAGAAGGTTGCTTGTAGTGGGTAGCCATTCCAGCTTGGATCTGGAAGTTCCAACCCCCATTGAGATTCTGGCAACTGTCATGCCTATGAGGCAGGGCCAGGGGAGGAGCCTGGAGAACCAAGAGCAGGATGGGCCAGCACTCTGTGTGCTCTCTCTGTGCCAGGACACTGAACACTAGAGGTGGACCGAGCAGAGCTCCAGAGAACACCACCGGACTGCCATACACCTTCCTCAGACCCTGCAACCTACCTATCACATAATTTGTGAGTTATGCAATTAAATAAATATCCTTTTAACTATGTGGAGTGGCCAAAATAATTTCACCAATATCTGGCGCTCACGTGGGGCAAATTCCAAAGGCCTGGGCGGCTCCCGCCCTCTCCTCCCTAGCTGGCGGGTACCTAAACCCGCCTGCAAAGTTCCATATAACCAGGGAATACCTACACGGTCCCATTCCTGAAAAAGGGAGCAGCTAGTCCAATCTCAATTCCTTAGCTTAGCCCTGAGACCAGCAAAAGAGGCAGGGGAGTGCTAGCTCCGATTTCCAACATCTCAGACTCCAGCCAAGATTGCCAGCATGCTCTGTTTTGAAGCTGTACCAACGCCACCTGCTGGCTAAAAAGTGCTACTACATGCCCCCAAAACCACGAAAGGTAAGCATATTGTTTCAAGTAAAGGTACTTGATAATTTTACACCTTAAAATTTACTAACAAATTTTGAGTAATTCGTGTAATATGGCCGACAGCATTACCTCACAAGAATTTAAAAACCTTTTTGCCTGTATGATGAATGACATCTTCCTGGAAATATATGACATTCCTAAGGCATATTTAGCCTATACCATTTTGGCATTCATCATAACAATTCACACAGTGTTCAAACACTGGTTTAAGAACAAAGATGAGTCATTATTGGGACTGATACAGACTTTAAAAGATAGCAATGAAGGCATACAGAAAAAGATTCTCTCTCTCAAATCTGCTAACCAGAATTTACAGGCTTTCAAAGATAGCAATGAAGGCTTACAGAAAAAGATTCTCTCTCTGGAATCTGCTTTGAAAGATAGCAATGAAGGCTTACAGAAAAAGATTCTTTCTCTAGAATCTGCTAATCAGGATTTACAAAACAGGCTTGTACCCAAAATTGATTTTATTGATAATAAATATGAATATTTAATGGATAGAACACTAACTCTCCAGAGTGAAGTTGTGGCTACTCAGACAGTATATAAGGAAGAAAGATTATCGTTAATTGATAGGATAAGGTCCATGGAATCATGTGTTTCTGAGGAACATAAAAACTTCTATGATTCCATGAGAAATCTGGAGTCCCTTGCAAGAGAGGAGGTTCACTCCCTAGATCAGACCCTAGGTTCTCATTTGCAAGCCCTAGAAGAAACTCTCAGTAAACATGACAAGGGAACTAATAAGCAGAAGGTCAAGACCATAGAGGTTGTAACATCTCCAAATGGCTCTCATACAATGGCGTATCCTGTTATCGTCCATGAGAAGCCAGCAGATGACACACACCCAGAGCCATATATGACATATACATTACAACCAATATCAACAAGGGACTTTAAAAATATAAAGGAAGCAGTAGTTACATATGGGATACACTCCACATACGTAAAACAGATGTTAAATTCGTGGTCTACCTCACAAAGAATCATTCCAGATGACTGGCATCAGTTAATTTCAGCTGTTCTAGAATATAGACAGCAGTTACAGTGGAAAAGCCTGTTGAGAGAAGAGGCAAAAAATTTAGAACAACAAGGTAAAATCAGAGGTTTTGTGATCTCCGAAGATCAAATACTTGGTGAGGGATGTTTCTCTGACAGGAATGTACAAGCCACTTATGATGAGCATACAATATCCCTATGCTGTATGGCAGCTCTAAATGCTTGGGAAAAAATTTCAGAACCTGGAAAACCAACTGAAGTATGCACAAAGATAGTTCAGGGACCGCACAAACCCTTCACTAATTTTTTACAAATACTGAACACAGCTATAACAAGAGCTGTGTCAGACAAAGAATTAAGAAAAGTATTAACTGAGTCCTTGGTGTTCGACAATGCTAATGCAGAATGCAAAAGAATACTTACACCATTAAAGATCAGATCGGCTCCTTTGGAAGAATGGATTCAATATACTAATGGTGTTGAGTCTCTTAACTACAGTAATGAGGCTTGGATAGGAAAGACAAATCCCAGAGGTGAAAGAAGGCCCCATAGTACCAAATGTTTTAAATGTGGTACACCAGGTCATATAAGTAAAAACTGTTCATGGGGTACTCCTAGAAGTAATACTCCTTCTAGGAATAGCCTAAACAGGAGATGCCAACCACCTCTTGGATTATGTAGGAGATGTGGCAAAGGCCGACATTGGACCAGTGAGTGCAGATCAAAAATAGATATACAAAGCAACCCTTTACTGGTGGGAAATGCCTCAGGGGGCCTCTTGCAGGCCCCCAAATCAAACGTAGTATGAACATTCCCAGCCACTGTGGAAGAAATTCCTCTCCAGGACAACTGAATAAACCAATGCCTAATGTAAAAACCAATACTGCAGTGGATGATAAAACAGCTTTGATAGATGGATCACAGTTTACAAAGAACACTATAAAACAAATATTTTGGCAGACTTCCATAAATGAACAAAGACCAAAGCTTAGAATTCAAATTAATGGTCTGGTTCTGGAGGGCCTGGTAGACACAGGTGCAGATGTGAGTATAATTAGACCAAAATCATGGCATCGGAATTGGCCTCTTCAAGAGGTAGATGTCCAACTTTTAGGGATTGGCACCCTATCTCAGATAAAACAGAGTTTGAGATGGGTTGAATGCATAGGGCCAGAAGGACAGAGAGGAAGCCTGAAGATATATGTAGCAAATGTAGCAGTAAATCTTTGGGGCCAAGATCTGTTACAACAGTGGAATACCCAGATTAAATTTCCTACACTCTCATAAAAGGAATACAGACCAATGCATGTTTCTAGGAATAATATCATAACATGCTATAAAAATCAGTCACCAACCATTCAGGTTGTTCACAAACAGAGCACGACTGTTGTTGAACTCTCAAAAGTACCAACTGCCTTACCTTTAAAATGGCTAACTAATAAACCTGTCTGGGTTGGACAATGGCCTTTGACAAAAGAGAAGCTACAAGCTTTAGAACAGCTGGTTCAAGTGGCGTTAAATGCTCAACACATTGAAGAATCTACCAGCCCTTGGAATTCTCCTGTATTTGTTATTAAAAAAAATCTGGTAATTGGAGAATGCTGACAGATCTGAGAGCCATTAATAAAGTAATTCAGCCAATGGGCTTTCTACAGACTGGGATGCCCTTGCCCTCTCTGCTACCCAAAGAATGTCTTATAATAGTTATTGACTTAAAAGACTGTTTCTTTACCATACCCTTACAAGAAAATGATAGAGACAAATTTGCCTTCACAGTACCTAATTATAATAATTCTGAGCCAGTCAAGAGATATCAATGGAAGGTCCTACCACAGGGAATGTTAAACAGCCCTACTTTGTGCCAATACTTTGTGCAGAAACCATTAGAGATAATTCATGTAAAGTTTCCACAATCCATAATTTATCACTATATGGATGATATCCTATTAGCTGATCCAAAGTTAGATACATTAGAAAGCATGTTTGAAGAAGTAAAAAAAGTTTTGCCTCGCTGGGGACTGCAAATTGCTCCTGAAAAAATACAAAGAGGAGATTCTATTAATTACTTAGGATATAAGATAGAGCTACAAAAAATTAGACCCCAAAAGGTACAACTAAGAAGAGATAGACTGAAGACTCTTAATGATTTTCAAAAGTTATTAGGAAGCATTTCCAACTTACTGGGTATCATGGGAATACCCAAAGATGGACTACAAAATTTGGTTAATACTCTAGAAGGGGACAAAGAATTAAATAGTCCAAGAGAATTATCAGCCGAAGCTGAGAAGGAATTGGCTCTAATAGAAAAGACAATTCAAGAAGCACATGTGGATTGTGTGGATCCAGAGCTTAAATGCATTCTTGTCATATTCCCCTCCAGACATTCCCCAACAGGTATTTTGATGCAGAGGGAAGATATTATATTGGAATGGATATTCCTACCACGTAAACCAAATAAGAAATTAAAGACTTATATAGAAAAGATCTCTGATTTGATTCAAAAGGGTAAATTAAGACTTCACCAGTTGATAGGAATGGACCCAGAAGAAATTGTAGTACTGTTAACTAATGAGGAAATTTCATCACTATGGAAAGATAATGAATACTGGCAGAGAGCCTGCAGTATCTTTTTGGGAGAGATTAACAACCACTATCCCAAAAGCAAGAGAATAGAATTCATAAAGAAGACTTAATGGGTCCTTCCTCACATTGTATGACTAAAGCCAATTTCTGGAGTCCTCACATTCTATACTGATGCAAATAAATCAGGGAAAGCAGGATATAAATCAGGAGACTTAAGTAAAGTGGTACAAAGTCCATATAGCTCTGTGCAAAAGGCAGAACTGTATGCCATTTCTGTGGTACTGATGGACTTCACAGAACCCCTCAATATAGTCACTGACTCTCAATATGCAGAGAGAGAGTTATTTTACATATTGAAACTGCTGAATTTATTCCTGATAATACAGAATTAACTTCATTATTCATACAATTGCAGGAAATCATCAGAAAAAGGGAACATCATATATATATCTCACATATCAGATCCCATACAGGTCTGCCAGGACCTTTAGCACAAGGTAATGATGAGATTGATCAGTTACTAAGAGGTAATGTACTAGAATCCTCAGAATGTCATAAGAAATACCATGTAAATAGCAAAGGTTTGAAGAAGGATTTCTCCATCACTTGGCAACAGGCTAAGGATATTGTGAAAAAATGTCCTACTTATTCCATCTATATCCAAACTCTATTACCTGCAGGGAGTAATCCAAAAGTTATACAAAGAAATGAAATTTGGCAGATGGATATGTTCCATTTTGCAGAATTTGGAAGATAAAAGTATGTACATCATACCATTGACACCTATTCAGGATTTCAATGGGCAACTCCTATGAGTTCTGAAAAGGCTAATTCTGTGATTACACACCTATTAGAAGTTATGGTTATCATGGGAATACCTGTACAAATTAAGACAGACAATGCCCCAGCATATGTCTCCAATAAAATGAGACGATTCTTTGCTTATTACAATATAAATCATGTTACAGGTATACCGCACAATCCCACAGGCCAAGCAGTCATAGAGAGATCCAACTGAACTTTAAAGGATATGCTAAATAAACAGCAACAAGTAACAATGACTCCTAGAAATAGACTGCATAGTGCTTTATTAACCTTGAATTTTCTCAATGCTGATGAGAAAGGAACAACAGCTGCGGAGAGACATTGGACGACAGACAAAACTCCTGAGCTAAACCAACCAGTTTATTTCAAGGATGTGCTGACCTCAGAATGGAAACCTGGATATGTTCTATGTTGGGGAAGGGGTTTTGCCTTTGTTTCTGCAGGAGAAGAAAAGCTATGGATACCAACAAAATTAATAAAAATTCAATTTGAACAGGAAAAAACCCTTGATGAAGAGAAGTAAAAGATCATCTACCAATGTGACATCTCTACAAGTTGTAAGAAAAATTTAACAAAGGGTGGGGTAGGGTTCTGTTTTTGTCTTTCCAGAATAATGGAAATACCCATCTTCCAAAACTCATAAGGCCTTGGATATCCGGATGTTTACAGCAGAAAGGAAGAATCTATTGGTACCAATCTACACACAGTAAAATTTCACTGTCTAACATTTATCTCTCTATCAATCTAGAAAAGTTGTGGTTCCAATTCAATTATAAGCCAAGCTGGCTTTGGAGATAGAATTGGCTCACTCCTTCTCTAAAACCAAGCATATTGCTAAAAGAAAAGTTTGAGAGATTCTTCAGTCCCGTATCAGAAGAGCCCTCTGGTGTGAGACAGAAGGAAATCAATAAAAAGGGACCATTGTCTTCTAAATTCTAATTCTACATACTTACTCTTGATTTCTCAGAATCCTTTCTTACATGCTATGTCCTCTTTAAATCCAAACCTCCCATTTTTGATAACAAATAAGTTTTTCAAATAGCAATCTCAGAAGTTTCCAGAAGAAAGATGGGTCCCCAACAACAACAACTCTACCCAATCCAGATTGATGCCATGGTGATCATCATCATACTACACTTCTTGCCAGAATTTCAGACAATCTTACCCATTACTCTAAAACTTGCTGCAGAACCTACAGTTAGTCTAACTGAGATTTAACTATCTGAGCTTTCTCACAGTACCCAACAGAGATAACATCACCCCCTAAACGGCAGTACTAAGAAAGCAATACTAAGAAGCAATACTAAGAAAATGACACCTCTTCTCCCTTAGGTTTCATAATTCTCAGGGTTATGGATGATGGTTATAGGGTTGGGGGTGGAAGAAAATATTAGACTCAGTATTGTAAAAAAAAGGGGGGGGAGAAGAAATGGAATGAATAGGTATAAGATATGATGGTAAATCATTGTATGTACTAGTAAACAAATTTAGTAAAATAGCAACCTTAGATAGTTTGCACTGTAATTTGTACTGTTATGGATTCTTATATGTTGATACAAATGTAAACTATTTTTATACTCCTGTTTAAGATAACTTGTATATTGACACAAATACAGAACAATATTTGTTATAATGTACATATATTTCTACTCTTATTTGAAACATTTTTATATTGATACAAATGTAAATTTATATCTGTCATACTTTATATATGTTCTACTTCTGTTTAGGATATTCGGTATATTGATATATATTTAAGATTATTGTCATATTGCATATCACAGTATATATTCCTACCTCTGTTATAAATATCTTGTGTATTGTCACAATTTTGAAGTCATCGTTCTTCACCATACATTTGCTTATAGACTGTTTACCTTGTTTACATGAAGCCTTAGTCCTTAGGTTATTTCAGTAGATAAGACTTACAGATTTATAGTCACCTATGCCTGTCATCTCTATATTTACGTTAGTTAGGTTATCCAGATTTACAGATACATAGGTCAGATGGACAGGTAATCTTTAAACACTTCATAGACCTAGAGAATATGGCATTTAAATAACTTAGGATTCTGTTGATGTGAGACACATTTGCTCCTGGCTGCACCAATTGATCCCGAGAGAATGTTGGGCTTCTAAGACATTTCCATTTGGAAGTTTGTCTTTTTGGTACAAAATGGCCTACTGGGCAAAGAACTGCCCTTGCCTTGATGGCTGACAGTACAAATGCAATGCTGTCCTTTCTGGACAAGCAGGACACAAGGAAAGCGACCACTGTACTCTGCCAAGACAGGGTAAGATGGTCTTTCAGAATTCCTGCTTCTGAAAATGGTCTGTCAGATACTCTAGGCCTGTAACCAATTTGAATGCACCAACAATGCTGAGAAATATCAGATGACTGTCCAGGCTGCCAGCTGTCTTGGTCTACTCTTGCAAGATTCCCGAAAGTTGCTTGCATCCATCTGCCATTTCTCAGGTACCATTATGTTCCTTCTCGGGTCTTTGATGGGATTGAAGACTAGCAGTTATAGTTACAAATTAGTATATATAATATCTTAGATAGAACATATTAAGTATTAGATTCAGGTTCTTTAGGATAGGACACCTTTGAATGATCTTTATAACATGCCATTTACCTATGCTGTATACTTCTCTGGATTTTAGTATGTGTTTCTTGCTTGATATTGTTTGCATTGGTTGTAGTTACATCTTATCTAGGTCATTATCCCTCATTATTCCTGGACAATATTTGATAACTATTCCTTTGTATATAGTCTTGTATTAGTTTAGAACCTTCTTATTTAGACAAAAAGGGGTAGATATAGTGGATAGCCATTCCAGCTTGGATCTGGAAGTTCCAACCCCCATTGAGACTCTGGCAACTGTCACGCCTATGAGGCGGAGCCAGGGGAGGCACCTGGAGACCCGAGAGCAGGATGGGCCAGCACTCTCTCTGTGCGCTCTTTCTGTGCCGGGACGCTGAACATTGGAGATGGACTGAGCAGAGCTCCAGAGAACACCACTGGACTGCGATACACCTTCCTCAGACCCTGCGACCTACCTATCACTTAATTTGTGAGTTACATGATTAAATAAATATCCTTTTAACTATGTATAGTGGCCAAAATAATTTCACCAATAGTTGCTGAACGTTTTCAGTAGGCAGAACATCACTGGAGAAAATGGGTCACTGGAGGAAGGCCTCGAATTAGCTCAGCCTCAACTCCTGTTAATTCCTATTTCCTGGCTGCAGACTCAATGTGATCAGCTGTCTTCCTCTCCTGTTGCCATACCTGCCCCACCATGATGGCCTGTGTCCTCTCAAACTGTAAGACAACTTTCCTTCCTTTATACACACACACACACACACACTATATATATATATATATAGTGTGTGTATATATATATATATGCATATATATGTATGTATGTATGTATAGTCTTCAATTTTCACAGCATTTTCAGGCTTCCCCAGGTTCACCTTATGTGAAGAGAGTAATAGTGTTGACTTACCTGGTGTAGAGGTTATCAGGTGGCCTTGGACACCTTCCATGTAGTAGGGGATAGCTTGGCAGTGAAGAGAGCAGTGTGAGCAAGGACAGAGGCAGACTGTGCGAGCAGTGACCCAGGTCTTGCCTGCCCCCAACCCTGAGCCTATGCAGTGGGGAAGATGATGGATCTCAAGGAGGTCTAGAGAAGCAAGTGGCTTTCAGAGGTTTCCACTAGCACATATTAGTTCTGCATAATAATGTTTCATTGTGCCCTTTTCAGAATTACATGATGCACTTGGATCACATCCATTCCGTTACTTCTCTTGCCCTCTCATCTCTTGTCTTCTTCCCACTTGTGCTGACTCCTTCTCTTCCTAACTAGCTCTCTCTCTCTCTCTCTCTCTCTCTCTCTCTCTCTCTCTCTGTGTGTGTGTGTGTGTGTGTGTGTGTGTGTGTGTGTGTGTGTGTATGGGTGCATGAGGGAGAAGTTATGTACAGGAACGTGAATGATTTACCAGTAGCTGCAAACTTAAGAAAGTGTCTCTCCCTCCCACAGCAACTATTGACTGCCTCAAGAACACCAGGGAGGGGTGAATTAAGTTTTACAGAAGAGCTATGGGTACTGCTTAGATTAATAGTTAACAATGTGAACCAGTTTCATTCTCATGTCTCCTTTTCTATTATTATGACGTTGTCATGACCAAATCTAATCATTGCTAATATAAACATTCACATATGATATGCAGTATATGAACAAACATATCACTTGCACCAACTATAGCACACATACACACTTACATACTACCTAACACATGCACATACATGTCATAAACATGCATAACACCTAACATACACATAACAAAATACGCACACAAACACCAACCTTCCACATAAACACCATAAAGAAAAACAAGCACAAGCTACCTTATGTACACACACACACACACCACCACCACCACCACCACCACCACCACCACCACACCTTAGTAATGAATACTACACAGACAGCACTCACATACATAACACCTACCATATACGTACACATACACATCACACGTAATATTGACTTATAATGCTAAACAGTCACAAGACCTTATATTTTGCTGATGAGATGATTCAACCTGCCAAATACTTGCCTTGCAAGCATGAAGACTTGAGTTTAATCCACAACACACATGTAAACAATGTCAGGCATTATAGTTCATGCATGTGATCTTACTGCAAGGGAAGCAGAGACAGGTAGATCCCCAAAACTCCCTCACCAACCAGCTTAACCTACTTGGAGAGCTACAAGATGGACAACTCCTGAGGCAGGACATGAGGAGCTGTCCTCTAGCTTTCACATACATATTCACACACATGCACACACACCTTCATACACGCAAACATGTAACTCTCAGGAAAGACAAATATTGTGCCAGGGAAGCATCCATAAAGGAGTTAATTGGTTGGAAAGGCATGAAGCTCTTCACTTGCTCCCAAAAGTCTTAAAGCCTCCCTTGGATAGGTTCCAGAGTACATGCTAATTTGCATGGCTGCAGTAAGGTGATCTATTTATTAAGGCAATGAAGCTGAGCACTGGATTATAATAATTAACTCCTTGAAAATAATTATTAACCTTCATTCAAATTTATCAGTCACAGGGCTTGGTTGGCTCCCGATCACCATCTCAAACTACTAGCTGGAAAGAGTTTCTGAGAACAGGTCATAGGATCCATCCCCCCTGCTTTTATTGTAGTTTTATCACTGGACAGTCTTAACAAGCTCTCATAGTTAATTAGAGTCCCCTACAGACAGCCCACATGACTTCACTCATCAGTGAGAAATACCCAGCTACCTTAATAACCAAATGACTGTCATGTGCAAGTGATACAGAGGGCAAGGAAATTAATTGAAATTGGCTTAGTTTCTGGAAGTTTGGCTGCATGATGGTACAGGTGTATTCTAAGTATGGGTTCTGGCAGCGATAGGACACGCTGCCTTTAAGACTGGAAAAAAAATTGAACGTAAGTTAGAATGATTGACAGGCTCTTGGGTTTGCGGTTTCTTAATTCTTAATATCTCTTTCTACTTCTTCTAGCTTATGTTTCCTCCTATTTTCAGCCAGTCTCATATCATTTGAATTCCTTTTACTCTATCCTGCAAAAAGATTTAAAAATCTCCCCAAATGATACAAAATTATGCAGTGTATTCATAGAAATATAAAAATAGAAAAAAAAACCTATTTGAAAAACAGACTAAAGAAAATCAGCTGATATATTTATAATAAGTTATAAGGTCGAGTTTCATCTTTATTTGGAACTTTCTACAATCAGTAATCCTGAATTTGATAATGATAATAAAATGATATAATGATTATGATTTTAATAAAAATATTAACTACAATAGGAATTACATCAACTTGAGGGAAAATATATTGGTTTAGGGCTGGAAAGAGGGCTTGGTGTGTAGGAGTGCTTACTACTCAGGCATAAGGACCTGAGTTTGGTTCCCTTGAACCCACAAAAAATTGGGCATGGCTTCACACAGCTGTAATCCCAGTGCTGTGGAGGATGCGGACTTGGTAATAGGCTAGCCCAGCCACAAACCAGTGAGCTCAGGCTTAGTCAGTGACCGTACCTCATGGAAATAAGGTCTAGAGAAATACAGGAAGGCACAAAATGCTCTTCTCTGCACACACATGCATGGACAACTCGACTACACAGAAGCCTGCACCACCCACAGCTTCTTATTTAAGTGTTTGTCATTGAGGCACACCTTATTCCCTCTCTAAAACGTGATTATTGCCTTCCCATCAAATTCCTTCTACAGTGCTTCCCTCTAGGGCTGTTGTAGAGTTTAATAAAGCAGCCTTCATAAGTTCCTTACATGCTACATGTTCTCTTCCTATATAGTTATGTTTTATTGTGATATCAGAAGAGACTTCACTGAAACTGTACTAAGATATTTTCTATATTGAAAACATAATGTCGTTTTTGTTGTTTTTACTTTTGTGGTGCTGGGGCTTGAACTGAGGGCCTTGTGACTGCTGTAAGCACTGTACTACTGAGTTGTACCTCCATCCCTGGTGCCTTTGTTTTTGTCAAAAGCACACAGTCAACAATCTATCCAGTACTGATTGCATTAACCCCACCCAGTAATGGCAATCACCAAACAAAAAACAACATGACCAGTGACAGGCATATAGAGTTTTGGCCAAGGGTAAGGTTTTAGTATTTTCTATCTGGACCCAGTACAGTAATTAGGTTTTTTAGTTGCATATTTATTTTGTTAAACAATTGGTGAAAATAAAATGGCAAAATAAAAACTAACCAAGGACGTTTGTGTTGGTTTGAATGAGAATGGCCCCCATAGCTCACATATTTGAATGTTTAATCACTATGGAGTAGAACTGTTGGGGAAAGATTTGGAGTTGTGGCCTGGTTGGAGGAAATATAAGAGGTCAGTGGAAATGGACTTTGAGGTTTTAAAACCTCAGTCTCTTGCTCTCTGCTTTTACCTCTGGATCAGGATGCTCTCAGCTATTGGTCCAGCACCATGTCTGTCTGCATTCTGCAATGATATTCATGGACTAACCCTCTAAAACTGTAGAAAGCAAGCTCCAGTTAAAGGTTTTCTTTTAGAAAAGTTGTCTTGGTTGTGGTGTCTCTTTATGGCAGAAGAATAGTAACTAAGACAATGTTTTTAGAGTAAATCTTGCCATACAATCAATTAACAGTCAAGTCCACAGTTCTCTTGCTGCTCGATCTGGTGCATGTCAATTGGGCAAATCATCTCTAATTCTGCAAGAGAGGAGCTTTGTTTAATGCTGCCCATGTATTATGAGGATTCCTTGCAGTGGGCATAGGCCAAGACTCTTCTCCTTCTTTGAAGAAAGGACAGACAATTATTGTAGGAGATTTGGCCATTTAAGAAAACATGTAAATTTCACCACAAACCCTTAGGGCTAGTATTTCTGATAAATAAAGTAGGGCTAGGTAAATATTAGGGGAATCATGTATTTTATGCAGAAATGGGTCACTTTAAAACATGACTAGAGTACATCTGCATGGGAAGACCAGGCACAGAACACACAGTGAATACAGCCCTGAAAAAGTTAGTCCCTAGAACAGCCTGCTTCCCCTTCTCCTACTGTGAACCCCTATTTTTTGCCCATCCTTTATAGACACCTCCCTCTTCTCTTACTTAGACTGGTGACAACAGCCTCCTGTTCATTTCATACCTGTTCTGTAACCATCTGGACAAAAATGAAAATGTTTTCAAGGGACACTTGTGCCCTACCCTTTGGCTGTCAGACTATTGAAATAGTACATAGACCCTGAGAAATTGGAATCTCCCCAGAATCTCATGCTGGGAAGGAAGAGGCCAAAGAAGTGCCAGCCAGAGGGGAACCTGTCATCCAGAAAGAGATTTCACACATTTCTCACAATTTATAGGAGCATCTTGCAGAGAAGCTGGAGCTGAGTGGATGATGGGTCAGTGATGGGCAGGACCATACCTTAGTCAGGAATGCTTACCTGTGTATTCCTTTTGTCCTCTTTTAAACTTCCATCTCATGTTAGTACCCCAAGGATGGACGTAGGAGTCACTGAACCCCTTTGTCATTCTTTCTAATGCAGCCAAATTGAAATCTGACTTTCACCATTGCTGTTTAACAAGTGAAGAGGAGCAGCCAAGCCTTATTTATTAGGCATTCCAGGACCAGTTTCTGATCCTAACAACATCAGTAAATCTTTCTGTATGTGATTATTATTATTTCTCCAGAATTCATGACTTCCCGGAAGCCATCGTAGTTCCTCCAAACTTCCCCCTCCATTTTACTTCAATTTTATTCCCTACCATTCTTCATCTCTGATTCCACTAAGCCCAGACAATGAATATACATTATGCCATACTGTTTAGTATATATTATCTATTAAAGTTTTGATCTACTTGAATTTGATAGAATGATTCTTTCATATTACCCAAGATGACTGCATTAACCATGTGTATTTTGCTTTGTGTATTCTGATATGTCAGCTGTACTGACTGATGTCTGAGGATTTGCTGAATTTTAGGGACCTTCCTGCTCAGGGCTAAACCAGTTCCTGGAGAGGAATGACTATAAGAATGTACATCTTTTATATGCAAATTAACCTCCCAGAATCCATATGGAACAACCTCCATTATCAGGTTCTCATATACAGCCACCTCCCTTACTCACTCATCCCACACCATGGTATTAGACAAAGATGGACAGCCCATACCTCAAAATCTGCTAACATTATTTAAACTAATCTGAACCTCTGGACCCCATCTCAGTCTCCTATCTCTCTCCCACCATGTCAAGTACAAAAGCTCCAGACTTTGTTCTCACTTCCTCTGTTTCCTGACTTACTCCTTGAGTGGTCTTGTGGGCCTATGATCTCCTTGTTTGTAAAGTGGCTTTTTGATTTGTTGACTTTATCATCCATGAAGAATAAATAATAAAATTTACATGTTAAAGTCCTTCCCTTAGAAGTAAATTTCTACAGAAAACTTGCCCGAGTTCTTCCCTCTCTTAGACTAGGGATGACCCAGTGTGTCTCCTCAGCATTTCTGTGGGCTCCATGCATAATCCATGAGAGTTCTGAATAGCAACTACTTATGTGGTTGCTTTCCCTGCCTCTCTGTCTGACTCCAACTAAATCTTATATAAACACTTACCACCAGAGCCTAAAATAACACCTACTCCTAGACTCTCCATATGTTTGTTGAGATGAACTGAATTGGAAAAATGATCCCTGAATGCCTCAGCATAACTTTGAAGAGAGATATAGAGGAGAAATCAGATTGGTCTGGCTCAGAATATTGAACATTAAGACAGAAGAGAACAAAGACCTCAGAGGATGCACAAAAGACTCTCTACCAATGACAGCTCAAAATATTTATGTTGGTGCATGTGTGTGTGCACACATGCCCATGTATATGCATGCATATTTGTGTGGTATGTATACATGTGTGAAGCTGTGTATGTACATTGTGCATATGTGTGTAGAAGACAGAGTTCAATGTTAAATGTATTTTCAATCACTCTCTGCATTAGTTTTTGAGATAGGGTTTCTTACTGAACATGGAGCTTGCCAATTTGGCTACATAAGCTGGAAAACAAGGCCCAGTGATCCTCCTGTCTCTGAAACCCCAGCCCTGGCATAACAGGCATGTGTTGCCATGCTTAGCCTTTATGTAGATTCTAGAGCTCAAACTCAGTCCTTGGACTTGTATAGCAAGCAATTCAAAAACTGAACTATCCCCCAAGCTCAATTTGCTTTTTGGTATCAAATTCTAAGAGTACTCTTGCATTCATCAAAGTATATGGATTATTCCATAATGAACTTAAGCTCAATAATTGAATGAAAAATAACCTCAACAATGTGAATTAGGAGCCCAGAATCTTGCACTGAGTAAAATAGCATATTTACAAATGGGGGGGGGGATGATGGCATCAGTTGAGTTACTTCTCTTGGATTTCACTCTTACCATCATTCTATCTTGCCCGGTCTTTGTTCCCTCTGCTGCTGCTTTGTGACAGTGTATATTGGCCACAAGACTTCCTCACATAAGAAGGACCAAACCATGAGTTAAAGTTTCTTAGAAGTTAAAGTGACTTAAAAGTTCCAAGTTGTCCATTACTCTTCTGTCTTGAACAAGTTATTTCACTCCCCAAACATGTCTCTCTACTCAGTAAGGTAGTACTAAAAGTACTATTATATATTAATATCATAGGCAGTATTAAAGTGGTCAATCTATGCAATATATGCCCAATATATGCCCTGTACACAGGGCTTCAACTAAATCTTATACACAACCATTGCTGTCTGTGAAACACCTCCGAGTCATCTCTTTACTCCCATTTATACACAGGTATAAGATCTGTCTTTTCCACTGGTACCTGACATGTAACTCTGAGCATATTCAGAGTGTGCCTTTAAAAATGTTCCAGGAGTTTATAAACTGAAGTCTAAACTCCTTAATAAGTGATGAAAGGGCACCCCAAGCATCTTCCCCTGATGAGATCTGCACTCTTCTGAATTGTAGAAATTCTACAGACAAGCTTAGCTTCTATTCAAAGCTTCTGAATGCATTGGGTCTTCCCATAACTCTATGTGTCCTGCACCAGCTGTTTCCCTCACATGAAATACCCTTACATGCTGTTATCAGAAATTTCAAGACAGAAATTACACTATATTGAACATTCTACAAGGCTGATGGACTGATTAAGATTTTAATTAAATTTTAATTTATTAAAGAGAAATCAGAATGTAATAGGTCCAGAGCCAAATTATCTTGAAATGTTGACCCCCTAAATAGTCTTTAATGTTCACTTCTATATCCAACTATAATCTTTGTGACTATTGGGTACATCCTATTGAAATGTGTAAACAAAATCCTTAGCTTCCATCACACCAAGGGTAAAAATATCATTATAGAGAATCTGGGACCCATGATAGAGTTTCTTCACTTAACTGTAACCTGCCTACTTGATGTATCCATCAAGGTATTTGAAAAGTAACCTTAATTTATGAATTTCTTTTTTATGTTACTATGAAGCCTTCATGAAACTGTTACCATGTTGATAGTTAGGGTAAACTGAATAGGTGTCTGTAGCCATGATCACCCCAATTTGGCTACAAAATAAATTATCTCCTAATCCTCTTGAGGTGAGAGCTGCACATGTTACATTGACACAGTCATCCTACCTTCCTTCCAGGAAAAAGTTGTCACCTTCCACACTCTGTTCTCATTATGTACCTGTGACAGCATCCTCAGCACTTACTCATATTGATTTTTGTACCCAAGTGTCTTCACCCAGACTGCTGTAAATGGACCTTGAAAGTGACTGTGTCTTATCTTCATTGTAGTCAGTGTCTCAAAGAATTCTTAAAAAGTCAGAGCTCACAAAGTTCTTATAGAAATATGGTTAAATCACTCAAAATCCCAAGATTAATTTCTACCTAGATCTATTGGCTTCCTTGGTCAATGACAGTGGAGATCAAGAGACATCCCAAGCTGCCATCTAAGGCATCTCAGACACTTCCACTTAGATCAAGCCAAGATTCTTCTTTGTTTTACTGGTGTATCATGTGCATCTGGGCAGGTATATGTTCTCATGTATACGGAGACCTACAGAGACTAGAAGAATCTGTCAGAGCTCATGGAATTGGAATTACAAGTTGTTGTGAATTGCCCTATATGGGTGCTGGGAGCTAAATTCAGATCCTCTGGAAGAAAAGAAAAGAAAGTATACTGGACTATTGAGCCATCTCTCCTGCCCTTAAGACAAGACTTTTGATTTTGACTTAAGTGTCTTTACAACAGCTATCTGTATTATTTGGGTGGCTTTAAGGGGATTTTAAGGAATTTTTATTGATTTTTTTCCCAGAAAGTGAGATCACCAGACATAATAGGCTGACAGATTAAAACCATAGGTCATAAAGTTGAAAAGAACCCTTTCTGTAATGGGCTACAAGGGAGCTAGACATGTGTCTTGACTATAAAACATGTTTATAATCTTGTTTGTGAGATTGGAAAAGAGTTACACATTTACAGCTTGGGAAGGAGAGAGGCTAAACTCACTGTTACTTTAATATTCATACTTGAAATGTCTTTATAAATAAAGTATCATCCCTACATTGTCTCGATAGCAAATTTTGTTTGTTGTACCAAAATTCTCCTTTCTCAGATGAGAGAATTCCATCAGGCTCCATAGTGAGAGTGCCTCTTTCTCTTTCTGAAGCCTGAATTTTCCCTTTATTTCTAGCATGTCTCACTTCTTATAAATTTAGCAAACACAATACATATTTCCATATTTTTCCAGCCTGGGTCTATATGAAGAAGAGAGAATGTGAGGGAGGGAAGTTTGAGAGTCCCCGAATCAGCATATACATGTTGTGTGTCTCCTTCCTCCTGTCTCCCTCTTCTTATGTCCCCTCTCCTGTAACACTTTCTTACACACAGAATGTCATCACAGGAAACGGATCCTACAAACATGTTGTTTGACTAATCTTTAAGTGTTAAGGATGCTGAGGCAACCTGCTCTATAGTTTTAGCTCTTGATTAAACATATAACAGATGTCATGAGGAAGCAGCTTATATAAAGGGGGTACAGTTGCTTTCATATTTTCACACTACCTGTTGTAAATTCTTGCCAAAGTTTAATACGCTATCTCACTGAAATAATTATTTTAGGCAAATATCTGCTCTGTTATGTAATAATTTAGTCTACTATCTAAATACATAGTATGATGACTAGTGTTGCCAACTTGTCAGACTATATAGTCATATGACAACCATGTCTATGAGGATGCCTATAAGGGATTATTTTATTAGATTAATTGATGAGGGAAGCCCCATCTTAACTGTGGATAGGACCATTCCCTGGGTGGGGATACTGGATTATATAAAATGGGGAAAGGGAATTGAGTATTGCATTCATGTGTTTATTGCTTCTTACTTTTTGATGATTGATTTGATATGACCAGCTGCTTCAACCTCTGTGACCTTGACTTACTCACCACAGAGTACTGTACCTTTAACTGTAAGTCACATGGGTCTGATTCCCACAGAGTTGCCTTTTTCAGAGTGCTTTGTCACAGCAAAGGGAAAAAAAACCTAAAATACATAGTCATTGTTTTAAAATCATATAGGTGAATTGTAATTTCCATAAAATTACAAATGATGGCAATTCATGATTGCAATCCTGGTCAGAACTAATGGAAAAGTCTGGCTGAAGCTGTGGAATGTTTCACAAAAGGATCTACAAACCAGGGAGGAAATATTTAGCTTGTTCGTCTTGCAATAGGCTGTATTTTAATGCTGAGCTACATTCTTAATAGTGGGTGTTCAATGGAATTTTCCATTCTCATTTCAACATTGTTAGTATTTATGGTACATGAGTCTGTAACTGATATTGTAGGTCTACATATTCATGTTTTATATGCCTTTTTAGTCTTTATAGAAGTAGCATTGGCTAGAATATCTTTCCAGTAAAATCCTTCACTACGAGTAATTCTTTTTTAATATAATCTCATTTAAATAGATTCTCTGAGAGGAAACAAAACTTGAGAGAAATGCCAAAGTCAGTCACAGGGAAAAGAAGCTTCTTTGATCAGTGCTGAGGATAGAGATTCATGGCTAGTCAAGACATTGAAAACAAGTGATTGCTGAGTGCTCAGCCTAAAATGGGACACCTATGTGACCCCCTCAAGGTTCAGGGAACATCCTGTAAGAGGTGGTGGTAAGAATCTAAGCTCTTGCTGGGCAGTGGTGGTGCTCGCCTTTAATACCAGCAGTTGGGAGGCAGAGGCAGAAAGATCTATGTGTGTTCAAGGCCATCCTGGTCTATTGAGTTCCAGGATAGGCTCCAAAGCTGCACAAAGACACCCTGTCTAGAAAAACAAAAACAAACAAAAGAATGTAAGATCTTGGTGATGGAGATGAGGCCTATGAAATGCTACCATACAGGCATGATATTCATGAACTCTTAGCAGGTGTGGATGTCTCAAACATTCTGCAAAAACTGAGCCCTTGAACATTTGGTCATAGATGGGAGATGAGTTTATTGGGCTTCAGCTGGCGAAGATAATGGCAAGCCAATTCTGCTGGAGAAGAGGATGTCTCTATCTTCTCCGTGGTAGCCTTTGGCAAGCTAAATATACTCCTGTGGACAGCTCCACAGCTACGTCTGTTTTAGCAGCCCTGGTTAAAATGAATGGGTCACAAAGAAAACAAAAAGATGTAAAAATGGTCCAGTCCCCTCCTCCCAGGCCGAGCCTAGCGACCCTGCATAAGCCAAGTCATGCAATGAGCCCAGGACCCGGTCCCACTGCCTAGATGCCTCCCAAACAGATCAAGCCAATCAACTGTCTCACCCATTCAGAGGGCCTGATCCAGTTGGGGGGCCCACAGCCATTGGTTCATAGTTCATGTGTTTCCATTCGTTTGGTTATTTGTCTCTGTGCTTTATCCAACCTTGGTTTCAACAATTCTCACTCATATAAACCCTCCTCTTTCTAGCTAATTAGACTCCTGGAGCTCCACCTCTGGATCTCTGCATCCAGATCCCTCAGTCATCGGATGGGGTTTCTAGCATGACAATTAGGGTATTTGGCCAACCCATCACCAGAGTAGGTTAGTTGTAAAATAATAAAAAAAAAAATTACACTTCTAAAAAAAAAGAAATATAAGTAATTTATAGTAAATTATAGCAGTTAAAGGCTAAAATTGCGTTGGTGGTGCATGCCTTTAATCCCAGCACTTGGTAGGCAGAGCTAGGTAGATCTCTGTGTGTTCAAGGATACAGCCAGCATTGGAGACACACGCCTTTAATCTCAATACCATAGAAGACCTGGAGGGCTGTACAACAGACAGTGATGAGGCAGTCATGTGGTTGGTTTTAGAACCAATGAGAAGGCAGAACAGAAAGTCTATATAAAGACAAACAGACAGGAAGAAGGTCTCTTTCGGAGAGGTCTCTTGGCTTAAGGGACTAGCTGCAGCAGGCAGGTAAGGCTCTTACCTCTGATCTCTTGGCTTTCTCCTTTGCATTGGTTCTGTGTTTCTTATTTAATAAGATGGTTGGTTACATCTACAACAGGCCTCATTTCAACAGAATAATATCTCAAACACTCAAATGATGAGAAGACAAGGAACACTAACAGGGGACAGGAAATTTCCTTAAGGCCAGCAACTGTAAGGAACCACTTTGTCCCCTAGCCTGAATCTAACGCAGACCTCCATAAGGATAATAGACATTAACATAACAAAAGCTGTAGCTTTAGGAGGGGAGCCCAGGAGAGATACACCTGTTCCTTCCCAGTCCAGCAGGAGAGTCAACAGCTCACCAACCCCTCTATCTTCCCACTAGAATTTATGGGGGGAAAGCTAGCTAAGGTAACTTAACAAGTTGGTCTTCTGGGACACAAAGCAGTGGAGAGGAGGGCACCCCTGCACTGGCTCCACTTCTAGATCTGGCCACTTCCAGTCCAGATCTGTCCCCTTGAGAAGTCTCCTCCATGGAGTCTAAGAATTGGGTTGACACAGGCTCACCACAGGCAAGTATATTCTTGCTGTCTGTAGCTCTTTACATAATTTTCTTTTTGTTAACAATATCCTACAATCACTTTTAAGAGTTACTGTGCCCCAATTCTTATTCTAAAGCATGAGAGACTGGTTTAAGCTCCCCAGAAGCATATGTTGAGTCCATTTTTAGGCAGAAAGATCACATACACCCAAAACACTGTCTTCTCATGGAGCCAAATCCATGGTAGATAACAGTTGTCACAAGAAATTCTGGGCAGTTTTGGACATCAGCTCTCAAGAGCGATGTCAACTATTATTTCTTGTCTATAACTCTCATATGATCATCCCTGTGTGCTACAGGATGTTACACATCATTCTTCTGTGAGAGCTCTGAATAGGCTCTTCATATCCTAACACTTGGTGCTGTTCCCAGCACCCAGTTAACACCCGGGCCACAGCAGAAGGATAGATAAAGATGTGAGAGAATAAACACCTACTCACGGCTGTCTGCATCGAGAATGTGAGCCATCATCCTGGGAACGTCCTACTACCACTCAGCCTGCGTAGCAGTCTGATGCTAACCATTAGAGAAAGAGAAACAAAGACTGTAAGGTCTCAGATTTGCAGGCTCAAGAGGGACACTGAGAGTGTCTGTTTTGGTAAGAGATTTATTTATTAAGGGAATTATTAATGTCAGGGGAAGACAATATGAAGTTTAAGCCACTGACATTAAGCAGGGGTCTTTTACAGACTTCAGAGGCAAAGAGCAAGTTCTGTATGGTCTAGCTGATGAGCAGCCCACTGCATGTGCTTACAGTGAGGCTTTCTCTAATTCACAGATGGCAAAGGTTCAACATGGGCCTGGATATGTCCCCTTCATAGCATAGAGCCTAGGGAAGTGAGCATCACAAAGTTACCAACAACCACAGTGGGATACCTTCCATTACTTTTACAGCAACTTGTGGGAGGATGCTGCTGCAGGTGAGTGTAGCCTGAGTACCACCTAGTTCCAGTCTGTCAGAAAGAGAGACAAAGGCAAAGTGACTTAGGAAATAGGTTTATGGCTTCATATGAGTTCTAAAAGGACTAAAACACAGGTATCCTAATTAAGAAAATGGAAATGCTCTCATATTTTGTCACTTAGAACCTTAAATCCTGGTCAGCATAATGTACAAAACTGAACAAGCAACAATAAGACTGCCCAGTCATGATAGATAGGACATCACCATATGTGTACATATGCATATGGGCACACACATGTGGACATGCAGATGGGGGCAGAGGTTAACTTCAAGTATCTTCCCCAGTTGCTATCCATCTCATTTTTTTTAAGACAGTGTGTCTCATTGTACTGGAGTTCATTGATTCAGCTAGGTTGGCTGGCCAGCAAGCCCATGGGATCTACTTATCTCCACCTCCAGTGCCCCAGGATGTGTGGCTAGTTTACATGAGTACTGAGGGATCAAAGTCAGCTCCTCATGCTTGTACAGAAAGAATATTACCAATGTAACTATCTCCCCAACCCTAGAGACGTATTCCAATAAGAGAACATGAGAGCCACCACACCCAAGCCCTCTGTGCTGCTTCCAGCACATTCCAACCGCAGCAACCCAGGCAGCATCCTCATTTTTCACTATGCTCTTCAAAGTACTGGGTCACAGTCATAGCCTCCTGAGGAACTGCCTCAAATCTACTCTGAACGCTGCATTTGGAGCTCAGAAGAGAATGAGAAAAAAATCAAAGCAACTGGAGGATTGTTCTAGTGAGTGAAGGAGACAAGAACACAGAACCCGCCTGTGCTGTGCTCACAGGTTCCTGTGGGCCATGTGCACTCAGACAAGCTTTCACTTGGGACTTCTCTGCTTCCTTCCATTATTGCTTTAACTATTTCAGGAGTTTTCATCCTCAAAACTAGAAAGGGGTTTGTTGTGTACTTTTAGAAATCACTGTGTGTGTGTGTGTGTTGTGTCTTCCCCCACACTCAATATGAGAATATCCAGCAAGAACAAGGAAAATACTCGAAACAGGTATGTGGTCACATTGTTCATCACCAGGTCTACTAAGATATCCAATATTTGAGTCTCAGAAAAGCCAGGAATGTTGGAGGAGGAAATAACTTTGAATTAGGATGTCTGCTTCAGAAGACAACAGCATATTCAAGCTTCATTACCAGCCTGCTGTTGAGAAATGTGACAAAAATATGTATATTATAAAATCTTTTAAAAAATGATATCTGAGGGTCTACAACTGTGGTGGTATTGTGTTCCCCAAAATATTGTGTACCTTAATAAACTTATCTGGGGTCAGAGAACAGAAAAGCCACTAGTTAGGCAGTGATAGCACACGCCTTTAATCCTAGCACTCCAGAGGCAGAAATCCATCTGGGATCTCTGTGAGTTCAAGGCCACATTGGAAACAGCCAGGCATGGTGACACATGCCTTTAATCCCAGGAAGCAAGCCTTTAATCCTAGGGAGTGATGGTTGTTTACTTGGTTGGGTCTGAGTGGCTGTGGGACTGGTGGGTGACAAAAAGGCAACTGGTTCACACAATACAGCATCACGGACAACCCCATAGGCCTAAAATTTTCTTTGCATCCACATAAGATAGAACGCCCCTCTCCAGCAGGAAGTAGTAAGAGATGCTACACCCAAATTCCCAAATATACCAACCTGGCTTTGGAGATGTGTAAAAGTTAAAAACTTCCTTTTTAAAAAAAGAAAAGGGGAAGTGCTGTGGGATGGTCTGTATGTCAAATTGCTCTGATTGGTCAATAAATAAAACACTGATTGGCCAGTGGCCAGGCAGGAAGTAGGTGGGACAAGGAGAGAGGAGAATTCTGGGAAACAGAAGGCGAAGGAGGGAAACACTGCAGCCACCGCCAGGACAAGCAGCATGTAAAGACTCTGGTAAGCCACCAGCCACGTGGCGAAGTATAGATTTATAAAAATGGGTTAATTTAAGATAAAAGAACAGTTAGCAAGAAGCCTGCCACAGCCATATAGTTTATAAGTGATATAAGCATCTGAGTGATTATTTTATAAGTGGATTATGGGACTGCGGGGCTTGGGGAATATAGAGAGAAGCCCTCCAGCAACAGATGGTAGAAAGCAGAAAGGTATATAAGGCTTGAGGACCAGAAACTAGAGGCATTTGACTGGTTAAGCATTTGGCTGGTTAAGCATTTGGCTGGTTAAGCATTTGGTTGGTTAAGCTTCAGGCTTTCCAGCAGCAGTTCAGCTGAGAGCCATTGGGATGAGGACACAGAAGCTTCCAGTCTGAGGAAACAAGACCAGCTGAGAAGTTGACCAGGTGAGGTTATCTGTGGCTTGTTCTGTCTCTCTGATCTACCAGCATGGAACCCAATAACTCGCCTCGGGTTTGATTTTATTAATAAGAACTTTTAAGATTCCTGCTACATACAACATTTCACTTTGTTCACACAGTAAAGGCACTTGCTTCTAAGATTGACATCTTGAGTTCAATCCCTAGGACTCACCACTTTTCAGTAGTGGAAATAGAAAACTGATTTCTGCAAAGTGTTCTCTGATTGCCACATATACTACACACACACACACACACACACACACACACACACACACACACACACACCTGCACACATACATATACAAACACACACACACACACACACACACACACAAAAAGAAAGAACAGTTGAAAGCACTTACAGAAGAGAAATGCAACAGTATCTGGTGAGGCTGTTTGTGGAGTGGCCTTGGCTCTGTTGCCAGCAGCAGCAGCCTAGGGAAAACTGTTACTCAGCACACAAGCATAGCTCTCCCATGTTGGTGTTCTAGGGGCTGCAGGGAACACAGCTATACTCAAAGCCCTGGGCTAAGGGAAGCTCCCAATCTTATTAGGACAGCGCTTGTAACATGCAGTTTCTGTTATTCAACAGAGAAAGGGAATGAATAGTGTGGTGTCAGTTTTAAACCATCCATTTGCCATGGGAAGAAAGGCCAGGTTGAGAAGTTGTTTGAATCAGGTTGGCCTGTGTGCACCTCTGTGGGAAGTTGTCTTAATTGATAGTTGATGTGGAAAAACCTATATCCATAGACAGAGGGCCTGCACTAGACGTGAGAAAGCCAAACAGGATCAAGCAGCAAGGACCCACACCTCTGTTCTTGCTTCTCCTACCTGCGGGCATGAGGCATGAAGTGTCTGCCTTGATTGTCCTGCAATGATTGGCTGTAACCTGGAGTTGTAACCTGAATGAATCTGTGGTCCTCTTAGCTGCTTGTGTTTGGAATGCTATTCACAGCATCAAAAATGAGACTAAAACAACTGGACAACCCCTCAAAGAGCTTTCATGGCCTCAGCGTGATAGAGAGATGGAGGCCCTCCCACAAGCTCACTGCCCTGAGGTAGCTGTGTGGTGTCCCCTCTTTACATGACAGATGTCTGAAACAGAGGAGAGTAAGTGGACTAGCTACCACTAGCTACCACATAGTGTAAAAGTTTGTCCTAAGAATCTATTAGAGAGTATCTATAGCTTAATTTCAGGGGCATGGTAGACTATAATCTGTAAAAAAAAAAAATTCTAAAATGAAGAAAACCGTAGCGAGAAAACATCCCTTGACTTTACAAGCATTATGCAAAGTATTTCTTTTCTATCTTATTGGCTAAATATAGAACACAATTTGGTTTCTTTTTCTTTTTTACCCAGCTTATCTCCTGTTTCTCAGAAATGATGCTTTTGGAGTTTTAGGTTTTCCTTCAGTGAATTAGGAATCTGCTCCAAATGGAAATGGGGAGTAAAACTTGGATAGACACTCTTCACAGGTCCAATGGGTAGGCAATGAACTAAATGTTCCTAACATTCTTCTAGATGATTCCTCAGTCACTCAGTTACAGGGGTTGGGGAGATAAGACAGTTGAGAAGGTGATTATTGTAGAAACAAGGGGGCCTTAATTTGATTTCCCCTAAGCCCAAATAAAAACTGTGCACTTGTAATGCCAGTGCTGAAGAATTGGGGACTAACAGATCCCTAGGATTCAGTGAACAGCCAGCCCAGCCTGCTTGATAGGTTCCAAGCCACTTAGAAAGCCTGTCTCAAAAAAAAAAGAAAAGAAAAGAAAAAGAAAAAAGAAAAAAAGAAAGGGAAAGAAAAGGAAAAAGGGGGAAAATTGCACAGCCTGAGGAACAACACCTGAGGTTGTTGTTCCACACACGTGTGTGCACACATGCATGTGCACACACACCTTAACACAGAAAAAAATATAGAGAGAGTCCCTCTTGACTGATAGCTAGTGTGCAAGGAACTCCTGTGTGGATTCGCATATGGAAACTGATTATTGTCCAAGGCTGAGGCAACCAGTGAAGGCAGTTATGCAAGGTATTACACAATTTTCTAAGGAGTGGAGCAATGAAATGAAAGATCAGATCACCAGCTGAACATAAAAAGGGTGGACCTCTTAATACAAGTGATATTGAATAGAAATGTATTATGTTCAGCTTAGGTAAAATTCCAAACCCGAGGAGGATGTTCTTGATTTTGTCCCCTTTTTCCATCTTTCCTGAGCACAGCTGTCTCCCATCAGAACTCATCTTCCCTCTTCAACGCTCCACAGAAAAGCCAGGAGCCCACGAGGATGCCATATTTCCAGAATCAACTCAGTTCTTCCCTTCCCAGCTTTCATGCTGAACTTAAGACTTCAAAATCAACCTGGAGGGACAGGGGGCTGAGGCAGCCAAAGCTTGTTCCTTTGGCTGCTCCTTCTCTGCTTGATGAGTCAGCTTTTAAAATAATGCTTCCCTTGATTTCTTATTCTCCATCTTTAGCCCCACTGCCAACTGGTCTTTCCATTTCACATGAGTTTTGCTCCATTCCAATTTTCCACTTCCCTAACTCTAATCCTGCAGTTACAAATGGAATCCCAGCTGCACTAATATCCCCTACTTGCTGGCACTGAAGAGATCGATATTTCAAATTGCCATATGTTTTCTAGATCACCAACTGTATGCATACAAACACATTGATAAGTGAACCATTGAAGTATCTGTAAGTTACATAAACCAGAGGCTGAAGAAGAGAGCTATTGCCTGTGGCTACATTTTTGAAATTGATATTTATTCTTAGCCACACAGTCAACTATTGACATGTTGGTTTCTTAGGGGGTGTTATTGTCATTGTTTGTCGTGTCTGAGAATCTGGAACATGAGGACTAGAGTTTTATTTTCAGAAGCCACTTTTTGAAAAGTCTGGGTCAGTAGTGTATTCTTTTAATTCCAGAACTAGGGAGGTAAAGATAGGAGGATCCTTGGGGCTCCCTGGCCAGCCAGCCCAGTCTAATGGGAAAGGTCCGTCCTTGGGGCTCCCTGGCCAGCCAGGCCAGTTTAATGGGGGAGGTCCATTGTTGCTGTGATATCCACAGCAGTCCATCCTTCTGGCTCCCTGGCCAGCCAGCCTAGTCTAAGCTAGTGAGAGATGCTGTCAAAAGAAATTGTGGGAAGTGCCTGAGAAATGACACTTAGGCTTGACTGTTGAGAAATATTTGTTTACACTGTAAAGTTGTGTCTCTGCCTTCTGATTGGTTTAATGAAGAGCTACACAGCCAGCAGCTAGGCAAGAGAGGATAGGCAGGATTTCCAGGGAGAGAGAAGAAAAGGAGGAGGAATCTAGGAGCAAGGATTTCATCAGCAGACTAGGAGCAAGTCAGACATGCCATACTGAGGAAAGGTAAAAAGCCATGTGGCAGAACATAGATTAACAAAAACAGGTTAGTTTGAGTTATAAGAGCTAGTTGGTAACCCTAAGCTAAAGTTGAAGCTTTCTTATTTATTAAGAAGTCTCCTTGTTGTTATTGCAGGCTGGCAATCCAAAGACAGTTTGAAAAGAAAGCTTGCTACACTTGTGTCTGGCCTCCACATGGATATGTCACACCCAGCAGCACACATAAACACTCATGTATGGGTACACATAAATACACACATGCATTAGAATTCTGCAATAACCTGTGCTTCCACAGTACAGAGTTCAGGGACAGGGGCTAAGACTTACACAGAACTACTGTTTGCATTCATGCCTTTGATATCTCACAGGACATTCAAACAGCTCCTTACACTGTCCTCAAGGTGCCTTTAATAATGTCTCTTCCCTGGCAGGGAGGAAATCAGCACACAGTAAAATGAAATACTGTTCTTGAATCTTCGCAGGGAATCATATATGTGGGCTGTAATCCCGGGCCTTCAAGATTCATAAACTCACCCCAAATTCCAGTTTCATGATATTTGGAGACCAAGAGGCAGAGAATGTGGCATGTAAGGACTTAAGGGAAGTGGGAAGCAATATTCAAAGGGTAAGAGATGGAAGAATCTTAAAAGTGTAAAACTTCTCTAGTGTCAAGGAAGAAGGGAGACATCTCTTTCAGCAGCAAATAAATTGGTGCTTAGAATTTGAAGTCAGTAGCTAATTATTTGACTTAGATCCCCTGGTGTGTCTTACCCTTGTCCAAGTTAGATTGAGTAAGTACCTATTGAACATCTAGAAGAGTTTAGGCCACCATGCCTTTACTTTACAAGCCTTCTCACTTTTAACCCCCATATAAACCAATATGTCTCCCTATCTGTTAATCCCTGCAGTATGAATGAATTCAAATGAAAAATGAGACATGTCAGATATGTAAATAATCCAGCACTGGACATAGAGCTGGTTGCCTCCCAGGACCTTCAGTCTACAATGCTGAGGCTGAGCTGAGAGAGAGACTACAAACTTTGCCTGCCATCAGAATGCTAGAGATGGAGAGAAAGGATTTCCACCCAGATATGCCTGTTTCATTCTTCACAAACTTTCAGCTAAGCTTTACAGAATCCTTTGGCTATACTAGATTAACAAAAACTGGAGGCAAATTGCTTAACAACAACAAAAAGTTATGTATGCAGCAAGACAGATGTACTTTATCCTAAAACTATAAGAATTGATTAATCCTTATCATACCACACCACACTACAATGCAATGTATCTTTAGTTCTGAGACTCATGGCTTCCTGAAATTCCCACCAACAATAATTGCTTCAAAGATAGACAGGTAGTGGGTAGATTGATAGGTGACAGATAGACACATGATAGATTGATATTGTTGATAGTAAATTATAGAAAATAGACACATGATAAGTAGATACATACTAGATAGATAGGTGATATTAATGATAACATATGAATTGACAAAAAGATCAAGTAATTGACATGATCATTTATACTCTGGTATGCTTCCACTGATATGCAAGACCATTTCCATGTGCTTCATATTTAAGCCCTCTCTATAATTCCTGTAATTAGCAAGCACACAGTCTTAGGTACTGTCAGCAACCCCTGAACAGGTGAGATGTTAAAATGCTTCTACAGTAATCACATGCAAACCATACCCTCTGAGTTGGCAAAACTCAAACCATATGCGAGTCTCAAAAGAACTCAAAGGCTCCTCAGAGACTCCAAGTCATAAAATCAGCTAGCTTAGAGGCAAGAAGGATGACCCCTATTAAAAGGGGATTATCGGAATTAGGCACGATGATATGACTCCAGTCTGCAGGAACAGTAATTGAATGAGAATGTATTCAAGGAGAAGCTATGGTCCCTGTGAAAAGTGCACCCTGAGAGAGGCATCACTCTTTAGTAACTTTGACATATTTCTGTGCTACATTATTGAAATGTGCTTAATGAGCAGTCTCTCTTTGAGAAGATACTATATCCTCAGAAGCAGTTGTCATGAAAGATACTGCTCAAATCTAGATGGAATTATGTTTATTCCTTCCTTGAGCAGTTGAAACAGTGGTAGTTTCACTTTCCTGTTTTAGAAATACTTTCTATTTATGAAAATAATGCATGTAAAAAGATGAAAATTAACAATTAAAAAGTATAAATAATATAGAGATCAATGTGATATGTCTGTCTAAACACACAGATAACTCTTGCTATCCAGGTATACTATATCCTAAATTTAGACATCCACATTATTTTTATATAAGTAAATGAAATATATGCTTATTTATGATATTTGTAGACTCTTTCAATTTTTTATCCCAATTTGTTTTTCAAATTTTTGATAGCCACTATAAGTTTTGCTTTTTAGATAGGATCTTCTATAATCTAAGGTAGCCTTGAACTGACTATGTAGCCAAGGACATCCTTGAACTTCTGATCCTCCTGCCTGCACCTCCCAAGTGCTGTGATTACAGGTGAGTGTCATCATGCTGGTTTAATGTGGTGCTGGAGAGTGAACCCAGAGCTTCCTGCATGCTAAGCAGACACTACCAACAGAGCTTCATTCTGACCCTGTTAATAGTAATTCCCTTGTTAAAAGTGTGAACTTAACTCTGCCTCGGCATTCAAGCACCTTCCTGTTCACAGGCATTTTCTTTCTTATTAACAGCTAATAACCACTCCATGACTTCTAAGAAGCTACTGCACTCTCCACTGAGTCTGTTTTACATATATTATCCCTACCTTTCCTCCTCCAACAGAGCCACACCATGCTGCCCATTGGTCAGAACATCAGAGGCAGAATTCAGCTGACCCATCCTGGTCTGACCAGTCATGTGATCAGGAGTTAGTTCCCTCTTGCACTACCAAAGTCTCCATATTTTCTCATCCTTAAAATAGATGTGAATCAAGATTACAAAATAAATTGCACAGCAAACACACAGCACAGTGTTGCACACAGATTCAAACATTGGTCTATAATTATGTCTATAGTCAAACTTAGAATGGGAGAGATGGCTCAGTGGTTAAGACACATACTGCTCTTGCAGAGTACCCTAGTTATGCTCCCAGCACCCACATAGGGCTTCTCACACCTGCCCCTGAGTTGTGTTTCGGAGTAGCTAGCATCCTCTTCCAGACTCTGAAGATCCTTGCACTCACAGATATGCAAACCCACATGCAGCCACATGCATGTATCTTTTTAAAGAAAAGGAAATAGTGGTTGAAGTTAGACAAAAGTTAGAAAAAAATAGAAAAAATTCTGTGAGTTATTACATTTCTCCAACAGGACTAACAACACAAGATTCTTGAGCATAATAAACTTTATTATAGAGTCAAAGATGGATTTATAGCCTAAGTCAAGGAAAACATTCAATTTGATGATCAAACATCACTCTTCACAGAAAATTTTAGAAAATATTTCCCAGAGTGATTTCTTACTGCTGTTCCAAACAACACACCTTGAATAATTTCAGAAAGTTCTTCAGAACCTGTCCTTCATAAATTGCCCCATTGCATTTGTGGGGGCAATTTCCTCTTCTTGTTTGCTGGATTACTTTTTATGCTTCTTGATCCATGGTTGATTGCAGGTTCAGTGTGTTCCTTATTGATTTGCCGATGCTATTTTATAAATTGTATATTATTTATGGCACTATCATTGGTGGTGCATTCCACAGCCACTCTCCTTTGGTACTAGTCTCCTTTCATTGTTTTTCAGTGATTTCATCTGAAATTACAAAGCATATTTTAACAGAAGACAATCTATATGGGCTTGATATCCTACCACTTCATGCAAAACTTGTAGAAACCTTTTAATACTGTAGCATCATTCTTCGTGTTTTAAATATACTGAATCCCATACCTAGAAACCTTATAAGCCCCATGTTGTAGGGTTACAGTTTATGATGTTAAAATTGAAGCTGTTAAAGATCATATATATTTGTTTTCATTTTTTTTAATCTTTGGTAAACCAAGTTCTTAATCTTTTACATTTGCTTAGGTACTCATCCCAAGGATCTGGACTAGTGTGGATGCATGTGACCATATGACACAAGGTCTCAACTCGAGGAGTTTTCTTAACACTTCTGGTAGAACACAACTACAGGCAACACATTTCTTTAGCACATGTTCAACTGAATATGTCCTTACTTTTTTTTCCCCGACATATATATGTGGCTGTCCTATGTGCATGCATGTGGAGGCCCAAGGATGATGTTGGGTGTCTTCCTTGATCACTCTTCATCTTATACATTGAGGCAGGGGCTCTCACTGAAACCAAAGCTTCACCTTCCTGACTACAGAGTTCTGTGGGATATGGTCCATCCTTTAGCATCCTGGAGACACACTCTTGCCCATTTTCCCCTTGTGTTTCTAATGAAATATCAGCTGCCCTTGGATCACCCATCCCTAAGTAACAATGTTATTTTTTTCAGGCTGCTTTCAAGGATATCATTATGTTCAGAGATTAGTGGTCTATGTATGAATTTCCTAGTATTTTTGTTTATATTTATCTTACTAAGGGCTCACTAAATGTAAGTTTCTATCTTCCATTAACTTTGAAATTTCCAAACATTTTCTTTTTCTGTTTTCTTTGCCTTTCTTCTTGGAACTCAGCTACTTCACACACTTATCCTGCTTGTCAATTTGTTGAGTCTGTAGTTCAGTTCACTTTTTTCCCCCTGAAACAGGGTTTCTCTATGTAACAGCTGTCCTGGAACT
The DNA here is from genome assembly GCF_004664715.2 of Peromyscus leucopus. Classification (NCBI taxonomy): domain Eukaryota; kingdom Metazoa; phylum Chordata; class Mammalia; order Rodentia; family Cricetidae; genus Peromyscus; species Peromyscus leucopus. The sequence continues at coordinate 76,043,289 of NC_051076.1, read as the reverse complement.
CACTCTGTAGACCAGGCTGGCCTCGGACTCACAGAGATCCACCTGTTTCTGCCTGCCAAGTGCTGGGATTAAAGGTGTGCACCACCACCACCCAGCCAAAGTTATCACCACTTGGAGATGTTAGAGGATGTAGCTCAGTGGTAGAGCACATGCTTTGTATGTGTGAGGCTCAGTCCACTTTTTTAAAAAAAATCTTTTTTTCTTTTTATATTTTACATTAGGCATTGTCTTTTTGTTATCTTTTTAGAGAATTGGATGTTTCCTTCAAATTTATTTTTATTACTATTATGTGTGTTCATGTCTGTGTGTATATATGCCATTTGTGAGAGAGTACTTGCTGCTCAATTCTGATCACAGTACCCTCTCAGGTGGCTCACAAGTGCCTGTAATTTCATCTGTAAGTGATTCAAAGACCTCTTCTGGCTATCATGTGTGAGCACACACACACATAGATAATTAAATAAAACCTTTAAAAATGCTTACTATCTGGCCAGTCAGAAGGCTCTGCAGGTAAAGGTGTTTGCCACCAACCCTGACAACCTGAGATAATCTCTGAGACACACATGCTGGTAGGGAAAAGCAGCTTCCACAGCTTGTCTCATGAACTCCACACGTGCCCCACAACTGTATTAGTCAGTTATTCAGGGTTCTCTAGAGAAACAAAACGTGTGTGTGTGTGTGTGTATGTGTGTGAGTGTGTGTGTGTGTGTATGTATACCAATACACCAATATGTATGTGTGTGTGTATATATTTATACATGATGACCTGAGTTTGACACGTTATACCCGCAATGTGGAAGGAGAGGACTAACTCCTGTAGATTTACAGGTACCAGTACCTTACCCACTGAGCCATCTCACTGACCCTCATGAAACAGTATTTCCACACTCCTTCACAGCTCCTCTGCCACCCCACCGCTACTGTGTTTGTGCCCCACTCTGCCATGGGTGAGTTCTTCACTTGAGAGTATCAGAATCTTTCTTCCCTGCTAAAGTCTCAAAAGATGGAGAAATGTGGCTCGAACAATAACAGAAGTTACAATTTGCCCAATTTTATTCCTCTGAAATGGCATAAAATTCTTATCCACCAGTCAGTGGAGGATGTGAAAAAATTGTGTGTGTGTGTGTGTGTGTATGTGTGTGTGTGTATGTGTGTGTGTGTGTGATTTTTGTTTTCCAATCAGTGCTGTCCTCACAGTAGCCAAATGTTGCATGTTTCTTTGATCCTTCTCTACTATTTCCTCAAATAGCATTTTCTTCCCCAACCAAGCAAACCTTTTTGCCCAGGACCAGAACTTTCTACCAGACCTGGAGGGTAGTTCTGCCTATAAGGACTTCCCATAGTCTTTATCAGCATTCATTGACCATTTCCATTTTAAATTTTATATATGAAATTATGTATATAACAATATATAATTAATATAATAATATAACCTTGGAGCTGAGAAAATAGTTCAGTGGTTAAGAGCACTGGATGCTCTTACATATGATGAAGATTTGGTTCTCAGCACTCACACCCATCAGGCATCTCGTAACCACCTGTTATTCCAAAACCAGGGATCCAAATGCCCTCTTCTGGCCTCTATGGGTACTTGCACACATGATCTCAATACACACACACACACATACACACAAATAAATAAATGATAATAAATCTCTAAATATATATTTTTATATATTTGCTATAGTATATGTCATTATTAATATAAAAATATATTTTGTTTCTGAACTGGAAAATCTTTTAGAGCATAAACTACTTACCAGCAAACCCAGTTCTAGTCGTCATTTTGAAATCTAGTCAGGACTTCTCCAGTGTGAAATTGAAGCTAATATTCTGAAGGTATCATTTTGGTGAAGGATAAAGAAAGCAAGGACTGAAAGCTAGCACTGGTGAGTGTGGGAGAGTCGGAACCCACATCCCTGTGATATGTAAATGGGTGTTCTGTCACTGTTCTTTGAAGAAAGGAGTATTTATTTAATGTAGTAAATGAAAGAATGTCTTTGTTCATGCTGCCTGCTGCAGTCATTTTAAAGCATGTTTCATCTAACTTCTCTGGAGAGACTAAAGCTTTATGTCATGACCTCTAAGACTGCCTCCAACTTTAGAGGGGAAAATGTGATTTTGTGTTTCTACATCATAATGGGCTCAATACCGCCCCCTACAGGCCCGGCCTGGTAAGACTTCCAACAATTCCTGCTGTTCTCTAGCAAGTTAGGAGTTGTCACCAGCTTCAGACTGTGCATAAGAGCGGCTTCATTTCAGAAGACACCAGGGCTAATTACTGCCTGACACGTGCCACAGACACTCACAAAATGACAAACAGGTATATTGGGCTTTCTGTGCCCTGATGACAAATGTGCTTCACATGTAAATTGTTAGTGAGGGGTAGGTGAGGCTGCTATTGAGAATACACTGTTTCAACGCTCAGATGTCAACTGTCTCCTAGGCTGAGGCACTGAGAAGGGACAGAAGATGCAGAAGCAAGAGCTTGTGTCCATATTCTAGTAGCATGGACAGAGGAATGATGGCCTGAAACAAGGCTTCCCTAATGAAGAATCTAGTTACATGATTTTAAAATTTATCATGCTAGTCATAAAGCATGATTTGAAGAAAGTATCATTTCTAGGCTGGAGAGATCATTCAATGAGTAACAGCACTTGCTGTCAACCTGAGTTCAATTCCTGGGCTCACCTGGTGGAAGTAGAGAACTGACTCCCTCAATTTGTCCTCGGACTTCCACATGTGTGCCTTGGTTCCCAGGATTAGCCTTTCAGGCACTATGGTCGGTCAGTATCTGCATCCATCCTGCCATTCTATAGCAAATCAGCAGTTGTTTTAGACCACTCTGCTCTGTTCAATTATGTCATCCCCATTTCCAAGATAAAAAAAATTAAATTTTTGTTTATGGATGTTTATTACTCTGTGTGTGTATGTGTGTGTGTGTGTGTGTGTGTGTGTGTGTGTGTGTGTGTGTGTGCGCGCGCGCACGCGTGCACCATGAGGCATGGAAGACAACTTGTAACTTGTGAGGGTTAGTTCTTTTACCATGTGTGTTCCTGGGATCCAACTCAGGTCATCGGGCTTGGAGCAGGCACCTCTATTCTTTGAACCATCGTTTATCCCTATTATTTAACTATTTTTTTTTCTTTGAGATAAAATCTCATGCAGCCTAAACTGGCCTCAAAATCCTCATAGAGCTGAAGATGACCTTGAATATCTGATCCTCCAAAACTTCCACTTTCTGAGTACTGGGGTTGGAGGTGTGCTCCCACACTCCTGGTTTACACAGTTCTCGGATGGAATCCAGGACTTTATGCATGCGAGGCAGGAACTCTACCAACTCAGCTATATCCCCAGATACAAGTTAAAATTTTAACACCTCAGTTGTACCAGAAGTTGAACCAGATGAAGTCAGGCACATGTAGCTAGCACACAGGAAAGGGATAATTTATAACTCTTCTCATTTCAATGACTTGATAGAGTAGTGGATTTATAGAATGAACTGAGATTGTTGGAGACAGTTTTCATTTCAGACAGACTGAACTGCATGAAGAATTAGCTAGTTACTTCCAGTCTTCAGAAGGAGGAAACAGTGGTCTCTATGAAACAGGATACCTTCAGTACCACAGCATCTTAACAACCGTGAAGTAAAAAGACACAAGTAAGGTGGGGACACCTTAGAGGTAAGCCCTGTGTTAGACATACTTCCTGCAATCAAAGCCATCTGGGTAGTGTATGCTGTGCCAGTCTACCACCATGCCAGTTTCATGGGTGTGAGGCCTAGGAGGCCACTGTTTTTGTCAGAAATGTTCTTTTTCTTCTTGTCTTTTCTGCATATGTGTGTTCCTGTGTGTGTTTGTGTGTATATGTGTGTATATACATTTGTGTGTGTGTATGTGTATGTATGCATGTGTGTATTATACATTGGTGTGTGTGTGTGTGTGTGTGTGTGTGTGTGTGTGTGTGTGTGAAGTTATGTATGTACATTGAGCCTAGAGGGAGACCAAAGCTCCTCAGGATGTTATCCAGCCTATTTTTTGAGTTTCTCGCTAACCTGAAGCTCCCAATTAGGCTCATTGGGCAGTGAGCACCCGGAATCTGTCACTCTACAACTCCCTAGTGCAGTGATTACTCCACTCCCAGCTAAAAGTACTTGCTGGGCCTTGAACTCATGTCCTCATGCTTGCCTAGCATCACTTTATCTACTGTACTGTCTCTCAGTTATATTTTATAGGAGACAGCAAGTTTTATCCTTTTACTCATCCCAGTGAGCTAGCCCAGAATATTCCAACCTCACACTCAATTACTACAATGATTGTCCAAATACAGGAGATTGAGCTCAAAGAAATTTCCTAGGAAAGTATTAATTGTTGACTTACTTGAGCTAAGGCTGTTTCTACCCACTCCAAACTGTGGAGTTATCAGCTTCCATCTTGGTTTTGCACCCATGAGATGTGTTAGTCCTGGAGCTCTTGATACTTAGCCATGGCCTTTTCTTACAGAAAGTGACTCTGAGCTAAATTCCTTTGACTCCTGTGTCTCCTTGTTTGAAGAAGAGTGCATGGCCCCTGCAGTCACCACTGATCTCAATTTTCTATGATAACACAACTCTTATATCTTCTTTCTCAATCCAAACTCTGTGTGTGTGTGTGTGTGTGTGAGAGAGAGAGAGAGAGAGAGAGAGAGAGAGAGAGAGAGAGAGAGAGAGAATCTGAGGTCAACCTTATTGTATTTGGGTGCTGTTGTCCACCTTGCTTTAAAAATAGGATCTCTGGTTCTCTGACCAGCCTGGAGTGAACCAAATAAACCAGGAAGCTACCCTCACCAATGCTCAGATTTCAAGTGCATGCCATCACAGCTGGTATTTGCACATGACTGTGGTCATTTGAATGAGAAATTCCTCCATAAGTTTCAGGCATTTGGATACTTGGTCTCTAGTTGATGGCTGCTTGGGGAGGATTAGAAGGCATGACCTCACTGAATGAAGTATCATTAGAGGTGGGCTTTAACATTGCAAAAGCAACATACCATCCCTAATTTGTTCTCTGTTTCCTGCTTATGGTTTGAGGTGTAAGTTCTCAGTTGCTGCTCCCACTATCTGCTGCCTGCTGCCTCTACTCTACCATCATGGTGGACTCTACACCTCTAGAAGCATAATCCCAAAATAAACCTTTCATTCTGTAAGCTGCCTTAGTCATGGTGTTTAATCACAGTAATAGAGGGATAATTAATACAATGGCCTCAGGGCTTAAACTCAGGTTATAGTGTTGACAAAACAAGCACTTGGCCCCAACTTCCTTTCTGGACCAGAGAGCCCACATCCTGCCCTGGACTTCCCTTCAAGACAAGAGCACCCATCCTACCACCGACTTCCTGTCTGGACAAAAGCTCCCATCCTGCCCTAGACTTCCCATCCAGATAAGAGCTTCCATCCTGCCCCGGAGTTCCCATTTGGACAAGAGAGCTCCAGTCTAGACAAAAGAGAGAGACTTCCTGAATGTGTCAGCTCTGTCTGAACCAAGTGCACTGATAAGGCCAAGAATGAACCACAAGGAGATGGGCAGATGTCAAGGCAGAAGTACATACAACAAAATGAAGAGCAATACAGCATCACCAGAACCTAGCCCACCTCCAACATATAGACCTCAACATAAAAAATTGGAAGAAGCAGAAGAAAACAGCCTTATGAATAACATCATGAAGAAGGTAGAGGCTTGTGTAGAGCAAAAGAAAAAAATGGGAAGAATGCTGTAAACAACTAGAGGAAAGGGCAAACAAATTAGAAGAAAACAATAAAGTCCTGGAAGAAAACAATAAAGTACTGGAAGAAAACAATAAAGTACTGGAAGAAAACAATAAAGTACTGAAAGAAAATCATGAAAAAGCAATGAAACAAATAAAAGAAACAGTCCAAGACCTGAAAAGGGAAATAGAAAAAATGAAGAAGACACAAACAGAGAGAATGCTGGAAATAGAAAATCTGAGTAAAAGATCGGGAACTTCAGATGCAAGTATAACCAACAGAATGCAAGAGATGGAAGAGAAGATCTCTGGCATTGAAGATACAGTAGAAGAAATAGTTTCATCAGTCAAAGGAAACACTAAAGCCAACAAAGTCATGAACCAAAATGTCCAAGAAATTTGGGACACCATGAAAAGACCAAACCTACAAATTACAGGGATAGAAGAAGGTGAAGAATACCAACTCAAAGGCACAGAAAATATATTCAACAAAATCATAGAAGTAAACTTTCCCAACTTAAAGAAAGAAATGCCTATGAAGATACAAGAAGCCTATAGAACACCAAACAGACTAGACCCCCCAAAAAAGTCCCCTCGACACATAATAATTAAACAACTAAAGGTACAGAATAAAGAAAGAATATTAAGAGCAGCAAAGAAAAAGGGCCAAGTGACCTATAAAGGAAAATCCATCAGAATAACACCTGATTTCTCAATGGAGACTTTGAAAGCCAGAAGGACCTGGACAGATGTAATGCAGACACTAAGAGACCATGGATGTCAGCCCAGACTAATATACCAGGCAAAACTTTCAATCATCATAGACAGAAGGAACAAGACATTCCAAGACAAAGGCAGATTTAAACAATACTTATCCACAAACCCAGCCCTACAGAAAGCACTAGAAGGAAAATTCCAACTGAAGGAAGTCAGATACACACTTGAAAACACAAGCAATAGATAAAGCCACAACAGTAAACCCCAAAGAAGAGAAGTACGCACATGCTACCACCAAAAATAACAGGGATGAACAATCACTGGTCATTAATATCCCTTAATATCAATGGACTTATTTCAGCTATAAAAAGACATAGGCTTACAGAATGGATACAAAAGCAGGACCCATCTTTCTGCTGCATACAAGAAACACATCTCAAATTCAAAGACAGACACTACCTAAGAATAAAAGGCTGGGAAAAGACTTTCCAATCAAATGGTCTTAAGAAACAAGTGGGTGTAGCCATCCTGATATCCAGCAAAATAGACTTCAAACTAAAATCAATCAAAAGAGATCAAGAAGGGCATTATATCCTCATCAGAGGAAAGATCCACCAAGATGAAGTTTCAATTCTGAACATTTATGCCCCAAACACAAGGGCACACACATATGTAAAAGAAACATTACTAAAGCTTAAACCACATATAAAACCCCACACATTAATAGTGGGAGATCTCAACACCCCACTTTCACCACTGGACAGATCTCCCAAATCGAAACTTAACAGAGAAATAAAATATTTAACTGATGTCATGACCCAATTGGACCTAATAGATATCTACAGAACATTCCATCTTAACAAAAAAGAATATACCTTCTTCTCAGCACCCCATGGAACTTTCTCTAAAATCGACCACATACTTGGCCTCAAAGCAAATCTCAACAGATACAAAACAATTGGAATAACCTTCTGTGTTCTATCAAACCATCAGGGTTTAAAGTTAGATTTCAACAACAAAAAAAAACTACAGAAAACCTACAATCTCATGGAAACTGAATAATGCTCAACCAAATCACCAATGGGTTAAGGAAGAAATTAAAGACTTTCTAGAGATCAACGAAAATGAAGACAACACATATCCAAACTTATGGGACACTATGAAAGCAGGGCTAAGAGGGAAATTCATAGCACTGAATGCCCACATAAAGAAGTTGGAGATGTCTCACACTAGTGACTTAACAGCACACCTGAAAGCTCTAGAACAAGAAGAAGCAAAGTCACCCAGGAAGAATAGACGCCAGGAAATTATCAAAGTGAGAGGTGAAATAAATAAAATAGAAACTAAGAGAACAATACAAAAAATTAATGAAACAAAGAGTTGGTTCTTTGAGAAAATCAAGAAGATAGACAAGCCCTTATCCAAACTAACCAAAAGACAGAGAGAGAGAATACAAATCAACAAAATCAGAAATGAAAAGGTGGATATAACAACAGACATTGAGGAAATCCAGAGAATTATCAGGTCATATTTCAAAAACCTCTACTCCACAAAACTTGAAAACCTAAAAGAAATGGGCATTTTTCTGGATAGGTACCACATACCTAAGTTAAATCAAGACCAAATGAACTATTTAAATATTCCAATAACCCCTAAGGAAATAGAAACAGTCATTAAAAGTCTCCCAACCAAAAAAAACCAAGGACCAGATGGTTTCAGCGCAGATTTCTACCAGATCTTCAAAGAAGAGTTAATACCAATACTCTCTAAATTGTTCCACATAATAGAAACAGAAGGGACATTACCAAACTCCTTCTATGAGGCTACAATAATCCTGATTCCCAAACCAAACAAGGATACAACAAAGCAAGAGAACTACAGACCGATCTACCTCATGAACATTGATGCAAAAATACTCAATAAAATACTGGCAAACAAACTCCAAGAACACATCAGAACAATTATACACCATGATCAAGTAGGCTTCATCCCAGGGATGCAAGAGTGGTTCAACATATGAAAGTCTGTCAATGTAATACACTATATAAACAAACTCAAAGAAAAAATCACATGATCATCTCACTAGATGCAGAAAAGGCATTTGACAAAATCCAACACCCCTTCATGATAAAAGTCTTGGAGTGATCAGGAATACAAGGAACATACCTAAACATAATAAAGGCAATTTATAGCAAGCCAACAGCCAACATCAAATTAAATGGAGAGAAACTCAAAGCAATTCCACTAAAATCAGGAATGAAGCAAGGCTGTCCACTCTCCCCATACTTATTCAATATAGTACTTGAAATTCTAGCCAGAGCAATAAGACAACATAAGGAGATTAAGGGGATACAAATTGGAAAGGAAGAAGTCAATCTTTCCCTATTTACAGATGACATGATAGTATACTTGAGTGACCCCAAAGATTCTACTCAGGAACTGATAAAGCTTATAAACACCTTCAGCAACATAGCAGGATACAAGATCAACTGAAAAAAATCAGTAGCCCTCCTATATACAATGTACAAAGAAGCTGAGAAGGAAATCAGAGATACATCACCCTTTACAATAGCCACAAATGACATAAAATTCCTTGGGGTAACACTAATCAAGCAAGTGAAGGACCTATATGACAAGAAATTTAAGTCCCTGAAAAAAATAAATTGAAGAAGATGTCAGAAAATGGAAAGATCTCCCATGCTCATGTATAGGCAGGACCCACATAGTAAAAATAGCAATTTTACCAAAAGCAATCTGCAGATTCAATGCAATCCCCATCAAAATACCAACACAATTCTTACAGACCTGGAAAGAATAATACTCAACTTCATATGGAAAAACAAAAAAACCCAGGTTAGCCAAAAGAATCCTGTACAATAAAACATCCTCTGGAGGCATCACAATCCCTTACTTCAAGCTCTACTATAGAGCTACAGTAATAAAAACAGCTTGGGATTGGCATAAAAACCGATGTGTGGACCAATGGAATCAAATTGAAGACCCTGACATTAACCCACACACCTATGAACATATAATTTTTGACAAAGAAGCCAAAAGTGTACAATGGAAAAAAGAAAGCATCTTCAACAAATGGTGCTGGCATCACTGGATATCAACGTGTAGAAGGCTGCAAATAGATCCATATCTGTCACCGTGCACAAAACTTAAGTCCAAGTGGATCAAGGACCTCAACATAAATCCAGCTACTCTGAACCTGCTAGATGAGAAAGTAGGAAGTAGTCTTGAACTCATTGGCATAGGAGATCACTTCCTAAATATAACACCAGTAGTACAGACACTGAGACAAACAATCAATCAATGGGACCTCTTGAAACTGAGAAGCTTTTGTAAAGCAAAGAATACGGTCAACAAGGCAAAGCCACAGCCTACAGAATGGGAAAAGGTCTTCACCAACCCCACATCTGACAGAGGACTGATATCCAGAATATATAAGGAACTCAAGAAATTAGACATCAAAACGGCCAACAGTCCAATTAAGAAATGGGCTATAGAACTAAACAGAGAATTCTCAACAGAGGAAACTCAAATGGCTGAAAGACATTTAAGGAATTGCTCAAAATCCCTAATCATCAGGGAAATGCAAATCAAAACAACTCTGAGATACCACCTTATGCCTGTCAGAATGGCTAAGATCAAAAACACTGAAGTCATTTTATGCTGGAGAAGATGTGGAACTAGGGGAACTCTCCTCCACTGCTGGTGGGAATGCAAGCTTGTACAACCACTTTGGAAATCAATATGGCACTTTCTTAGAAAATTGGGAATCAATCTCCCCCAAGATCCAGCTATACCACTCTTGGGCATATATCCAAGAAATGCTCAATCATACCACAAGAGCACTTGCTCAGCTATGTTTATATGAACATTGTTTGTAATAGCCAAAACCTGGAAACAACCCAGATGCCCTTCAACTGAAGAATGGATAAATAAATTGTGGCACATATACACAATGGAATACTACTCAACAGAGAAATCAATGACATCATGAGATTTGCAAGCAAATGGATGGATCTAGAAAAAATCATCCTGAGTGAGGTAACCCAGACTCAGAAAGACAAATATGGTATGTACTCACTCATAGGAGGATACTAGATATGGAACAAGGATGACTGGACTGCTACTCACATCACCAATGAAGCTACCTGGAAAACAGTTCCCCAAGAAAGACACGGGGATCACCCAATGATGGAGAAATGGATGAGATCTACATGAACAGCCTGGACATGAGTGGGAGCAATGAAGGGCGAGGGTCGAGGGAAAGAGAGCAGGAGATCCCAGCTGGATCAAGAACAGAGAGGGAGAACAAGGAATAGGAGACAATGATAAATGAAGACCACATGAGAAAAGGAAGAAACAAAGTGCTAAAGAGGCCCACAGAAATCCACAAAGATACCCCCACAAAAGACTGCTGGCAATGGTCCAGAGACAGCCGGAACTGACCTACTCTGGTGATGGGATGGCCAAACACCCTAATAGTTGGGCCAGAAACCCCATCCAAGGGCTGAGGAATCTGGATGCAGACATCCACGGCTAGGCCCCGGGTGGAGTGCTGGGAGTCTAATTAGTGAGAAAGAGGAGGGTTTATATGAGCGAGAATTGTTGAAACCAAGGTTGGATAAAGCACAGGGACAAATAGCCAAACGAATGGAAACACATGAACTACGAACCAAAGGCTGAGGGGTCCCCAACTGGATCAGGCCCTCTGAATAGGTGAGACAGTTGATTGGCTTGATCTGTTTGGGAGGCATCTAGGCAGTGGTACCAGGTCCTGGGCTCGATGCATGAGATAGCTGTTTGAAACCTGAGACTTATACAGGGACGCTTGGCTCAATCTGGGAGGAGGGGACTGGACCTGCCTGGACTGAGTCTATCAGGTCGATCTCAGTCCTCGGGGGAGGCCTTGATCTGGAGGTAGTGGGAATGGGGGGTTGGCTGGGGGGAAGGGAAGGGGGCAGGAACGGGGAGAACAAGGGAATCTGTGACTGTTATGTAGAACTGAATAGTATTATAAAATAAAATAAAATTTAAAAAAAAGAGAAATAAAAAAACAAGCACTTGACTCACTGAACCACTCTTCTTGGCAGTCTTTACTTCTTTTGATTTCTGGAATTACACAGTCTCTGGACTTCCTTTCTACTACACAGGCCATTTTGTTTGTACTCTCATTTCTGGTTCTACCTTACGCAGACTGAGACATCTCTTTTCCCTGATGATTTCATCAGTGTCTGGATGTTAAAATTCATCAGCTGAGTACCTTGCCTCTGAATGTCTTTCTCCAATCATCTGTTCAACATCCCCACATAGAAGTTTTTGATCCACCTTGACTTGGACTCTCCCCAAGCAGAGCTTTCAGAAACATCTGTACCTCAGTGTTGTAACCCAAGCATTCTCACTGCTCAGAGACCCTGTCTGCAGCTCCCCACTTACTCCCACACTTCAAACCCAGCACAGAAGCATGCTCATGCTTACATCCAAACAGACACACACAGAAACTTTCTTCACTGTTACTCCTGCCTAGGGATACCTACTGCGTGAGAGACTTCTTCTGGGAAGACACACACACACACACACACACACACACACACACACACACACACACAGTCTATTCAGCACAGATAGAGGACCCTTGACAGATCAAAGTAATGCTTGCACCAAAGTCTAACTTGCTGAAGCAATGAATGTTTACTTGGTTTACTAACATGAGTATGAGTGAGGGATCACTTACTAGAGCATAAATGACTCAAAAGCACTTGCCTCACCTAAAAGACCAACCAAGCATGAGTGGCAGCTCATGAAAGTTGCATCTCTGGGGCTCTCTGCACAACTTGCAGGTGGCTCCGCGAGTCTTAGAATCTCTTCTCTCAACTCACCTCATCACTCTCCCCCGCCCCCAACTTTTTTATTGCTTCTATAAAGCCGGTGAGGGGCCTTCAAGAATCTTGCAAGTTTTAATTTTTCCAGACATGATATTTGTTTGCCTCCTGAATCATGACCTGCCCCTATCCCTCCTGGATGAACTGTTCCCATTAAGAGGAAATATTTCAGACAGTAACTCCAGCGTAACCATTTCAGTAGGATGTCCCCAGTCAATTTCCCATGTGTAAGTACCCAAATTGATGATGCTGCGTTAGCTTGCTTCCTTGGTAAAGTTACTCCAGTCATCTTGCTGGATATTTGAGCACTTGATTTGAGGATATCTTGCTGACTATTGGGTTTTTCTGTCTACCTGCTACTTGGCATTTGTCCTTCTACTTGGCTTGCTACATACTTAATGAGCACAACCATTTGAAGCTGGATTAATGGCTCATTCTCCACGTATAACAGGGGTCAGGGACTGAATTCATGCCTTCAGGCTTATGAGGCATTTTACCAGCTATCTGGGATGGTACTACTGAGCTATATTCCCACTCCTGTGATTACGTTAAAGATAGCTGGGCACATGGTATGGATAACATCCAGGCAGGAAGACAAGTAGGTGAGAAGACACTGGAGCACTGAGAATAGAGGAGAACCAGTGCCTCTAGCCACCACTCTCTTCTAGTCTTTTTCTCCTCTCCCCATGACCCAGCTTCTCTCTGCATGGCTGTCCCATGTAAACTGCCTTTGTCCATATCACCACCTCTTTACCCATACATTGCCTCTACTCTTGGTTTGCATGTAGATTTTGCTTTGGAACTTCCCATAGCCTGATCATGAGCACAGTGTCTTGCCCATTTGCTCAGGTAAAACACTAGAAAATTCTGATGGGCTTAAGACTAACAATCATAGCTTTTATGTGCTGTTTCTGCCCACCTCTAGTCCAAACACAACCAATAATGGATAATAAATGGACACCATCCCCTTGCATATGAAGACAAAGTAAGTCTATGCATAAAGTAAGAGGACAGGTACTGTCCACCCCATAAAGCACCCTCCCAAAGATATACCACATTTATAATGTATCACAGCATGGGCATCAAGGATTTGTGCACAGATGAATTTTAAGAACTTTGCAAACCTCACTGTGAATTCGATCACTTCCAATTTTATGTATATGTAGGGTATATTCATTAGGGGAATTATAAATTACCCTACCCATTGTGATTTGCCAATCCTTTTGATAACATAAAATTAGTGTGTATATGTGCATGAATGTCCTTGTGTATGAGTACACATGTGTGCACACGAGTGTATGTGTGTGTGCACATGGCAGGTGTACATGCATGTATACTTGAGCATGTGTAAACCAGAAGTCAGTCTCCAGAGTTGTTCCTCATAAAAGCTGTCCACCTTGCTTTTCTTAAGACAGGGTCTCTCACTGAAACATGTAACTCACTAGTTAGGCTAGCTTGGCTGGTCAGTGATCCCCAGAGTTCCTCTTGTCTCCATGTTCTCAGTATTCAAATTGTAAGCACATGCCACCATCCCTGACTTTTTTTTTTACATAGGTTTGGGGTATTACTCTTGGTCCTAAGGCCTACACAGCAAGCACCTTATGGACTGAGTCATCTTCCTGGACCAGCATAAAATCCATTCTATAATGTTTTGAAATTATTGTACTGATGAGGAAAAGTAAGATATATTTAAATAACTGTGTCTCTTTGTTCAAACTAATCACTTTCACATAATTATAATTGTAACAGAACTATTTCATTAAATGACCAGTTTTAATATGTAAACATGTCTGAAACCCCTAGCAGGAAGAGAAACCTGGCCAGAGGACACTGAACATCAGTGCTTCAAGTGTCTTGCATATTTCAATACAAAGTGCTACTGAATGGGCTAATACAATCTGAAAATTCAGAAAATCTGATGAATAAAACTAGAATCATTAGCTTGAGCCAAGCTACAGATGGCTGTAATTAGCAGGGCTCATCTTCCTGGTACAATATTCAACTCTTACTCTCTCAATGTGTTAATCGGACAGCCTCTACTTCCCTACAATCAGTTTATTACCCATTTCTCTCCAACAGAGACTTACTTCTCTCTGGTTTCAGATGAAAACATCCTGTCAATCATCTGTATCTTGCTCAGGAATTACCAGCTGTATATGGAAAGAGAAAGGTAGTACAACATGGCTGTTTGTAGAGTGCTCGCTTAGTGTGCCTAAAGCCCTGAGTTCCATCTCTAGCACCAGAGTGGTGAATGCACCACAGGTGGAGAGTGCCTGTAATCCCAGTACTGTGAGGAAGAATCAGAAGTTCAAGGTCAGCCATATCACATAGGAAGTTTCAGGCCATTCTGAGCTACATGAGAACCTCGTGCAGGAATGGAGGAGTACTTTGACTGGTGACTATCCAGCAAGAAACCTTGGGTGAATTAAATGAATGACCTTTTCAGAAAGCTAACTTTATTCCAAGTGTCATTTTTATTCCAAGGTTCTTTGTTGATTACACATTGATACTTAAATGCTTACTCTTTCATGAAATGATGGCGTTTGGGTGCCATTTTGGCTTGTTTTATTTGCAACTTGCTTTGCTTCATTGAATTTTCAGTCTTGTTGGGATCATAAGTGTTGATCCATCTTTGTCTCCTTCATCTTCCTTTTATATTATGGAAATCTTCTACTATGTGAAGTTCACCTAGTGTGGTTCAGACAGAGCAGTTCATGTCTGAAAGGGTTTCTTGGGGGTCTCATATTTCCTGTCAAGTCTTACAGGTTCAAGAATCTGATTTACCACTTCATAGAGCTGACAAATTAGCCATGATGCATAATCTATATAGTGCATAGCCATAACAATAAAGCTGAATTATACTTGCTATTTAACTTGTGCATGACTCAGCCTATCAGACAGGCTCCCCATAGTTACATGCCTAATTAGAGATGGGACCATTATTCATTTTAAGTCTATCCTCTGAAATCTGTGTTTTAAGCACTGCCTAATTTCACCAGACTCTGCCGTTTGGAGGTTGTCATTTTTAGTGACTTGAGTGAACAAAGAATCATCCTTGAAGCAAGCCTTGGGCATCTCTTTCCATAATTCTCTACCGAACAAAGCTACATGATGTTTAAACTGTGGATTTCAGTGAGTATTCCATGAGGTATTTTACATCTATTGTTTGGATGCTCTAGACCCCAGAAGACCCAAGTGCTATGGAAACTTGAAGAACTCATTTTTTATTCTGAGGCTAGCAGGGGCAGAAGACATAAATAGTCAGCAAAGCCCTAAAATCTCTTCTGTACTACTGGGGTTGACAGAGAAAAACCTGGGGTTTGTTGACTTGTCACTCTTGTAAACATTTTTTTGTCTGTTTCTTTATTATTTAAAAATTTTAAACATTTGTACAATGTATTTTGATCATATATGCTCACCACTACCTCATTCATCACCCTCCCCTAGAACTCCCCCAATGGGGTCTATTCAGGGTCCAGCCATTTGATAACCCTTACTCAGGGTCCAGCAAGAATCTATGACTAGCTGATAATCTAATCTTTGATGATATTAAATTAATCTATGTAGATGAAACTCTTTAGTCCATTCACTTTATTTTTCTGAGTTAAGATTCTGTCTACACAGGTTCAGTTCTGTTCTCACATTCATGTCCTCTCTGTCCCTTTTCTTCCTGTTCTCTCATTGTCCTAGTCCTAACTAAGCTCTTTTGCTCTTGACCTCATCTTCATCCTCCAGTCCTCCATCCATGCTCATCCCTGCCTCTTCTAATCTTCTGACCCTACTTGGACCAATTCAGAGCAACTCTGCTCTGAATCTTGCCTTAAACACTTCACTACACCTGATAAGCAAAAACAAAAAGAAACAAATAAAAAACCCTTTTGTTCTGAGTCAGTTGCTCTGGAATGCACTTTGGCCCATGAGAAGAAGGAGGGTCTGAGCTTCATTTCCACAAGAAATAAAGCTATGCACCTAGCTGTTCCCTAGCTGGTGTCTCTGGAAGGGTGTTTACTTTAAGTCAGAAGAGTGTTTGCCATTATGGCCTAGGATGCTTGAGAAGTATTTCAGATAAATACATTGTTAGGAGTTCTTGGAAGCATACATAGCATACAAGAAAATCATTGCAGGAACCAGCTAATATATATACAAAAGTTAAAATATCACCAAGACTCCTTAAGCCATGGCTTGACTTCTGAAAAAGTCCTTGACCTTCCAAGTAGTAGCCTTTGTCATAGTAGCTGGATTCCATTACATTTTCCTATGGCTTACAACACTGCCTAATATATTTACCTCTTGATTTCATGTCACCTTTATTATTAATGTTGTTATAAATTCCATGAGTCATATGCACAGGTACAGAGCCATCCTCTGGGGCATGGGCACCCTACCAGCAGCCAAATCCCTAAAGAAAAATGTTTCCCTCCTCCCTTGGTGGCTGACAATTGTCACCAACTCTTCACTAAGGATGGGGCATCAGCAGACTCTCACCCATGCATAGTGGAATGTTACCTAAACTTTTTGGCTTGGTCTTATGTAGTCACTCCATCTACCATGAGTTGATATTGGAAAAAGCCTTGTCATGCCTAAAAGAGAACATTTCAAAGCACTTCTCCCCTTCCAGCTCTTACTTTCTTTGCTCCCTGGGAGTCACTAAGTTTTCCATTCTTGTACATTAATGGCATGAATCAGCTTACTGAAAAACTCTCCCTTCAACCCGAGGTCCACCTCACCCTTTGGTGGCATTTACTGTGCTACTGTACTTCACTAAGAGGGGAAAGGGAGCCTGATGACTCAATCATGGCACCTCTGACCCTCAGAATAAAAAGGAAATATCAATTGTTAAATCATGGCTTCTCTGTGACCAGGAGCAAGTTCCTTGATCTCTCCAAACCCTAATCAGCTCATCTCTAACATGGACAAAATGCTAGCTGATTCATAGATGTATAGAAGGATCAAATGAGAACATGTGGACACAGACACATTCCTGGAATGGGAGCATACTTGATAATGGACTAGAGGCAAGCTTGAGGAAAGAGCAGTCTCTCACCCAACTGTTGATCTTATTGTTTTCCCTCACAAGACCTTGCAATTTTGGTAGGAAAATCACTCCTGGCCTGTGCTCCTGGCCCACTCCCTCCCTGTCTGGCCTGTGCTCCTGGCCCCTCCCTCACTGTCTCTTCCTTCTGGGATACTGCTTCACTGTATAAGTCGCCCTGGCTCCCTTCACTGTCTTCTGGCATCCACCTCACTCTGTCAGTCACTTTGCTTCTCGGAGTGCAGCACAAAGCTGCAGCTGGGTTGTTTGTCAACTGACTCCTGCCCAGAAAATGTGGGAAGCTGGATCATCTTTATTTCACAGAATTCTTTTCATTGTCCTTTTTTTTTTCTTTTTTCTTTCTTTTTCTTTTCTTTCTTTTTTTTTTTTTTTTAGTTGACAGTATTCCTGTTGCTAGAACATTCTGAAGAATCATGTGAGTCTCCTGGATATAACTGGAGATTCAGTTCTTTAGGGCTCTGACCCCTCCATGATCATCCTTCTCCTGCCCCTTCTCTCCTCCTCTTCCCTTCTTCCTTTTTTTCCTTCTTTCTTGAATAGCCCCATGTCTTCCCCTGGTGTCTACTCCAGTGCCTGAGTACTGTACCAATGTCTTTAAGCACTGTCTTTGTGATCTTTGTGAGCTCCCACATGCTGACCAGGGGCTGCCTGGCTCTTGTACCTGTACCTCTACTTCCTCTCTTGGTCCTTTCTGTGAGTCTCCTAAGTGAAATGTTTTCACAGTCTGCAGAGACAGAGTCTCCTACATCACAGAGACCTGGGTCCCTATCCTGTGTCTCCTAACTAAAGTGTTTTCACAGCCTGCAGAGACAGAATCTCCTACATCACAGAGACCTGGGTCCCTATTCTGTGTCTCCTAATTGAAGTGTTTTCACAGCCTACAGACACAGAATCTCCCAGACCACAGAGACCTGGTTTCTTTTTCTCAACATTTCTTCTCTCAGTTCAGTGTATTCAATTTGCTCTCACATTTTGATATTGATGATAATAACAACAACAAAAACAAACAAAAAACAAAACCAAACAACAACAACAACAAAAAAAGCCACAGCCTCAACACTTTGGAATTCTTTACAGCTTAATATAATGCCACCTAAAACTTCACTTCTTATATAATGGTAAGAAGTTCACTGAGACTCTTCTAACTTGTCTGTCACTTTCTAGCAATGGCTTCTTCTCTCCAGTGTCCAACTTCATGGTTCTTATTTCCTTCAATGCCTTCATCAACAACACTTGCAGCATTGATATTATACTAAAAATCTATCCCCAACCATTCAGGAATTCTAGAAAACAATGTAGATTTGTCTCTAACATGCTGCCCACTCTCTTCTAAACCATCATATACAGAGCCTTTATTATCTGTATATCTCTCTGTGTGTACCTGTGTGGATGGGTGCTGATGGGGTGTATATGTACAGGTGGGTATATGTGTCCATGTACCTGTGTGTAGAGGCCATAGGTCAGCCTTCAGGAGCTGTCCATCTTTTTTTTGAGAAAAGATCATTCACTGGGACCTGCATTGACAAAGCAGCTAGTCTGTTTGGCTAGAAAGCCGGAGATCCTCCTGTCTCCCCATCCCACTGCTGGAATTACAAGCATGCACCACCACACATACACAAGTTCTGAGGATGGAGCCTCATGTGGCAGCACTTCAGTCACTGAACCATCTCCCCAGACCATATGATCTGTGTTTCTGATAGCAATGTAGTCAATGAAATACAAGCTCTTCCTACTGCGGTCATCAAACACTTCCAGCCTCTGCCCACTGACCAGTTTCAAATGCACTTCTTCTCTTTTAAATATCTGCTACGAAAGTTCTCAATTTCCAGGTACAAAAGTCTATATTAGTTTTCTAACGTTTCTATAAAATGAAATCATGGAGACCTAAAGTAACACCAACTTATCATCCTCTAGTTTAAGGAGTAAGAAACTCAGCACAGGTCTTCAGGCCAAATGAGCAAACCACAGAGCATCTTTCTCTTACCATCTGGATACTTGGAGAAGCTCTGTCATCTCAAAAGAAGAACCTTCTCCTAATCACTTTATCTTGCTAACTTCCCACAATGTCTGGTCTATGTCTGATGCACTCTGATCTCTTCCCCTTGGTCACATCTTCTCTTGCCCTGGAGCTCTTGCCTCCCATTGTAAAAACCTCAGTGGTGATGTAGTCCCATCGAGATAATTCAAAATCACCTTATCTTGTGGTCATTAGCTGGGTGTTATCACCAGGTACCATTTCCATCTGATGGAAAACAGTCACAGATTTTTGAGATTGGGACATGGAGGTGTGGTGGTTTGGATGAAAAACTGTCCCCTATGGGCTTATGTATTTGAACATTTAGCTCCCAGTTGGCAATGGTTCTGGGAAAGGTTCTGCAAGCATTCATGTTGTTAATGAAGTACACCGTTGCAGGATGGGAAGGAGCTTTGTGGTTTTAGAGCCTCCTTCATTTTTTTGTGATCTCTCCCTGCTTCCTGAAACTGTGGGTCACCCAGCATCATGCTCCTGCTGCAATGTTTTCCCCGACTGCTGCCATGCCTTAATCATCATAGTGATGCTCTCTACCTTTCAAGAACTATAAGCCAAAATAACCCTTATCTCCCCTAAGTAGCTTTTGTCAGGGTGCTCTGTCACAGCGACAGGAAAGTGACTAATAACAGGGGCTGCTATTCTGTCTCTTGTAAGTTATGAGAGTCCTTGTGTGTTTTAGATATTAGCATCTGACTTGGCAAGTACTTTTTTTCCATCTGTGAGTTGTCTTTTCACTTTTATAGTATCTTTGATGCAAAAACACTTTAAAGTTTGATGAAGTCCAATTCATATTTTTCTTTGAAGACCATGATATTAGTAACTATAAGAGCTATGTAGAATTATCTTATATTTATATTTGAATATACTTTGGGGTTATTTTTTTTGTCTGTGTAGTATGAAGCATTAGCCTGATTTGTCCTTGTTTACTCAAAATCTATTTTGTTCATTGAGTTGATCTAGCTTTCTACAAAAGTTAATTGACTGAATAAAGGGATATTTTGGGGCTGGAGAGATGGCTCAGGGATTGAGATTGTGAACTCCTCTTGCAGAGGACCTGAGTTTGGTTCCCATCATGCACACAAGTCAGTTCACAACCATCTATAACACCAGATCCAGGGGATCTGAAGCCTTATTCTGGACTCCATGGATACCGGCACTCAAGTACATACACTCATGCAGACAAACATAGACATATAGTTCAAAATTAAAGCTAATCTTATAAAAGTAGACAATTATATTTCTAGAATTTTCTGAAATTCTATTACTCCATATAACTAAACATTTGCTAGTAAAAGACAATCCAGATTGCTGTACTTTGTAATAAATTTTGAAATCATATATCTGATCAAATATATGATTTCAAAATTTATGTGAGTGTCTCTCTGTGTAGCCATTCACATATGTGTTCTTGTGCACGTGGAGTCCAGAAAAGGATGTCAGATCACCTGGTATTGCAATAACAGGCAGTCTTTAACTACACAACATGGTACTTAAAATCAAACTCTACAAGAAGAAAGGTACTCATAACCCCTGAGCCATCTCATCAGCCCATTTAAACGGTTCTCTATCACAGCCCAAGAAGAACCAGCTTCCAGGTTGCAAACAGGGCTCAAAGGGAAAGTCCACAGCATAGCAAAGCTAAAACTTTTTCTATCTGAGAGAGTTAGGAAAGTATAACCTCACACAGTCTCTTGATAGTTTCTTTTCTTTATTCTCTCAAATTGTTCTCATCATGCTGTTCTCTCTCATGTTGTACTGCTCTGCTGCTACCTCAGGTTGTACTCAATCATTGCTATGTTACATTGCTCCCTCCTCTCATGTCTTCTTACAGTTTATATATCCCAACAAACTTTTTCAGGCAATATAAGATTTCTAATTACCCAAGAATACTTGAAGCCCTCATTTGCTACTACAGAGTCAAATTATTTTCTGCAACCTTGACTAGTCAGAATTTATTTTCACAAATTGATGTCAGGAATGGGTGCAAGAAATTACTCACTTGCCAATTAACAATAATTGGGCTTTATTTGTATTTACAACCTAACCAGATAGTACAGTTGTGTGTCCTTGTAGATTAAAAATTGGAAACGTTTATCTGAAAAACTATTAGCAAGGCATCTGGTCTAATCTAATACTCTTTTGAAGCTTTGTTTCGGCTAATGATGTACAAAATCCTGTGACTTCATATCTCAGTATAAAGATTAAAGGAATTTGAGCCATTCTGGCTCCTGGACTCAAATGTTTTCCTAAACCATAAATCTGAGATGTGATCTAAAGCAGATCCTAAGTGTCTCACAGTCCTCATGGAACAACAGGCCTTAGGTATAAAACATGTCCTAGTATTATTTTTATTCATCAAAACTCTGTCAATTAGACAATACAGCTTAAGGAGGACTCATCTTTAGACAATCCACAGAAACAGATGCCCAGAAGATCAGGATGCATTCATGAGATAAAAATACTACAATGTAGGTAGTGGGGAACTCCCCACATACATATACATTATATCAGATACCCGAGAAAAGCCTGTAGCAGCAACAATGTGAAGGCACAGCATAAGCAAAAGACATTCTGGAGTTTGTATTCTCATAAGCCTTGCTTGAACAAGATGTACTTATCAGAGAATTTTTTCTTCTGGTGGCCTGACACCAGAACTGCATTTGCCACCTGCTGCTGCTCTGACATGGCCATGGCCACCAGAAGTTATTATTATATAATCTGTGCATTTACATATGATATTTTGGATCAGCTTGGGAAAAAGTCACAAAAACTGCACAGAATCTGCAGAGCGGTGTGAAGGACATTCTGTCTTCACTACTTCAGTTCATGAATGCGGGATGTGTTGCACATTCAGGCAATCAATTTCTCTGAAGATATTTTCTTTTAGCAGTGTGTAAGATGACTTTCTTTTTATAGCTTTGTTATATTTTGATGACACTTTTAGTGGAATTTGTTCACTGTTATAATATAGAGATAGAAATATTTTTTGTATATTGATCCTAGATCATGAGATACTAGTAATCGTGTTTTTTATTTATAACACAAAGATTCTATTATTGCAGTTTTTTCTTGGGATTTTCAATGTACAATCCCAAACCAGGTTCATGAAGAGATGGTTTTACTTCTTCATTTCCACTCTAGAACACTTGTGTTTCTTTTTCCTCTTGAATCCCTGAACTAGAAGCAACACCAGGTGGCTTTGTTGTTTCTTCGTCTGATGGGAAAGCTCTTAGTTTCTCAACACTGAACATTGCGTTAGCTGTGGGTTTTTCATAAATGTCCTTGGTTGTGTTGAGAAAGTCTCATTTTATTTATATTTCTTTTTTTTTTTAATCATGAAATGCCATTTTTTTTTATCAAAAGCTTTTCCTACATCAGTTGAGAGTATCCCTAGTTTCCCCGAGCTAATTTTGGTCATGGTGTTTTATCATAGCAAAAAAAAAAAAACTAACTAATACACTTTTATGTACTTAAATCTTTATTCTGCTATTGTTAGATGTGCATTATGCCTAAGTTGGTATACAATGTGCATATTTTGAGTATTTGATATTCTAATTACTGTTTACTAAAAGTGGAGAATTGAAGTATTCAACTATTATGAAATTATCTACTTCCATTAATTCTGTTAGATTTTAAAACACACATTTTGAGATTCTGCTGTAATGCATATATGTTAACAATTGTTATATATACTTTAAAGTTAATACTGACTTCTCCACCTCAACTCACTTTAAATGTGAAAGGATCCCTAGGGTCTCCCTTTAACTGTCTTCTTCTATAGAAACACTGTCATTAGGTGAATATATTCATGTCTTTAAATAATTTTCTATAGTAATATTCTAGTTTGTTTTCTGTTCTGTAATCAAATACTCTGACCAAAAGCAGCTTAGGTGGGGAGAGGGTCTATGTGGCTCACATATCACAGGTCACAATCTATCACCAAAGGAAGTAAAAGCAGGAACTTGAAAAAGAAACTTTGTAAATATGCTGCTGCTGACTTGCTCATAAGTTCATGCTTAGCTAGATTTCTTATACAGAATAGGGTCACCTGTATATACATAGTATGTTCCACAATAGACTGAGCCCTCCTACATCAATTAGCAATTAAGTCAATCCTCCACAAATATATCCACTCCAATCTGATGTGTGCAACCCTCAACTGAGACTCTCAAGTGATTCCACGCTATGTCAAGTTGACAGTCAAGGATGACTAATTACATCCAATTTTAAATCCCTGGTTCTGGTACCTTCCCAGATTCTAGATTCTTATGTGAAGCTTCTGTTCTGTCTTGTAGGTACCTTATCCAAAATTGTCTCAAAACAGAACTCATAGCTTCCTCACCTCCTACTGTCTTATTTCAGAAACTGTCTCCCACAATGATATTCTCAGGCTTCAATCTCTCACTAGAACCAATTCCTCCACAAATGTACATTGTGACACTACACTCTCTGGTCACTACTGTCATCTACCATCCCCACTGCTGCAGTCACTTCCCATCTGGTCTCAATCATCTTGGTGTCATCATCCCAGTCAAATTTTTACATGGAAGTCATTTGGTCATAAGTCAGGTCATGCCCCTTCCTTTTGTGATTCCCCAAATGTTGCCTTATTGTTTTCCACTTAGAACAAAATCCAACTTCTTTCCCAAACTTCAAGTCCCTCTGTGAGTTAAGACTGTGTTAGTACCCTACCATTTTCCAGTTTCTCCTTTTCCTAAGATATGCCTGTTTCCTTCTCATTCTGTATATTAGTTACTTTGTATGACTAATACATCATTGTGACAAAATGCCTGACCAAAAATATCTCAATAGAGGAAGGGTTGATTTTGGCTCACAGTCTGAGGGTACAGTTAATTATGGTGAAGAAGCCATGGCAGCAGGAGGGTGAGGCAGCTGATCATACTAAATCCACAGTCCAGAAGCAGAGGGATGGATGCTGGGGCTCAGCTCACTTTCTCCTTTTTTTTAGTTCAAGATCCCAGACCATAGAATGGTACTGGCCGCAGGATGAGTCTTCTCACCTCAATCAACCCAGTCTAGAAACTACCTCACAGACATGCCGAGAGGTTTGTTTCCTAGCTTATTATAGATCCTGACAAGTTAACAGTGTTAACCACAACCTTCCCATCTTTTCTTAGCTGATACTTTTTCATCATTTAGTCTTGACTTTAATGTAGCCCCTTAAATATTTTCCAATTATCTGAAATTTAACCTCTTCATTTATACACTAGATATTATCACAGTTCTACATCCATTTCACAACATATCACAACATTCATGGTGCTTAGTCACCACTTGAAATATTCTGCTCTTTTATTAGTCTAATTAGTTTTTTTCTCTCTTCCCCACATCCCAATTACTGTTGGTTTCATGAGAGCATAGATTTTCTGTTATGTTCTACTCACATTCTCTAAGCTGAAGTTGGCATATAGCAGATGTTCAATAGATACTTGTTTTATAAATGTGCGACTAAATCCATGTAGCAGGGAATGAATGAATGATTTATTTAAGAGTCAATATAAGAAAAGATACATCCTAACCACACTCAATCTGTTTTTCTTCACTCAAACTTAGATTTGATATAAACAGCTTGGTGAGTAAAGTACTTCCCTTGTCATCAGGAAAATCTGAGTTTAATCTCCAGAACCTACAATGAAAAGCTGGGAATAGTGTTGTGTGCCTATAACCCCAGCCAAAGACTCTGGAGCTCACTGGCTGGTAAGCCTAGCCTACTAAGTAATTTCCATGTCAGTGAGAGGTCTAGTCTCAAAAAAATAGAATGGATACGTTTAGGAAAAATACTCAAGGTTGAGCTTTGGTCCCACACAAAAGTATACACATATAGATGCAAAATTCATGCGGTACTTGGTCTTGTCTATAGCTAGAGTTGATGACATTCCAGTAGACTCACAGAACTGAGCATAAGAGGGGAACAGATTGAGAAAAATATTCAGGATGGTTTACCAGAGAAAGTCAACAACAAAAGTAAGATAGAGCAAGATACACCATGATCAAAGTTCATAAAGATTAAATATGGATATAAAGGATCCAACCTCAAATTGGAAAAGCAAAGCTAGTTTGGGGGCATAGTAGAATAGAAAACAATGAATGTCATTTTAAAATAGTAAATACAATTTTTGGAGTATTTTATTTAAATTTTTTTCACACTGGTACATACATTGGTCATAGTCCCCATTTACTTTTTCATTTAACCCTCTTATTTGTTCCTTTTGTTACCTTATCTAATTTAATATCTACTTTAATTATATATCTGTGCATGTGTGTGTATGCATGCTTGTGTGTGTGTGTGTGTGACTACATACAGTCTAGTAACTATAAATAAGTTATAATATAAATATAAATAAAGGGTGTGATATTTGTTATTCTGGGATGGCCTTCATTCACTTAAGATGATTATTTCCAGTTATCTGGAAATATCCATTATTATATCCATTTCCTTATGGATGACATAACTTCATTTTTCTACATGGCTGAAACACTTATTTCTCTTGTGTGTATAAACTGCACTTTCATGTCCATCCCTCTGCTGCTGGACTCCTCAGTTGGCTCCATAATGTATCTACTGTGCTTAGTCCTGCTGTACCATCAATGAGCCAGTATCATTGTGATGACTTGGAATCCTTCAGGGAGTACCCACAGGCACACAGATGAGCCAAACAGAATCAAAGTGATAGCTCTAGCAGGACAGAGTACAAACTGGGTTACTGGAAGAATACCTGGCATGTGTTGAGCCTCTCTGAAGCTGCTGTGGGTTTTAGAAGACCCAGGAAGACAGTGTTACCACGTTGAATTTATAACTTGTGAGGCAAGGAATACTCAAAAAAATAAAGCAAATACTCAGGGAACCTAAAGTAACAGAGCCAAGTTCCTTGACCTCAAGCCTCCATTCACAAATAACACTCAAGAAGCAGAAACTTCAATGGCTTCAGGCATGAGTGAAAGACAAGATCAAGGGGTTCACAGATAAACAAGCAATGAAAATAACACAAAGAATATGCCTGCCCTAGTTTAAAAACACCATGAGCTAACAGAACACAGACCCAAAGTACTTGTTTCTTAGGATATTGATAGAATTCAAAACAGATTTGTCAAGGGAAGGTAGAGCCTGCATTGAATCCTGAAGAATGGACAAAAATGGAGTAAATGATGACCATGTACAGGGATTTTTGGGAAACATGAGGCAGTAGGTGGTAGCCACAGGTCCAGTGACTGGGTGGGTGGTAGGTATGTCCCATTTAGTGTCAGTGATAATAGCAAGGATACCTCTGGCCAGGGATGAGGCTTTGGCAGAGATTCCATTGGATCAGCTGGCAGAAGTACACGTTCTTTCCAGATAGTGCTTACCCCCAACTCCATGAAAAAGGCCAGGAACATGGGCAGGATTTGGGGCAGTACATCAGGATCTCTAGACAGGCAGTGGTGATGCCCAAGAAATAGGGCTTCAGGAAGCTAAAGGACATTATTAATGGCCAATCAGGACAGACAGCATCTTGAGTATTAGAATGAGGTTCCATGCTTGTTAGTGTGTATTTGGTAACCAGTTAGCTCCCATATCATAGTAAAAATTACTTTGGAGTCCAATGGAGGAATTGTGTACAGTGGAAGTCTGAAGAACTTTCAGGGTTCAGTTCTCACCTTCCATCTTGTTAAAGACGAATCTTGTCCCTGCCTCTGTGTATCATTCCCCAAGATAGCTGGCCCGTGAGCTTCCTGGGATTCTCTGTCTCTACCTCCCATCTTACAGTAGGAGTGCTGGGATTACAGATGCTCACTACTACATCTGGCATTTATGTGGACCCTGGTAATTGAGCTCAGCTCATCAGGTTTATGTGGTAAGTGCTTTTACCCACTGAGACATCTCATTGGCCCCAGAGATATGATTCTATCTCTCAAAGAGTTAAAGTGGGAAAAGGTAGTCTATAATAATATTTTATTCTCACTAAAATGTGGATCATGAATAAGTTAACGTCTCTACTTAAATATATTCCAGAAATGTCAATTAAACTCTCTACAAGTAGATAATACTTTACTATGGGACAAGAGAAAAAGTAGTTCATGCCAAAATAATTGGCTTCCCCTCTTAGTTACTCAATAAAATGCATGTGAAGTGTTCACTTAAACTTGAAAGCAGGTGAATTTCAGACAGGTTTCCTCCTGAGCAGAAGATGAAACCTACCTTCTGTCTCACCTGGGGACCTTTGATTATTGTGCTGCATCATCTGAGGATGTACAGTGGGCACCTGTTCAAAGGCAGACTGGTTGTTTCTGGGACTCACATGGCTTTTAGAAACATAACCAAGAAGGAATTTTAAAATGTATTCTTTATATTCAAGTAATGTTAGGAAAACAGAAAAAAAAGACTTTGAAGAAAAAAAAAATGTGTTGCTCTTAAGCATGGTTGTAGTCTAGGAAAATCATTCATCAGGCAGAAGCTTCTGTCTACATAATTGATTTTTAATGCACCAGGAGAGTTTCTCATTGAATGAGAGGCAGTGTACAATTGTTACAGAATGCATCCTCATCCCATGACTTATGCTCTGCTCTCCTGGTGCTGTCCAAGTAGTTTCATCACAGCAAGTGATGCATTCCATGTACCAGTGATCGAAGCCTTGAACTCATTGCTGACTGATCCCTGGCAAGTCTTAGCTGGAAGAAAGTCACATTGAGAAAGGTGTGTGTGTGTGTGTGTGTGTGTGTGTGTGTGTGTGTGTGTTCTCTTCTGCTCTTTCTTAAATTATTGGTTGAGATTTTTTATTAACGTGTCATAGTTGTATGTATTTGTGGAGTGTAATGTGATGTTCTGTTAAGTGCACACTATGTGACATGATTAAGTCCGGGTAATTAATATCCACCTATTTATTTACCACTTTTTCCTGATGAGTCGCTTGAAATCTACCTGCCTAGATCTTTGTAGCATATGTCTGATGCATGACTGTTGGTCAATCACCCAGTGCTCACATCTGAGACTTTGTACCCTTTGACCAGCAACTCCCTGTCCTTCTTTTTCATGTTCAGCCTGTGGTAACTGCAAGGTAGACAGAAAGAAAAAACTGACAAGGGGGCAAGTACTGGGTGGGTGGCAGGCTTTTATTTAGGAGAAAAGCCTATGGATGGGAAGACTTATTTTTAGTTTTCTCGTGAATTTCTATTCCTTTTCTCAAGTGCCAATCCTAATTTATCTTTACACTAATAGTGACTACAAGCCCCCTTTTCTCTGTATCCACAACAATGGCTACCTTTACTTTGTTGATAGTTACCATTACGATTGTTCAAGGTTATATCTCACGGTGGTTCTTGTTAAGAATTTATTTTTATTTATTTGTATATGAACATGTCTGTGTGTCTGTGTGAGTGTATGTCATGTGAATGTGGGTGTGACTAAACACAGAAGCTAGAAGGAGGCTTTGCATCCCCTGGACCTGGAGGCACAGGCAGTGGTGAGAGGCCCAGCTTGTGTGCTGGGAACTGAACTCCAGTCGTCTGGAAGAGCAGCAAATGCTCTTAACCTCTGAGCCATCTTTCTAGTCCCTCTTTATGATTTTTCTTTGTATTTCTCCAGTATAATTTTTATTTATCTTTTCCAGATCATTTGACAACTTTTCAGTCGATGTATATTTTCTTGGGGTTGAGCTGAATTTCCCACATGTCTTGGCTGTCAAACTCTTAACAGATTCATGGCTTGGGAGTCTTCTCCCACTCCAATGGATGCCATGACAGTGCAGAAACTTCTTAGTCAGCATGGTCATTTTGCTGTTTTGATTGCAGTTATATATAAAGATCCTCGGCCTGAACAATTTTGAAAAAAAATTCCTGAATCTTTCTTAATGTTTTCACAGTCAGGTCTTTTATTTCAGTTTTCACCAATTTAATTTGATACATATATGCTATCAGATAAAGGTCAAATGCCTCTCTTCTGCTGCTGACATGCAGTTCTCTCAACACCACTTTGAGCCTACACCACCCCTTCATGTGTTCTTAGCATCTTTATCTAAAGGCAGATGAATAAAAATGGGTTATTTTTCATACTCCAATTTATTCCATTGATCAACAGGATTATTTTATTATTAATTTCTTCAGAATTTCATACAACATGCAATATGTTTTGATTGCATTAACCCCAAGACTTTCCCCATTTCTGTGAGAAATTATATGTAATAACTGTACCCACATGATCCTGTGAATTTTTGCTGTACTCTTTACTTGGGAAGACAAAGAATATGTACAGAAGTGAAAGACAGCAAGGTTTCTAAGGTAAGGGGCACAGGCAGTAATGAACACACTCATGTAAACCTGTACATATGGTAGAAAGTATGTTCAGTAATTCTAATCAACTCTGTTTTTAAAATAGTTTCAGGATCACAGAAAAGCTAAGCAGACAGTAGGACTCTTCCACACACATACACCATCTGGGCCACCATCCCCTGCATCACTTGTGGAGAGAGCCAATGCAGATGAGAACTCACAAAGGCCTCATCCCTGGAGCTCCCTGCTCAACTTGCAGACAGCTTCATTGAAGAGTCTCCTCTCTCAATAATTGTCTGCGATTTGTAAAACTTCAGGAAAGGTTTGTGGGTCTGGGATCTTTGGAGCTTCTGAGCCTGGTAAGCTTTGTTGGTTTCCCAAGTCATCAGAACCTCCTCCTACCTCTAGGAGAACATGTTTCTTTTTGGGGGAAATAGTCACACTAGAACAAAACTATGGACTGTTATTGTTAGATTTTTTATATTTTGGCATTAAACATACTCATTTCATTTTGATTTCTTCATCTCTAGTAGTGGCTACATGTCCTAAAATGCATTGCTGCATTCAGCATATTACCATTTTCTTAAGCTAATGATCAGCTCATATTTTAAATAAGACAATTGGATAGGACTCAAGCATAAGTTAATTGTACCTGGAGGAATTTTAATACCTGTATCTCCTTTGTCTGAAATGCATCACAAGGTCATCCATTTCAAAAAGCAATATTCACAAAATTAAGCATAAACAGCTCATCAGAATTAGATAATTAGTTAGAGGATGCTTTGAGTATAATTACTGTTTGAGCCAAACCTGCAGGCATGACACTTGGTGCTATCAGAAGCACAGTGGTGACTGGAGGCAGGACTGGGTCCTGCTGGCTAACCAGCAGAAGGCCTGAGCCCATTAGCTTGTTGTTTTAATCAGTCTCAGGTGAGCTCTGCCTGTACGCTGCTCATCCACAAGTCCGCAATTAGAAATGAGGTTGAGATTGAAGATTCAAACATTTTCTCCTATTAAAATATGGGGACACTTGGATAAGCGGGGTACATGAAACTTCATCTGCCATTAGAATTGGGTGGATTTCTGTTTATGTATAGCATTTCATTTGAAATACAAGTGGAAACCCAGGAAGATAGTTAAGTGGGAAAGGAATTTGCCACACAAATGTGAAGACCTGAGTTTGAATTCCTGAGAACACAGGTAAATACAGACGCATACATCCTATGAAGAGATGGTAAGCTGAGGCAGGAGAATGCCTGGAATCTTGTGGCTCAGTTTGTCTGGCATACACAGTGGTCAACAAGAAGAGACTGAGTCTCAAACATGTTAGAAGGTGAGGGCCAACACCTTAGATTACCTTCTGGCCACCACATGTATGCCATGGCAAATGCACACACCCGCACTCACACACACAAAGCAAGAATAGAAAAGGAGGGAGAGAATTTGATAGTTAGAAAAGCAATAGAAAATGTAGGAGAGAGAAAACCTCTAGAAGAGGGGGTTCCAAAGAGAATCTCCTCAGCTTTGTGATTTTGCTTTTGGAATGTGATATGCAGACAAGCATTTGAAGTGGGGGATGATCTAAACACTTGGCCTTCTTATCCCTAAAGTAAAATTTAGGGCGATGTGACTGGTACATTTTGCTTATGCTTTGGGGTAAAACCATCAGAACCACACATTTCCAACATTCGGAGGGATTTTATA